>NC_080165.1:14468761-14768761 GCF_950295315.1 Erinaceus europaeus | reverse complement strand
ACTGTGTGCAGGTGAAGGGTACCTGGCCCTGATGAGCAGGGAGGGGAAAGTGAACGCAGAAATCGAGGAAAGAGGGAGGGATAAAGACCCGAGGAAAGGAGGCACCCTCCAGAGTGGGTGAAGACCCTATGTCCCCCTGGCAAGATCAGGACAAGGCACTGTCTAGACCCAGGGAAGGGCAGAGGGGCAGCTAGTAATTTGGGGCATGTGAGGCTGAGTTTCTGGACAGGCCACTCAAACTAAGGGAGCAAGACAGTACCTTTGGCCCACTGGCATGTTAGCTATTGGGCTCAGCCAAAAATTAGTAAAGTCATGGGCCCCTTGGAATATACCTCGAGTGGACCTACTAACTTTTAATGGAGACTCCTAAATCGCATCTGCTATATTCTTGCCTTTAGGTTCCAGATTATTAAACAATTTGTTCTTATATATCTTTTTTTCATATTTAAATTGTTTTAATGTTGTTGTAGTTCTTATTGTTGTTATTGCTGCCGTCATTGTTGGATAAGACAGAGAAATGGAGAGAGGAGGGGAAGACAGAGAGGGGGAAAGAAAGAAATCTGCAGACCTGCTTCACCGCCTGCAGGTGGGGAGCCAGGGGCTAGAACCAGGATCCTTACGCTGGTCCTTGTGCTTTGCACCATGTATGCTTAACCCGCTGCGCTACTGCCCGACTCCCTGTTCTTATATATCTTAATGCTTTTTCAGACACCAAGTTGCAGATGCTACCACAACACCAACCTGACTTCCACGGACAGATGACCTCACCCAGTGTACCCTGGAGCCCCATTTCTCCGGAGCTCTGCCCCACTAGGGAAAGACAGAAATGGGCTGGGAGTATGGATCCACCTGCCAATGCCCATGTTCAGCAGAGAAGCAATTACAGAAGCCAGACCTTCCACCTTCTACACCCCATAATGATCTGTGTCCATACTCCCAGAGGGACAAAGAACAGGAAAGTTTCTAATGGAGGGGATGCAATATGGAACTCTGGTGGTGGGAATTGTGTGGAATTGTACCCCTCTTATCCTATGGTCTTGTTGATATTTTGTATTTTTTATTTTATAAATAAATTTAAAAAATCGGGGAACAAGTGATTCGCCATCCAAACAAGGACACTCTAGAAATGAAAGGTCATGGATACGAAACTTGTTTAAATTATCCAGTTGTTTACTTGTTTGATCACCATCTTTATCGCCCACCTCTGCCCTCCTAAATCGCTATATTGAAGGGAAATAATGATTGATGAGACAGAGAAAGATGCTATAACAGGAGCACAGTTATTCATTTTCCCACGAGAGGTGTCTGCATATCACTCCCACCATCAGCTAAAGCCTCTCTCCACCATCGTTCACTGGGTCCCCATATCCTCTGACCAGCCCCTCCCCAACATCCCTGCTTTCGAGCCCTTGGTTCTGTTGCAGTAGGTCACAGCTAGTCATCCTGTGTCTTGCCTGCCTTTGTTTCCTATGTTCCACCAATGATGAGTGAGATCATCCGGTATTTGTCCTCCTCCTTCTGCCTTATCTCACTTCAGCTGATTCCTCCAGATTTCACCCAAGATGTGGCAAAGGAAGTTCCGTCATTTCCTACAGCTGAATGGCATTGTGTTTCTACACCGCAACTTTCTCAACCACTCATCTGTCTTTGGACATCATTTTTACGACATTGGTGGAGCCAGCAAGTAGGTCTATTAAAGGACCTTAAAAAATAATAGTAATGTCACTGGGTCGGTGAAAATAGCTCACTTTCACAGTGTGCTGCTTTGACATGTGCACAGCCCAGGTTCAAACCTGACACCCACCACAGTGAAGGCAACCTCGGGGCTGTGGTCTCTTTCACTTACTGTCCCTGCCTCTGTCTCTCTGTCTTTCTGTCTCTAGCTAAGAGAAAAAAAAGTGAAAGCAATGGAATTGTTTATGACATCAGTTATATACATTCTATTAGTTTATATTAAGGCTTTTTTTTGCCTCCAGGGTTATTGTTGGGGCTCAGTGCCTGCACTATGAATCCACTGCTCCTGGAGGCCATTTTTCCCATTTTTTGTAGTCCTTGTTGTTATTGTTATTTCTCTTTTTGTTACTAGATAGGACAGAGAGAAATCGAGATAGTAGGGGAAGACAGAGAGAAGGAGAGAAAGATAGATACCTGCAGACCTGCTTCACCACTTGTGAGCCAATCCCCCTACAGGTCAGGGGCTTGAACCAGGATCATTATGCTGGTCCTTGCTGCTCTACCACCTGGTCCCTGAGGCATATTTTGAAAACAAGTTCCACTCATATCTTGGTCATGAAGACATCAAAACACAACATATAGGGGCAGCGACATACCTGGTCGAGCATTCACATTACCGTGTGCATGGACCCAGGTTCAAGTACTCACTTACAGGGAAATAACTTTAAGAGTTATCAAGTAGTGCTGCAAGTGTTTGTCTCTCTCCCTCTCCCTCTCTCTCCCCCTTTCCCTCTCAGAAAAAGAAAATGTGAGGGCAAAAAAATGGTGATGGCATGATCATATAGGCACCAAACCCCAGTGATAAGCCTGGAGGCAATATAGCAGTACAAGGAATGTTCATTCTTGCTCAGACTCCTATCTGTGAGCCATCTGTCTCTACTGGCCCTGGGTATTTGTCTACACAGTAAGTATTTTAAATATGGTCTTACTGTGTCAAAGTCTCAGGTGGGTTCCCAAAGCAGCTACGGCACTTCCTGTCCTGGGTTCTGAAGGGCACGGCGTGGGGGACAATTCTGTGAGAGTCCATTTCTGTGTAGAAACAGAGTCCTCCTAGTTCAACTTGGGCTTCCCAGCAAGCAGTGACCAACAGCAGCTGCTCCCCACAGCCGTGCAGCTGCAGAGGGACAGGGCCCTACACTGTCTCTGAGAGGAAAAGGAGCACCATTCTGACCCAGGACCTGCATCACAAACACCACACAAAAACAAATGGTTTTGTCTTCATCCCGACTTTCCAGCTGAATCTATTTTATTTATTTATTTTGTTTGTATTGGATAGAGGCAGAGAGAAATTGAGAGGGAAATAGGGGGAGAGGGAGAGAGAGAGAGAGATGAATTTGCAAAGCAGCTGCTCTCCTCACCTGAGCAGAATCGACTTCTGAAGGCTTTACCGTGATGGCAAACACAGGACAGGAGATCTGTGATTGTGCTTAGCCATTTGGGAGAAGGCTGCTCAAGGCAGCTTTCATCTCAGCCACTGGGGTGCTCAGGTCTTGGGATTCCGGGCTAGCCTTTCTGTTATCTGAGCCTTACACATGCACCAACAGGCGCTTCTAAGTGTCTAGGATCCACGGTGTGGCTGAGGGAGTCGGTGTCTACTTCACAGAAGGGACTGTAGTGCAGAGGGTGACCTCGAGGCTCCCATGAACCCCCAGGAGCTGGACGAGGCAGTGCTGAGGCTCAGAGCCAGCAAGGCTCACTCCATTGCACCGTGACTCCATGCTGGGTCAGGCCCTGGCCACACAATAGAGCAGACAGAACTGCTGCCCTAGTGGGTGTGCATGTGGGACCAGGACACACGGGGAGCTGTGACTGGGGCCAACAGGCAGATAAGGTTAAGAGGGAAGCTGCCTTTCCAGGTGAGGGGCAAGGACTAGGATGGGAGGGGGCCTGCAGGGAGTGCTGAGCACGTCAGAGCTACTTCCAGCACCAGCAAAGCAGGCTGGTAAAAGGATGGAATTCGGGGTCGGGGGTGGTGAGAATTTGACTTGAAAGACCCAGGTGGTGGCATGCCCAGTTGAGCACACACATTACCATGTGCAGGGACCTGGGCTCAAGCCCCCAGTCCCCAGCTTCAGGAGTGACATTTGATGAACACTGAAGCAGGCCTGCAGGTGTCTTTGTTTCTCCCTCTCTCCACCTCCCCTCTCAATTTCTCTGTCTCATCAAATAAAATATAAAAATAAATAAGTTGTGGTCTGGGTGGTGATGCAATGGATAAAGCACTGGACTCCCAAGCATGAGGTCCTGAGTTTGATCCCCAGCAGCACATGTACCAGAGTGATGTCGGGTTCATTCTCTCTCTCCTCTTATCACTCTCATTAATAAATTAATAAAATCTTTGTAAAAAAAAGAAAAAGATATGAATAAAGTGTTTAAAAAATAATAAAGAGGGGAGTCGGGCAGTAGCTCAGCGAATTAAGCGCATGTGGCGCCAAACACAAGGACCGGCTTAAGGATCCCAGTTCGAGCCCCCGGCTCCCCACCTGCAGGGGAGTCGCTTCACAGGCGGTGAAGCAGGTCTGCAGGTGTCTATTTTTCTCTCCCCCTCTCTGTCTTCCCCTCCTCTCTCCATTTCTTTCTGTCCTATCCAACAATGACGACATCAATAATAACTATAACAATAAAAACAACAAGGGCAACAAAAGGGAATAAATACATAAATATTTTTTTAAAAAGCTTAAAAAAAATAATAAAGAATTTGACCTGAGCCCTTGGAGGGAAGGGTGGCTGATGGCTGAGGCCCAGGAGGGCTGGGCCAGAGCAGGGATGACACACTCAAGGACATGGTTCTTGATGGACAAACATCTGCTCTAACATTGGTCTGAGGTCTGAGGGGCTGTGGGGCAGGAGGTGTGGAGGGGTGGGATTGGAGCCTCTGGGCCTAGCAGGTGTCTCCCTGGGTCTGCATGGTCACCTGGTCCCTACGCATGTCATCCTCACACCCACTGTGTGTCGGCTGTGCAAGTGGATGACCTCACCATGACCTTGGGACTCCCAGTGTGCAGACCACTTAACCTCGATTGCCTTTGTATTTTATTTGACTTTGTTTTAGTCTATGCAGATTCTAAGTGCAGCTGAGACTAGAGAGAGGGAGGGGCCTGCTTTAGAGTCTCACCTGCTGCCCTGTGGACCCTTGTCAGGCCTGGGAATAGGGGACTTCATCACCACAGTGACAAGTCCCAGCCCCCAGGGCCAGCACAGGAATGGGGTGTAGGGGAGCCAGTGCCACTGTTTGTGCAAGGTTGCTGCTACCCCTGGGGCCTGTGGGAATTTTCTCTCCAGCAAGGCCTGAAAGACCATTGGCGGGGGTAGGAGGGGGCGGGGGTGATGCTCAGTCCAGCTGATGAAGGCGAAAGGGCCACATGCTTTTTTGTGGTCGAATTATCCAAACACTGAATTGCTCCATCCGCCCAAGCGGCTGTGAACGTACAGGCTTTGTCCCTCCTGAGAACGGGCCGGTGGGGCCAGACAAAGGCTGCCGCTGACTCGGCCTTTTCCATGGTCCAGCAGAGAAAGAAAGGCCTGGGGACAAAGGCAGCCAGTCAATGGGGCGGGGGTGCGGGCTTTAGTCACGGTGGGGCTGAGGGGGGCCATCTAGGGCTCCGTGGCTATACAGGGTGAGCAGGATGGGGATGGAATGGCCAGAGCCATCTGCTGATGCCCCCCTTGTCACAGGGACATCCCTTGGGACTGGCAGGCCTTTGCTGCCCCCTCAGAATATGGTGCAGGGACATTGGGACTACCCAGGCTCCCAGTGACCACTGCACCCAGCCGGTGTGACCTCAGATCTGACCGCCTATGCCCAACAATCCACCTGGTGGCCAAGGGCTCCCCTCACCCACCAGGGCTGGAACTTCCCCCTTCAGTGTGCATGGCAGAGTGATGATGGGGGAGCAGCAGGACCTGGCAGAGCAAGACCCTGGCTGACTGTCTGAGGGGCTGCAGTTTGGGGATGCAGGGCTGTGCCAAGGAGACTGGGGAACCCTTGTGTCTTGCCTGTTCATAAAATGCACAGTTCTGTCCCCCAGGCCAGAGTGAGTGACTTCAGGAGGGGTGCAGGAAGGGGAGCAAGTGACAGTCCCCCCAAAGCTGGAGCACAGAAGATCACTTGGGCCCAGGCTCCCCAAGGATTTCTGAAGACCCAAGAACCTACACATTCATGTCCATGGAGCCTGCGGCCTGTGGCCAGACACAGGTAAAGCAAGGCGGGGACCCCCTTCCTCCTCAGAGGCCTCAGTGGGGACTGATGCTGGGCTGTGCATTTCTTGGAGATGAATCTGCACAGACATTGACATGGGGTGTTGGGGGGGGGGCTTCCCATGAGCGCTGAGGTCACAGAAAGGGCACAGAGGGTGACAGCTCACTGCTGAGTTGGAGAAAGGTTTCTTGTCTGCTCTGAGAATGTTCTGGGGTGGTGAGGTCAATCACGGTGGTCAGTTTCCATGAGAGGACATTCTTAGGCGTGAGGCAGGGCTCCTGAGAGCAAGAAGGGCACAAGACTGGGGCGTGGGCTGTTTGGAGGGGCTCAGATAAACACTGGAATTGTAAGCATGGAAAGAGAACTTGAGCTGCTTGCCTCCTCACACACCAGGATTAATCCCGAGAACTGTCGTCTGGTGCTGTCTTGCTCACACTCAGAAAAACTGAGGCCCTGGGCACTGGGCCTGGCAGGGCTTGGCCTGGGATGGGTGGATCTCCCTCAGGGTCCTCTGCCCAAATACCAGGTGAGCTCACCCCAACAGGAAGCCCATGGAGCACCCCTAAGACTGGGTAGGACTCACTGGAAATCAGTCACAGTGAGTATCACAGAGCTGTTCCCCTAACCCAGGAAGGGGGATCCCCCAGCCCCACAGGCTGAGCTACCCCCTGGAGACTACCCCATTCCCATCTGGGTCCCATCAGGCTTCCCCCGGGCCAAGAGCATGTGGTCTCCGTGGGAGTATGAAAAACAGCCTCAAGGCCAGGCCTGCTGCTGGAGTCTGGCTGGGCCCCAGAGGGGAGGGCGCCTTTCTGATGAGGAAGCAACTCATAGGACCAGCCCCCATCAGGTGGTGCCTGGCTGCCCAGGCCCCCACCCGGCCCAGCCACCAGGCTTTGGTCACGGGCTTCCGCCAGGATGTGACTAAATGCCTGGCTGATGTCTGGGGGCTGCCGGGAGGGCAGTGGCAGGGGGCCAGAGGCTGTGGAGGGTCAGGCGTGAGCGTGTGCCTGCACATGCGTACATGCGTGTGTGAGGTTCCAGACTCAGGTCCCTCCCGGGGAGGAGGGGGAGTCCTTTTGGGGTCCCAGCTCCACCCATTTCCCTGTGCACCCACTTCCGACAGGCCAACCTGATCTCTGCTCCTGCCATGTCTAGGTCACCAGCCTCTGTTTACCCACCTGGAAAGGGGTGCTGGAGATTAGGCACAGATGGCTGAACAGCAAGAGTGAGGCTTTGACACCACCCTCACCTCCCACCTCCACACACAGCCTGGATCCTTGGCAGAAGCCAGGTGAATGATGTTTCTCAGTGGCCTGTGGCTTCTAGGACCCAGTCAAGTATCTCAGGTAGAGCTTGTGTGATGGAGGGAGGCCTCTGCATAGACCAGTCTCTCCCTGCAGGCCCCAGAGACTCTATGGGAACCCGGCAGATATTCCCAAGGTCCTGGATACAGGACTCAGGATCCTGGGGCCATCAGAGTCTGACCCTTACCATTGGGGAACTCAGAGCACTGTGTATCTCTCTCTCTCTCTCTCTCTCTCTCTGTCTCTGTGTGTGTGTCTAAGTGGGGGGGATGGGGGAGTGGGGTGGGTTGAGGAGCTAACACTGCCCCTATCTGACATCAGTAGAACACTTGAAACCTAAATAGTTTCCAGTGCTCTGATCACTGGACTGGTGCAGTCAAAGAGGGCTTCCTGGAGATGGGAGTGTTTGAGCCAAATGTGTTCAAGGAACAGTTACCATAGGATAACTGGTGGAGAGAGGAAAGAGAGAGTGAGCAGGGCTAGCATGGTGGAGGCATAGTGGGGGGGACACCTCTTATCTGCACCTGGAGTTGACTTTTAAAAATATTTATTTATTCCCTTTTGTCACCCTTGTTGTTTTATTGTTGTAGTTATTAGTGATGTCGTCGTTGTTGGATAGGACAGAGAGAAATGGAGAGAAGCAGGGAAGATAGAGAGGGGAAGAGAAAGATAAACACCTGCAGACCTGCTTCATCACTTGTGAAGCGACTACCCTGCAGGTGGGGAGCCAGGGGCTTGAACCAGGATCCTTAAGCCGTTTCTTGCTTTGTGCCACCTGCACTTAACCTGCTGTGCTACCACCTGACTCCCGAGTTGACTTTTTTTTTTGCAAGTTCATGTGTTTCAGTTCTTTTTTCATTTTTATTTATTTATTATCGGATAGAGACAGAGAGAAATTAAGGGGAAGAGGAGACAGAGACAGAGAGACACCTGCAGCCCTGCTTCACCACTCATGAAGCTTTCCCCCTGCAGGTGGGGACCAGGGGCTTGAACCTGGGTCTTGTGCACTATAGTGTGAACACTCAACCAGGTGCACCACTGCCTGACCCCCTTCATTTTTTTTTCTTTTTCTGGCTTATGGTAGTGTGAGGGATTAAACCTGGGACATTGGAATTGTAGGCATGAGGGTCTCTTTGCGTAACCATTATGCTATCTACCCCCATAAATATATATATATACTTTATTCATTAATTTTTATTTTTATTTTACCAGAGGACTAAACAACTCTAGCTTATGGTGGTGCGGGGGGATTGAACCTGGGACTTAAGAGACTCAAGCATGAGAGTCCCTTTGCATAACCATTATGCTGTCTACCCGTGCATGCACCTGGAATTAAGAGAAGGGTTAAGAATGAACGATGATGGTGTAGTGTGTGAGTGAGCAGGGCCCAGGGATACAGCCAAGGAAGGGTGCTGAAGACCTCACGAGCTGCAGGGCATAACCACTATTCTCCCTTGTTTTTGTTCCCCCCTTTTTTGTTGCCCTTGTTGTTGTTATTATTATTTATCATTGTTGTGGTTATTTTTATTATTGTTGTTATTGATGTTGTCGTTGGATATAACAGAGAGAAATGGAGAGAGGAAGGGAAGACAGAGAGGGCAAGAGAAAGATAGACACCTGCAGACCTGCTTCACCGCCTGTGAAGCGACTCCCCTGCAGGTGGGGAGCCGGGGGCTTGAACCGGGATCCTTACGCCAGTCCTTGCGCTTAGCGGCACATGTGCTTAACCCGTTGCGCTACCGCCCGACCCCTATTTTCCTTCCTTTTAAAGCGTATCATCCCCTCCACCACCTCCCATGCCTCCCCACTGCCCACAGAGAGTGGCCAATGGGCACCAGCCTCCAACTGCACCACCCAGACGCTCGACATGCTCTGCTGTTTCTGCATCCTGGTGGTGGGGAGGGTCCTTCACTGTGCCCCTCACCCTGCAGAGCCCTGAGTGCTCTGTGAGGCTCAGCTCAAGGTCACAGCTTCCCCAGCATCTGTCCCAGTGCGCTGTGGTCTGAGACTTTCACCTACAGTCATCAGGAAGCTCATTCCTGTAGGCCTGCCAAGCAGGGAAGGTCCACTTCACCCCAGCGACCAGCCCCTGTGGGGAGATCAGGCACGATTCGAGGGGAAGTAGATGCCAGAAAGCCAAAGGCACTGAGGGACCAAGCTGGTCCCCTGCACATAGTCCACTTGGCCTGACACCCCCCCCCCAAATGGGAACTAGGGTACCCACATGCAGATTTACTGGGGTTTGCTTTTGAAAACATTGTAATGAGTCATCCAAGTGCTGTAGTGAGGGGCAGCTGTCCCCACCAGGGAGGAAGGCTGTCACCAGGGGAAGACTCTTGGGTCTGCACCCACTCATTCTGATGGCTGACTCACTGTGCCTGAAGGTGAGAGTGGGGCTCTGCACGTCTGGGCCTGGCCCAGGTGCTTTAAGGGCACCTTGGAAGGGCTGCATGTTCAGTTCCACCATGCTACTAAGCATCAGTATGAAAGCGATGTTCATGCCTCCATTGAAAATACTCCATTGAACTTTTAGCCCACTTGCACATTAACTATCGAGCTTAGGCAAAAATTACTAATGTCATGGGCCCTGTGGAATATACCTAAAATAGACTACCTAGCTTATTCCCACACAAAGATCTTCCGTCTCATCTATTCTATTCTTATCTTTAGGTTCCTGTTTATTAAACTATTTGTTCTTCTTTCTCTCTCACTGCCTGTTAGCCACCAAGTTGCAGATGCTACCATGATGCCAACCTGGCTTCCCTGGACAGACGACCTCATCAACATGTCCTGTAACCCCACCTCACAGAGCCCTACCCCACTAAGAAAAGATAGAAACAGGCTGGGGGTATGGATCAACCTTCCAATTTTCATGTCCAGTGGAGAAGCAATTACAGAATCCAGACCTCCCACCTTCTATACCCCATAAAGAATTTTGGTCCATACTCCCAGAGGTATAAAGAATAGGGAACTTTTCAGTGGGGGGATGGGCCATGGAACTCTGGTGGTGGGAATTGTATGGAATTGTACCCCTGTTATCCTACAGTGATGTTAGTCATTATTAAATCACTAATTGAAAATAAACATTGAAGGGGCGGGCAGTATTGCAACCTGTTGAGTCCACATTTTATAATGCACAAGGACCTGGGTTCAAGCCCCCACTCCCCACCTGCTGGGGGGGGGGCAGTTCACGAGTGGTGATGTAGGACTGCAGTTGTCTCTCTTTCTCTCTCTCAGTCTCTCCCTCCCCTCTCAATTTCTCTCCGTCCTATCTATTGAGAAAGAAAGGAAAAGGACAAAAAATGGCTACCAGGAGAAGTGGATTTGCAATGTAGGTACCAAGCACCTACACTGTGATAGAAACAACAACTCTATTCCAGGAATGGGTGGTGGTGGACCCAGCACAGTGCACAGGTCACCACGCAGGTTCAAGCTCCCACCCCCATTTTCAAGAGGGAAGCTCCCTGACCAGTGGAGCAGGGCTACAGGTGCATTTCCTTTTTGTCTCTCTCTCCCTCTCTCTCTCTTTCTCTGTATCTCACCCTCTATCAAAAAATGACTGGTGGGAACGGTGTCGTTGCAAACCCCAGTGATAACCTTGGTGGCAAAATAAGTAAATAAATAAATAAATAAATGCAGCATAATAGTTCACCTGGTTAGTGTGCTGCTTGGCCCTTCAAGACATTAAAGGAAGCTTCAGTGCTGGGATCTCTCTCTCGCTCTCACTCCCTCACTCTTTTTTAAATTTATTTTCTCTTTTGTTGCCCTTATTGTTTTTTATTGTTGTAGTAGTTATTATTGTTGTTGTTGTTGGATAGGACAGAGAGAAATGGAAAGAGGAGGGGAAGACAGAGAGGGGGAGAGAAAGATAGACACCTCCAGACCTGCTTCACCACCTGTGAATTGACTCCCCTACAGGTGGGGAGCTGGGGCCTCAAACCGGGATCCTTACACCAATCCTTACACTCACTCTCACTCTTGCTCTCTTCCTGCCTCTGTCTAAAGAAAACAAACTAAAAATACCTGATTGCGATTGCTAAATTTATGCTAACTAGCTATCAAGCTCCAGAAAAAACTTACCACAGTCATGGGCCCCTAGAAACATACCCCAAATAGACTTCCTAGCTTCTACCCACCCTAGAATCCCTATTTTCACTTGCTTTATTCCTACTTTTTGGTTCTTGTTCATTAAACATTTTGTCCTGCTTTATATCTTACTGCATTTCAGCCACCAAGTTGCAGATGCTACTATAATTTCATCCTGAACTCCCTGGGCAGACAATCTCACTAATGTGTCCCGGAACCTCACCTCTCCAGAGCCCCACATCACTAGGGAAAGACAGAGACAGGCTGGGGGTATGGATCCACCTGCCAATGTCCATGTTCAGTGGAGAAGCAATTACAGAAGCCAGACCTCCAACCTTCTGCACCCCAAAAAGAATTTTGATCCTTACTCCCAGAGAGGGAGAAATGTTAGGGGAAGATGACCAGAGGGCTCTAAAGAAGAGAGAGAAAAGAAAGAAAGAAGGGAAGAAAGGAAGAAAGGAAGAAAGAAAGAAAGAAAGAAAGAAAGAAAGAAAGAAAGGAACAGACACTCAGAATTAGTAGGTGTGACTTAGGAAAAGAAGGCAGGACCATAGGAAAATGGGAAAATATATATAAACATAGTCATAGAAATAATAGTCAACCCATATCTGTGATCTTGGAAAAACCAATGCAGTTTCAATAGGAGGGCAGTGAGATGCAGAGCTCTGGTGGTGGGAAATGTGGAATTATACCCCTGTTATCTTATAATTTTGTAAATCAATATCAAATCACTAATAATTTTTTAATTATACTAATCTTTATGCAACCTGTAGTCTCTGTGCTTGGGGAGGGGATGCTGCTGTTCCATGCGGTAAGAGGGGCCTTGCTGCTGCTGCCACCTGACTCCCAGACTCTGTTCTGTGCTCTTCCTCCAGTGACTTCCTGGGCCCCACTCTGCAGGCAGGGCACGTAGCTCATGTGGGTCTGCTCTGCAGGCCGTGTCCCCCAGAAGAGCTTGTGTCCCTCCAATGTAACTCTGAGGTGCATGCCTCCCTCTCCTCTCCGTCTCTGTCTCTCAGTCTCCATCTCCATCCCCATCGCTGTCTATTTCTTCCTCTCCCCCCTTCCCTCCCCCTCCCTCTCCTTCTCCCTCTTCTTCTCCCTCCATCAATATGATGGGATCTAAACATAGAGTCAGCCCCCACCCCCAGCCCCTGCAGCCACACCTACTCAAACCTCTGCCTTCCCCCCACTTGTGAGTCTTGGTTCTGTCCCTAATCTGCTCCTAGGGAGCAGGGTGGGTCCTTTCTTCGCAGGCACCTGTGTGGGAACCTGGGCCCTGTGAGGCTGTGCCTGCATCTTCCCTGCTAGTTGTGATTTGGGGGGAGTTATTTTTAAATTATTATTGTTGTTGTTGTTGTTGTTGCTTCTTCCAGGGTTATTGCTGGGGCTTGGTGCCTGCACTGCGAATCCACTACTCCAGGAGACCATTTCCCCATTCTGTTGCCCTTGTTGTGCTCTTGTTATTGTTCTTGTTATTGCTGTTGTTGTTGCTGGATAGGACAGAGAGAAATGGAGAGAGGAGGGGAAGACAGAGAAGGGGAGAGAAAGATAGACACCTGCAGACCTGCTTCACCACTTGTGAAGTGACTCCCCTGCAGGTGGGGACCCGGGGGCTCGAACCGGGGACTTTATGCCAATCCTTGCCCTCTGCACCATGTGTGCTTAACCCACAGCACTACCTCCCAGCCCCCTATATATTTTTTTTTTATGCCTCCAGGGTTATCACTGGGACTGGTGCCTGCAATATGAATCTACTGCTCCTGGAGGCTATGTTTTCCCCTTTTGTTGCCCTTGTTGTCATTGTTATTACTGTTTTTGTTGTTGGATAGAACAGAGAGAACTTGAAAGAGGAGGGGAAGACAGAGAGGGGGAAAGATAGACACCTGCAGACCTGCTTCACCACTTTCGAAGCAACCTCCCCCCACGCCCCGCAGGTGGGGAGCCAGGGGCTCCAACCAGGATCCTTATACCAGTCCTTGTGCTTCACCCTCTGTTTTACTGCCTGGCCTTTTGGGAGGTTATTAACCTCTCTGTGCCGAGGTCCCCCTGACATGTGGGACTCAGTGGGTATTGTAGGAGCTCAGGTTGGGCTCATTGGATTATGCCTGAAACCCCCCCCCCAGAGATGGGGGACAGGGGGATGGAGGAGAGAGTTGCCCAGAGGATGGTGAGGAGAGTCACCTGTGACCAGAGGGTCATTCAGGTGATGTTTCCTCACATTACCTGACTGAGTGCCATCCGGCTTAAAGGCAAGGACTCTGGGACATGTGCTAAAGAACAGAGGAGGAGTGGGGACTCCTGAGGCCAGGGTGTGGGAAGCCAGATTCTAATCCCTGCCCTGGCCCCCCGGGGTGGGGGTGGCCCTGCCTCCCAGACAGAGCCTCAGTTTCCCCACCCTTAGCCCTTAGTCACTATGGTGGTCGTGTCCCCAAGAAGTTCCCGGCAGGACGTCTAGTCCTGAGGGGATGCTGGGGACTGCCAGGCGGTCAAGTTGAAGCCCAGTTCTCCCTTGCTTCGCTGACTTTGGCACCAAAAGACCCAGACTCAAAGGAAGTGCAGCCACGGTCCCCACAAGTGCCTTTGTGTCTACAGAAATGTCCCCAGAGCTGGGACAGCTGGGGCAGCCCTGCAGGGCTTGGGGGTTGGGGGGGCACGTGCACCAAGCCTACCACACTCTGAATAGGTTAAGCTGGAATCCCCATGCTTCCTTCAGGGTCACCACCCTTGCCCCCCACCCCCCCTCCTAGACTGTCCTAGCTTTCTCCCCTAGGGTGGTCCAGACCCTCCCCCATTGCCTGCTGCAGCCCCCCTCAAGTTTTCCCCGGGGCGCTGTGGGTATTGTCCTAGGGTCACCTGTCCCTCCCAGGCAGGCCCAAGGGGTCACCAGTGCCGGGGCTTGTTCACACGGGCCTGAAAGGAGCCCCTTCCAGGCACAGTCCCCCCTTCCCCTGCTCTGAACTGCCAGGGGGCGGAGCTGGGAAGAGCCAAACAGTATTTTTTCTGTTCTCACCCAGCACAGATGGAATTCAATTAGAGGAGAAGAAACCCAAGCCCTGTCAAACAGAGATTTTGGAAAGTCTTGGAGGAGAGAAACATCCCCACAAGCTGACCAGCCCTGTCTGCCCAGCTCCAGGCTCCGAACATGCAGCCAGAAATCCTCTGCTGGGGAGGAGGCTGGGGAGGAGGTCTGAGGGCTGCATGCTGGGCTCACCCCTGAACTTGATCTCTATGTCGCCCCAGAACTGCTGCCTCTGCCCAGACCAGGTGGGCTCAGGGATTGTGGTCCCAGTGAAGACACTCAGCTGCTGCCTCCCGGACACAAGACGTCACTGTCACCATCGGTGGTGGCTGTGTGGGGCCTGCCATCTGTGGCCTCAGTCATCAGCTCTCCTGCTGGCTCCAAGGCCCCAGAAGCTGTCAATCTTCAGAATCACTGTAGGTTTGGGAGGTTAACACACCTCTGTTCCTGACCTTGATAGGTCAGATGACCTTTCCCTCCTTACCTGTCCCTCTTTACCTGCATGCCACCTCTTTGAAAGAGAATAGGGGTTCATAGAAATAGTCTTTCTTTCTTTTCTTTCTTTCTTTCTTTCTTTCTTAGCATTTTTATTAGTGATTTAATATTGGATTACCAAATTACAAGATAACAAGGAAACAATTCCACACTGTTCCCACAACCAGAGTTCTGTGTCCCTGTTACCTCCACTGGAAGTTGCAGTGGTTCTCCCAAGGTCACAGATAGGGGTCGACTAGTATTTCTGTAATTAGCTGTCTATATTTTTGTCCAATTTCCCTATGGCCCTGCCTTCTCTTCCTTTCTAAGTCACACCTACACCTATTACTAATTCCAAACGTCTTTCATTTTTTTCCCTCTTATCTCTGGGACCTGATAGAATTGAGGTTCAGAGCCCTCTGGTCATCTTCCCCTAAAGAAGCATCCGTTCTCATCTCTCATTGTTTGATACCAGAGCATTAAAATGAATCCAGGAGAGAAATGTTTTCAGACCATATAGTATACATAAAGAGAGAGCATTCTATGACCCTGGGCCACAAAGTCACTCCTTTGGTATGAGTAGACCACAGAGAGGGATCTAGGTGACACCTAGGTCTGCCCACCCCATCATCCCTCCTCATTGCTTGGGGGCAGAGCCCAGGACTGAGTCCCCCATCTGGGAAAAAATGCAGGTTGGGACTCAGAGCATTTGAGCATAGGGAGGGGCAGGGAAGGGTTGGCACACCAGGTGCAGGGAAAGACCCCTGGTGGGGCTCCTGTGTGCCCATGGCGGGGGGGCACCTGCTGTTTCCCAGCCCCCTCTGCTGTCTCTTCCTCCACAAGTGCCAGTGCCTGGTTCTTTCCCCAAGCCCCTAGCACCTGACCTTCCCTGGACTGTGAACTCTCAGGGATGGCATCCTGCCTGTCATTCTTCCCAAGTGCCCCCATGCAGGCGGGTTGGGTGGGAGTGGTGAGCTGTGTTCCTGGATGCTGAGTGACTGCCCTCAGGAATGAACCCCACTTGCGGTCCTCTGGGGGAGACGGGGGAGGGAGGAAGGGAGGCTGGACAAGCACACCTGGCCTAGTGCCCTGAAATGCCACCACCCCAGTCCATCACAGGGATGAGCTGGTTCAAGGTCACACCTCAGAAGGGGCAGGAGGTGCCCCTGCAATGCACCAAGCACAGCTCAGGCCAGCACTCACGGGAACTGCTTCAGCTGGGCGACTTTGTTGCAGGTGACTTGTCTCGCAGCTTGCCTGAGGAGGCACTAATTAGTGCTAATTGGAATCCGATCCACTCGCCAAGGCAGCCTGTCTTGCTGGGACAGGTGGGATCTCAGAAGCACGTCTGGTCCCGAAGGGACTGAGTCTTCTCTGCACAACCCCCCCCCCCCCCAGGCAGCTTCGGGCTGGGGGAAGGGTGTCTCTGGGCCCCTTGGGCTCTGAGGACGTCACTGTTAGAAATGATTCTGTTCCAACGTGTCTCACAGATTCCAAGGACGGGGTGGGGGAGACAGCTGCGTGCCTCTGAGGGATGGGTGAGGAGTGGCCGTGGCAAGGCCAGCCAAGTGTCACCTTGGGCATTTTGTGCAAAGGTACCGCAGGGCTCTGAGAGGCCTGCATGAGGCCCAGGGTGTTGCCATGAGAACATGCAGGGGAATCTGCCCTCTCTGGGCTTGGGAGCTGCGGCTTCACAGGCCTGGGAATGAAGCTGGGATTGTCAGGAAGAGCTTCCTAGAAGCCTGGTCTCTGGCAAAGAGCTGAGTAAGGGCTTTGATCTAGGTCACTGTGCCAGACACTGACCTTCACAGGGGTCCCAGAGGCCAGAGCTGTCAGTTCCATTTGACAGGTTGGGAAAGTGAGGTCCTAAGAGGTGAAAGAAGTAGACTGAGTCACAGGCAGGTAGGGTGACACAGGACATGTGACTTACCAAAGAAAGCTCCCCTCCCCCACTGCACACACAGGCAGTCTCTGTCTCTGTCTCTCTGTCTCTCTGTCTCTGTCTCTCTCTCCAGAAGGCTAGAACCACATGGAATCACCAAGGGTGAGCAGAGGTGACACTGAAATTATTCTAAGACACGACTGATTTTATAGCCCCTGCTCTCAGCCCTGACATGGGCCCAGATCTCCTTAGTCACAAGTGTGTGTGAGGTGGGGTGGGGGTGAGGATCCATCTTCATACAAAACCTGCAGGTTTAGTATTCCTAATTCTCTGTGCTCCTAGGTTGTCAAGTGGGGCCCAGGGGTCTCCGGGGAACACAGAAGCCAAATCCTCTCCTCAGGGACCCCACCTACAGTGCTCAGGGCACACTGTCACCCTCTCAGGTCCTGCACTGCTCCTGGGACAGCAGTCCTACTATGTGTGGTCAGGATCTGCTCTGCTGGGGTTGCACCTGCTTAACTGTCAGAGGGCATGGCCTGGTCCTCCTGACTTTGACTTCTCTTCCTCAAACAGCCCACGTGACTCCACACAGAAAACTGCTCTACGTGGGAGTGAGAGGGAGGACAGAGACCTGGTCCAGGGGATAACCATGGCCTCCTCCCACCTCAGTTTCCATCTGGCTGTGCCTGTCGCCACCCACATATTCCAGGCTCCCCCCTATCCAGGCTCACCCTTTGCCTCCTGGGTGAGTTAGGATTTGGCTCCAGTGAACTTCCTACCTCAGAGCTCTTCTCTCAGCTCTTTTTAGCAGCTAAGTAGTATTCCATTATATATATAGTATATATATATATATGATATATATATATAATTCCATTATGTATATCACAACCTTCTTTTTTATTTCTAATTTTATGTTGCCACTAGGGTTATCACTGGGATACAGTGTCTGCATGATGAATCCACCTCTCCTGGAGGCCTTTTTATTTCTTCCTTTGTTTTTGATAAAGACAGAGAGAAATTGAGAAGGAAGGGGGAGCTAGAGAGAGAGAAAGGAAAAGACACCTGCAATGTTGCTTCACTGCTCATGAAGCTTCCCCCTGCAGGTAGGGACCGGGAGCTTGAACCCAGGTCTTTGAGCCTGGTATCTTGTGTGTGCCACTGCACGGCTCTATACTAAAGTTTCTTAGCTACTCTGTTGTTGGGCTTCTGGATTCTTGCAAGTGTGGGCTATTTCAAATTGTACTGCTATGCACATACATGCACACAGATCTCTTTGGATCTGTTTTTGCTTCCTTTGGGTATATCCCCAGGAGAGAAATCAATAGGTGTGGTGTATTGCTGCAAAGCAAGGGGCTCTGGGAAATGAGAGGAAGGGGAGGGGCTGGGGGTCCTTTGGGGTCCTAGTGGGAAAGGGTGTAAGTTGGGGATGAGACTGTGTCGCAGACACACCTACTGTGGGCAGGGGCAATTGAATCCATGAATCAACAACTGTACTGTGAACCATTAACCACCCCTCCAATAAAATGATTTTAAAAAATAGCGACCTTATGGAATCTTCTTAACTAGGTCTGGGGGGCTGTGGAGCTCTCCACCCCAGTTTCCTTCCTGTGATTTCCCCTCAGATGAAGGCTCGCCCCCTCCTCCACTTTTTTTTTCTGCCCCCTGGGTTATCAGTGGGACTTGGTGCTGGCACTACGAATCCATTCCTTTGGTGGCAGTTTATTTCCTTTTCTGCAGGGACAGGCAGTGGCACACCTGGTTAAGCACACACATTATTTCCTCTTTTTTCCTCCCCATTTTATTAGATAGGATAGAGAGAAATTGAGAAGGGAGGGAGAGATGGAGAGGGAGAGAGAATGAGAGACACCTGCAGACTTGTTTCACTGCTTATGAAGTGTCCCTGCTGCAGGCGGGGAGCTGGGGGCTTGAACCAGGATCCTTGTGCGGGTCCTTGTGCAGGCACTTGAGCGTTGTACTATGTGTGTTTAACTGTGCCCCCAAAGCTTTGCCCTCTCCACCCTATCCGTGTGTGTGTGTGTGTGTGTGTGTGTGTGTGCGTGTGTGCGTGTGCACGTGTGCATGTGTGTGTGCATGTGCGGGCGTGCATGTGTGTACGTGTATGTGTGTGTGTGCATGTGTATGTGTGTGTGTGTTAGGTGGGAACAGAAGTGCCAGGTGACATTGGGATGCTCCTTATAGTCCCAAACCCAGAAAGGCTCCAAGGCTTTATTTTTTAAAACTGTCTCCTGAAATGATATGATGTCTGTCGTTTGTGCTGGGGGAAGAGGCATTGCTGTGAATGAGGTGACTGAAATCTGGCCCGTCCACCTTGAAAGGGGCTGGGGGGGAGGCCCTGAGCTCCCAACTGATGAAGAAGGTCATGGGTTGTGACCAACAAGAGTGAGAGCAGTAAGCAGGTAGGAGTGGGGCAGGAGAGGAGGCAAGCAGAGAAGACCTGGACTAGACCGGAAGACACCAGCCCAGGGCCCCCCTGAGCTGCCGGCCTATGGCTGACTTTCCGCCCCTGCATGTCGCCCATAAAACCATCCCATAATGGTTCTGCAAGATTCACATACCTGAGGCTCTAAGGTCTAATCCCCAGCACCACCATAAACCAGAGATGAGTAGTGCTCTGGTCTTTCTCTCTGTATCTGTCATTAAAAATAAAATAAATAGGGAGTCGGGCAGCAGCACAGTGGATTAAGCGCAGGTGGCCAAAGCGCAAGGACCAGTGTGAGGATCCCGGTTCGAGCCCCCAGCTCCCCACCTGCAGGGGAGTCACTTCACAAGCGGTGAAGCAGGTCTGCAGGTGTCTGTCTTTCTCTCCTCCTCTCTGTCTTCCCCTCCTCTCTCCATTCCTCTCTGTCCTATCCAACAATGACAACAATAATAACTCCAGCAATAAAACAACAAGGGCAACAAAAGGGAATAAATAAATAAATAAATAAATATTTTTTTTAAAAAAGAAAAGCATTTAAAAATAATTATAAGTAAATAAAATGTTTTTTTTAATATTTTTAATACTGGTCAAAGGAGGACATCAGCAGCTTTTTTTAAAATATTTATTTTATTTATTTATTCCCTTTTGTTGCCCTTGTTGTTTTATTGTTGTAGTTATTATTGTTGTTGTCGTTGTTGGATAGGACAGAGAGAAATGGAGAGAGGAGGGGAAGACAGAGAGGAGGAGAGAAAGATAGACACCTGCAGACCTGCTTTACTGCCTGTGAAGCGACTCTCCTGCAGGTGGGGAGCCGGGGTTCAAACCGGGATCCTTATGCCGGTCCTTGTGCTTTGCGCCACCTGCGCTTAACCCACTGCGCTACAGCCCGACTCCCCAATAAAATGTTTTTAAAAAGAAGTAAAACTTGATTTAAAAAAGAAAACCCAGTTTCTGATCTGTGATAGGATTATTGTCCCTGCCCCCATCATCCATGGTTGTTGCTTAAGACCCAGCGCACAGGAGATGCTCATCTGTACTGATCTCTGAACAACAGGCTGACCACCCACCTTGTGCGTCACACCCGCCAGCTAGCTCTTCAGCAGCAAACCTGTAACCCACGAGGAGGCAATGGTCCACTGGCCCCAGGAGCAGGCCTCTTCTCACCCTGTCTTTCGAGCTCAGCATCACCCAGGAGGAGTCCATGCGTGAGCCCATCTGGATTTTGCTCAGCTGTCTGGGCCGACTTGGGGGCTGCTCAGAGGCCCTCTGGCCAATGCCCCCCCCCCCAGCAGCACAGCTGCCTAGAAGCTTCCCTGGCTAAGTGGCCTGGCTTCTCTCCGTAGGCCCTGGGGCTCCGTGTGCACACGGGATGGGTGGGGGCCACTTGTGCTAGTTTCACTGGCCACAGTGAGATGGTCCTGGGCTCTGGAGGAATCGGGAGGGGTCAGAAAGGATTCCACCTGACAAATCCCTGGCCCAGGTCAGTTTGCAGAAGGAAGGAAAGGGAAAGGCCAGAACGTCTGGATTCTGGGTGGTTGTTCGGATTCCAGGCCAGCTGCTAGTGACAGAGTAGCTCTGTGTGATAACTATGCCCAGCAAGGGAATCACACTTCTGGAACACTTCTTTCTTTTCCTTCTCCTTCTTCTTTTTTCTGAAAGCAGCTTTATTGAGGTATAATTGTTAGACAATTAGCTGCACATGTTTCAAGTGTACAATTTGATGAGTTTTGACATATGTATGCACCCGTGAAACCACCACCACAAAATCAAGATAATGAACAAAGCGATTATCCCTCTAAGTGCTCTTCGGGATCAATCTCTCCCTCCTGCCCCCTCCTCCACCCTGTCTCCAGGCAACTGTGATCTGTGCTAGAAATTAGTTTATATTTCCAAGAATTCTAGATAATTCTGGAACTGTGTGGTGTTCTCTCTCTATCTATCTATCTATCTCTATCTCTCATCTGAGTTTTTACATTCAGTCTAGTTATTCTGAGAGTCCTCTCTGTTTAGGGACTATTCATGGGATTCCTTTCATCTCTAGTCTCTGTGGCCAGACTACTCAGCATTCAGTGTGTCCAGCTGTGTTCCCAGCCAGAGCTACTACACACACTAACATACAAGTCTCTGTGTAGACAAGTGCTTTTATTTGTCATGGGAAGTACAAGGGTGTATGAAGGGTAGGGAAGTGGTGCCCCCAGCAGAGCACACACACTACCATATTCAATGGCCCAGATTCAAGGCCCTGGTTCTCACTCCATTGGGTGGGGTGTGGGAGGGGGAGCTTCACACACAGTGGAGCAGAGCTACAGGTGTCTCTACTTTTTCTCTCTTCCTCTCTTTATCCCTATCTCTATCAAAAAAAAAAAAAAGAAAGGAGGAAGGAAGGAAAGAGAGAATAAAATAGCCACCAGGAGTGATGTGGGGGGAGACCTGGAGATGCAGGGGTCTATGTTCAGTTTTTAAAGAAATTAATGTAGCTCGGTGGTTGAAGCATTGTATTCTCAGCCAGAGTTCCCAAGTTCACATCACATGTTCTAGCATCACATGTGCCAGAGTAATTCTCTCTCTTTCTCTCTCCCTCTTACTCCATTCTCTCTCTCTTTTCAGTCTCTCTCAAAAGAGTATAAGAAAATAAATAAGCCTTTAATAAAAGAAAACATGCAACTGTTTTCTTTTTCCTTTCTTTCATTCTTTCTTTCTTTCTTTTTGCCTTAAGGGTTATTGCTGGGGCTGGGGCTGGGGCTGGGTCCTGGCACTATGAACCCACTGCTCCTGGTGGCCATTTTTTCCATTTTATTGGATAAGACAGAGAGAAATTGAGAAGGGAGGGGAGACAGAGAAGGGGAGAAAAAGACAAACACCTGCAGACCTGCTTCACCGCTTGTGATGTATCCTCTCTGCAAGTGGGAAGCGGGGACTCAAACCCGGATCTTTGCATGGATCCTTGCATTTAGGTACTATGTGCACTTCATTGGATGGGCTACCACTCGATTCCCCACACAACTGTTTTCCAAAGTTCTTGTACCATTTCATATGCATTACCACCAACAACCTATGAAAGTCCCATTTCCTCTGCATCTTTTTAAAAATTATTTTCTTTTTAAAATTATTTATTTATTATTGGATAGAGATTGTAATAAATTGAGAGGGGAGGGAGGGAGAGAGAAAGAGATAGAAATAGATAGAGAGAGAGAGAGAGAGAGAGAGACCTGCAGCACTGTTTCACCACTCGTGAAGCTTTCCCCCCGTGGGTGAGGACCAGGGGCTTAAACCCAGGTCCTTGTGCGCTTAACCAGGTGCATTTAACCAAGTGTGCCCCTGCCTGGCCCCTCCTCTGCATTTTTGACCATAGTTTGTATCACCAGTCTTTCTGACTAGCTGTTGTACATGTATAGAAATATAATTTATGCATATCTTATTCTCAAAGCTCTGTTAGATACAGTTGTTTATTCTAGTAGTTTTATTGGGTTTCCTTTCTTGTATTATTATTTTGCTGTCACTGAGGCTTTACTGCTTTGGGCCCATATTTTCAGAGTCAAAGAGAGAGAGACCACAAGTACCAAAGCTACCCCTTTACTTCTGATCAGTGAGACTGACCCTCCTGTGAAAAGGCAGGAATATACAAAAATAAGATGAGGAGACCCTATGGAGCTGTAGTGAACTTACCCAGAAAGAGAAGCAGAAACCCAACAAGAAACAACAATTTTCGTGGACTGGCAATTTTGGTCAAGGTTACCAAGCAGTTTCCAAGTGATTTTCATTTAGAGTAATGAGCCAAAATATCAATCACTGACTGATCCAAACAACTGATCAAAAGGGACAGTAGCTCTAGATTCCCTGTCAATGGTTGGGTTTACAACCCTGACTTTGGATTAGGACATGCTAATAGTTGATTCACTACTGAGGGCTCTTTTGTCCAATGATCAAAGTTCTACGTTAATCCAGGCCAGTTTCTATCTACTTAACATTTCTCCTAGCATGAAAGGACAAGATAAATAAAGCCAAGCTCGCCAAAGTGTCTTCAGACTGATAGATGACTTTCTCCCAATCTAGATAAGCTATTACTCGTATCATGTATATGGCAAAGAAGGCCTGAGCTGGGAGTCGGGCAGTGGTGCAGCGGGTTAAGCGCACGTGGCGCAAAGCACAGGGACCGGAGTAAGGATCCCTGTTCGAGCCCCCGGCTTCCCACCTGCAACCAAGTTGCTTTACAAGCAGTGAAGCAGGTCTGCAGGTGTCTATCTTTCTCTCCCCCTCTCTGTCTTCCCCTCCTCTCTCCATTCCTCTCTGTCTGATCCATTAATGATGACATCAATAACCACAACAATGTTAAACAAGAAGGGCAGCAAAAGGGAAAATAAATAAATATTTTTAAAAACTTAAAAAAAAAAAGGCCTGAGCTGAGCTATCTTGTAGATTCTTAGCTCCTCTCTCTCCCTCTTTCTTACTCTGTCCCTCCCGCCCTCCCTTCCACCTGTTGAGTCTTCTGCATGGATGGTAGTATCATCTGTGAATTAAGAAAGTTTTACTTCATCCTTTCCAATCCAACCCCCTTGTATTTATTTATCTTGCTTAATATCCCTGGCTAGCACCTCCAGTGCAAAGTTGCAAAAATGTGGTAAGAACATTTTTTGTCCTCTTTCTGAGCTCAGGGGAAACATCCACCCTTCCCCTTTAAGCTTGTATGTTTTCTAGATTCTTTTCTTCAAGTAGAAGAGTTTCCCATCTAGTTCCAGTTTGCTGGTGTTTACATCAGGGGTGAATACAGATTTTGTCAAAAGGGCAGAGACAGGTCCACCTTGCTATGGGCAAAATAAAGTCCCAGCTCTTCGTGGGTTTACTCTGATCCAGGGTGGTAGAACTGGAGTCATGGTGACAGTGGTCACAGCTCTCACCACCCTAGTTCTGAGGGTCCCTGAGCTCTGGGGAATCTTATTGCTTATCTCATTTGGCCCACACAGAGACCCAGTGAGACCCCCTTTATCCATTCCCATTTTGGAGGAGGCATTCTCTGGTGTCTGACCTTCTCCCTATCCAAGCATAGGGTAGCCTGGGATTGGGAGAAAAAAGGTGATTCGAAATACTTCATTTCTCTAGGAAGAGCCATTGCTTGTGACATAAGATACTAGACAGCGGTTTGGGAGATAATATAATGGCGATAAAAAACGTCTCTCCTGCCTAAAACTCTGAGGTTCCAGGTTCAGTTCCCAGTGGCACCATAAGCTAGAACTGAGCAGTGCTCTGGTTGAAAATAAAATAAAAATGAAGTGTTGTATAAGATGGTCTGGACAGAGAGAGCCTTCTGCCTCTTCCTCTCTGGAGTCTAGTTTGATACCAGGACCAGTGGAAGTGCCAAAACTTTTATTTTTAACTTTATTTATTTATTTTGCATAGAAACAGAGAGAAAATGAGAGGGAAGGGGGAGATAGAGAGAGAGAGACACCTGCAGCACTGCTCCACCACCCATGAAGCTTCCTTTCTTCAGGTGGGGACTGGGAGTTTGAGCCTAGGTCCTTGAACACTGTAATGTGTGTGCTCAACCAGGTGTGCACCACCTGGCTCCATGTCAGGACTTTTAGATGGGCAAAATCAGTGTGTGTGTGTGTGTGTGTGTGTGTGTGTGTGCGCGCGCGCGCGCGCGTGCTGGCAGGGATTCCCAGGGGTCTGCGTCCAGGACTGCTAAATCTCTCTGACCTACAACTGTCACAAAAATGTGGCAGCCTGGGCCAAGCTGAGGGTTAATCTGGCTTTGATGCTGACGCTCTGAGGGCCCAGGGCACCCGGGTCAGGACCACCCTCTCAGGTCTGTGTGAAGCGCTGAGTGTGGAGCCACCCCTACCCGCCCCCACACACATATGCCAGATTTGAAGACCCTTGAAGACTGGACGGTGGGGGCCAGGGTCTACCCCAGGATCCTGATTCTGAGAGAGGTGTGGAGGCCTTCCTGGGTTAGTCCCTGCTGGATGTGTGGGGGGCACCAGCTGTCTGGCACCTGGTGGTGTGTGGAGGAGGGGAAGATACTATAGTGAGCAGAGTGGGCACCCCGTCATTGTGAAGCAGACACTGAAGGTGGCTTCAGTCTGGGGCAGGGGCAGGGCAGGGATGGGTGTGGGCTGGTGCAGAGAGGAGGCTGCCAGTGGTGTCACTGAGAAGGTAACATTACTTGGCAGGGACAGGGAGGAAGGGAGGTGGCAGCAAATACCTCAGGGCAGGGTGCTCAGGCAAAGAGAAAGAGAAAGCAGAGGAGGCCAGGCTCTGAGGGAGAGGAGAGTCTGGCAGAAAAACAGTCATGGTGGTGAGGGGCATAAGCTCGAGGAACCGTGATGGGCCACAGGCTCAGAGCTGGCGGTGGCTAGGAGACTAGATCCAGGTCGTACTTGAAGGCAGAGCCTATGGCTCCGAGAAAGGACTGAGTGTGGTGTTGGGGATGGGCGTGGGGAGCCCGGTTGACCCTGGAGATTTGGGTTTGCACAAATGCAAGGGCGAAGCAGTCACTTCCTGAGTTTAGAAAGACCTGGAGAAGGGACCCTGAGGGCAGGCCAGCAGTGCTATGCATCTCTTTACCTGTGAGAGTCATGGAGGGGGGACTCAGGAGAGAAGCTGGGTGCAGGGTCTGGAGCAGGGGAGCAATTCTGCTGGGATATTTGTGGAGGGCAGCATCAGAGTACTGACTGGTCGTTTAGATAGATTTTTTTTCCTTTTCCTTTCTTTTTCTGTTAGAGACAGAGAAACAGAGAGGGAAATAGTGGGGGAGAGAGACAGAGAGACACCTGCAGCCCTGCTTCACCACTCATGAAGCTGCCCCCTGCAGGTGGGAACTGGGGGGGCTTGAACCTAGGTCCCTGTGCATGGTAACATGAGCACTCAACAGGGTGTGCCACCACCTGCCCCCATCATGTGAGTTTTGAGTGAGTGTCAGACACCTCATAGGAGGAGGGGGTGGTCTGAGCTGACCCCAGGCTGAGGGCCATGAAATCTCAGTGGCATGAAGGAAGAGCTGGGGAGAGGCTCCTAAGAGAAGGGGGAGAGCAGTCAGCAAAGCAAACATAACCCTTTGCAGGGGCTGTGCTTTCGAAAGGAGCCAAGAAATAATGGCAGCTGGGACTGTAGAGGACTTTCAGGTGGGAGGAGTCAGGATAAGAGTGCTTGTGAGTACGTACAGCACAGACCAGGGGTGGCAGGTGTGGGGGGCTGCTGAGCAGGGGAAGGGCAGCTCCGGACAGTGGGGAGGAGGTGGTGTGGAGCTGGGACAGGAGGTGTCAGCTTCCAGTTGCTTCAAGAGCTGGAAGACAGATATCAAGAGTGTGTGTGTGTGGGGGGGGGGGTTTGAGGTCAAGGGTGTTGGTGGCAGGGGCTGCACACCCCATGGGCAGAGGTACTAAGGCTGTTAAGTCCACAGTCTTTCCTCCAAGTTGAGATTGTGCCAGACAAGAGAGGGGGCATTGCGGGAGTTCGGAAAGCTCTGTGTCAGGGCTGCACGGAGGAGAGGAGATGAGGCCATGGCAGGTTCTGGATGAGAGGACTGTGGACAGAGCAGGAATGGAGCTGAAGACATTTGAAACAGGACACAATGATTGGCAACAAGAGCCAGGCTGAGCAAAGGTCACTAGCATGCTCCACGCCTCAGTTTCCCCAAGTATAAAACAGAAAGCGTGGTGGCACCTGCCTCCCTGAGAAGATTAGGGTGGGATATGGGGGCTCAGGACAAAGCCTGGGGGACAGTGAGTGCTGCCAGTGGTGCTGGTATCGGTGGTGGGGATGGGGTGAGGTCTGTCTGTCCCCAGAGTCCCTGGGGAAGAGCTGTAAGCTAGGCCACTAGGTCCACCAGGAGGAGTTCCATCCGCCTCGCGGCAGTGACTTTAGCAGCTACTAGGAAGGAAGGGGTGCAGTGTGGCCAGGTGGCGGGTGGGGGAGGCTAGGGTGCCCTGTGCTCCCTGCCTAGTGGCCTGGGCAGCCCTCCTGTGAGGCCACCATCCCCCAGAGGGCAGTGCAGGATCACCTCTGGGCCAAGGTGGCCTCTCTGTTGCCTGGAAGCTGGCTTTGCCCCAAATACCTGCAAATGGGCTGGCTTACTGCGGTGGGCTCTCTCCCCCTGAATGAGTTAGGTTCTCTCTCCCCCTCCCCAGAGTAAAGCAGGGTCTGCCTGTCTGTCTCCTGGAACTCCCAACAGCCCACCAGGGTCTCTGTCACCTTTGCCACTTTATAGAGGACAGAGAGGTGGAGGTGGCTGGGATTTTGCCCTGGGCCATGCAGCTGGGAAGACAGGGGGAGGTTGTAGTCAGAGCAGGGGTTCAGATCTCCCCAGTCTACTGCAGGGGTGCTCCAGCTCCCAGACACTGTGAACAGGGTCCCCAACCTCCCTCCCCACCCCACCTGCTTATTAATCTTGTGCCGCTCCTGCATGGATCTCTCTCTGCCCTGAGCGCACCATCTTCCCAGCCCCTGGGCCAGGAGAGCAGGTGCCACCACTGTCGGGGTCAAGGTCACACCCAGGGCTGTGTTTGCAGGAAAAGCCCTCCACCCCACGCCTGCCCGCCCCATCCTGAGCACCTGTAGAAAGGCCCTCACCTGCACCCCGCCCTTTGGGTGGGTCACTCCTGCAGCAGCTATGCAGGGAGTTGGAGGCTGGAAGGAAGGGTTGGTCTCCACCGCCCGTCCCCCATTGAAGGAGCTCCCATTCCTTTTCAGATCCAGCCATGTGCTCTGTGGTAATGCTCCCCTGGGGGCCTGCCTGTGCTGGGTACCCATTCCCGTGCTCAGCTGGGCCTAAGTTCTGTAGTTTGGCATGGAGCACCCCAACCTAGATCCAGAGAGCCAGCCAGGGGAGAGAGAGGGAGGAAGGGAGGGAAGGACCTAGACTAACAGGCAGAAGGGAAGGGAGAAATGAGGGGAAGTGGAGGAGGGGGGGGAGGGCAGGAAGAGATGCAGCTGGAAGAATGCTCTCCTGAGTTGATTCCTCATTAATTACTAGGCACAGAATGCAGCTGGAAAGCTCTCACTCTCCCTCCCCCCCACTCCCAAGTGCCAGCTACGTGCCTCCAATAAAAGCCTTCCCCGCACACACGCACGCACGCACGCCCGCACACACGCAGGACTGCAGGGCCTCTGGGAACAAAGGCCCCACGGAAACATCTCCCGAGGTGTGGAATCTCCAGGTGACTCAAAGACCTCACATTCAGACACCAGAGTTATGAAACCTGAATACCTGATTAGGCTCTTTAACCGTCTCCTGTGCCTGATGACAGTGGAATGTTGACTTCCAGAGCCTGAGTCATCAGCAGCAGCACCTAGGAAGATACCCAAGTCACCCCAATTACAGCATTATCAGTCACTGCCATCGCCCTGTAACCCAACCCAATGAAACTGGAGAAAATGCCAGCTGGGCCAGGCCGGGAGGAATCCAGCCCTTGGCGCAGGCTGCCTCCCTGGCAGCGGCTTCTGCGGCCATGCCAAGCCACAAGCCTTGTGTGGTCGAAATGTGCCGAGGTGTCAGTCCCATTTCACAGTCCTGGAAACTAAGGCCCGGCGGGGCCAGGCTGCTCCCGCAGTTCAGACTGAGGCAAGAGGGTCCGACAGAGTGTGGAGCCTGAGGAGCTGAGGATGGGGGGACGGAAGAGGGTCTCAGCAGACCGCTGGCCACCAGCCACTTGGCACCATCCTGGGCCTTGCACTTTGGTTATTTCTCAATGGCAGCCTCAGCAGAGCAGGCACCGTGGTCCCTGTTTTGTAGATGAAACCAAGGCCCCCAAATTTGGTCCCTCAACCAGGGTTACCCAACTACTAAGGGGAAATTCTGGTAGAAATACGGCCCCAACTGAACTCCAGCCATTCCATCCGTCCAAGGAGACTGCCACCTGCCTAGCAGAGGAATCTGGTGGGCACAGAGGAGCCAGGATGGCTGTTTCGATGCTTGTGCCCACATGTGCAGGCACTGCAGTCATGCCCATCCGCCCGTGTACCCAGTGGGGCCCTGGTCTCCTAGGTCTTGAGGGTGGTGAGGCAGGCCAGGCCCCGGCAGAGCAGGGAGGCCCAGCCCACCCACGAGCCGGTAGCTCTCCATACTCTTAATCAGTAAGATATGTTTTCTGGAATAAAAACCACATCAGCATTTTTTATTTTCAAGTTCAGACAAGGTTTTTTCTTTCTTTCTTTTTTCTCTCTTTTTTTTTTTCCTTCTCGATTTTCCCTTCACATGGGTGAGGCTAATCCTCCTGCTTTGACTGATGGGTCTATAGACTCAGCCGCACAGGCAAAAGGAGCAAAAGACCCAGGATGGGAGCACCGGGCAGGAGTCTTCCCCTGGATGTGTTTTCACAAGGACCGTGGCCCATGGTTACCAACACCACGTGTTTAAAAATGGGACACCAGGCCTGAGCTGGGCCAGTCTGGTAAAGACAGATGAACAGTGTGCTTGGCCCTGTCTCCGTCCCCTCCCCCACGTGCCCAGGCCTTCACAGGGGAAGCCAG
Source organism: Erinaceus europaeus (assembly GCF_950295315.1). Classification (NCBI taxonomy): domain Eukaryota; kingdom Metazoa; phylum Chordata; class Mammalia; order Eulipotyphla; family Erinaceidae; genus Erinaceus; species Erinaceus europaeus. The sequence continues at coordinate 14,739,151 of NC_080165.1, read as the reverse complement.
GGAGATGGACTCCCCAAGTAGAAGTCAGCAGGCTACCACCTCAGCAGAAGCTGGCACCTGGAGGGAAGGAATAAGGAATATTCTTCTAAGAATAAGCAGAGATAAGTGGGGAGGAGGTGGGAGGGGCAGGGTGGGGAGGGGGGAGAGGTGGGGTGTCAGAACAGCCCAGGTGTGAGCTGGGAGCCCAGGGGAACCCTCACAATCAAAGGAAGAGAAGATCAGGAAGAAGCCTCTCTTTCAAGAGTGGTTGGGTTTTGCCATGACTACAGAGTAAATATTACAATTTCCTTTTTCCCTCCTTGTTTTTCGGAGTACATTCAAATTAAAAGTCTCTGCTCCCGGAACTGAGCTCAACTTCTATAGGATAGAAGGAGTGTGGGGGAGGGAGGCAAAGCCAGGGCAGCACGTGTGTGAAGCTCATGTCTGGGGGGCGGTCTCCCAGAAGCCCCGTGGAAGCGGGAACCCCAAGGGCTAAGGTGAGAGAGGACAGTCACAAGCAGAGAGGGGAAGTGGCCAATCGCAGAGGTGAAACCCCAAGAACACACAGTTGGGGGAGACTTGCTGTAGTCTTCTGGTAACCCCCACAGCACTCACACTGCTGGTACCTGGCCCCCCAGCCTCTGCCCACTCAATGCCCGGGACATTCCCAGTGACCTTGATAACTCACTCACACACATGCCAAATGCCCCCTGGTGGGGGTGGGGGGTACTGCCAGCAAAGCCCAGCAGGGGCTACAGGTGAGGTAGGGAGCCCCTGGACCTGAATCTGACTGAAACTCCATGCTGAGGAGTAAGATGGCGGAGACAGGCCTGGAATGTTCTATGTGGAAAGGCGGATCAGTGTTAATGTCTTTACTAGAAACAGGTCATTTAGATTTTCTACTGTGTCCCCAGGTGATAATTCATGCCTCTCACGGGGATAATTAAATCACAGAATTTTTTGTTGTTGTTGGCATGGACTGTCCCCACTTCCATCCTCTGTCCTCACCTGATTAAAGAATGAGGGGTGACCGCGATGGCCCGTCTACCACTGCTGTTATTGATCATGGGGGCGGGGGAGGTTCTGCTGGGCGCTTAGCAACTTCACTGCTCTTTGGGAAGAAAACAGGCAGTCTCAGGATGCCCCGCTTGACACCGTACTCCATTGATTGCTGCTTTTATTGGTTTATTTTCCCATCTTTCTATTTTGCTACATTTACTCTTCTTCTTTTTCTAATATTTTGTGGTGGAAACAGAAAAAAATTAATTTTTTTCTTTTCCTACAAAGTATTTAACTAACTTTCTCTTTAAACATCACTTTAGCTATGTTTCAAGAATTTTCAGATGATTCTACTTACCATTCATATGGACATATTCTTTTGAGACCCAGTAAGTGTTATCTGAAAGCATGCCTTTAAATTTCTAAATATTCAGATCTTTTATCTCTTTGCTATAGATTTTAATTAAATTGTTATGGCCAGAATTAAATTCTATATGTGAAGTAATACACCTCATTTCCACCATGAAAAAAACTACATTAGGATGAGACTGAGAGGTGTGAAATGGAAATACAGACCCCATAAGAAAGTCATAATAGCTCCGAGCACTAGGAGACAGCATCCTCATTTAAAAAGAAAATTATTTACTTTGCACAGAGACAGAAATTGAGAGGGAAGGGGAAGATAGAGAGAGGGAGAGTAAGACACCTGCAATACTGCCTCACTGCTTATGAAGCTATCCCCTGTAGGCAGAGACCAGGGGCTTGAACCTGGGACTTTACGCACTGTAACGTGTGCACTCAGTCAGATGCGCCACCATCTGACCACTGCATCTTCATATTTTTAAATACATGTTGGTGGGCATCATGCTGTCTTTTTCTTTCTGTTATCATTGTTGGGCTCTGGGCTGACTTTTTCAGAACAGGAGAGACGGAAAGGGGGAGAAACACCATAGCACTGAAGCTTCTCCCAGTAATGTGACAATCACATTTTTCTACTTTAGTTTTATTGAAATCATTTCAAGAAGTGGTGCCACTATTTCTACTTGAAATCATCTCTGCCTGTTGAAACCATTGCATCCAGAAAAATTCTCTCGGTCTGGAGGTCTCAAGTCCTAGACCAAGGTGCCTGAGAAGCCGGTTTCACGTGAGGGCTTTCTTCCGTCTTTGAAGGTGGTTGCCCCCTTGCCGCCTCTTCATGAGGCCTCACTTCTGAGCACACCATGCTGTCTCTGTGTCTGAGATCCATCTCCTTATGGGGAGAGGCCAGTCAAACTGGATTAGGGTCACTCTGAGAGACTCCTGGCACTGGATTAAATCCTTTTTTTCTTGAGGTTTTTTTTTTGCCTCCATGGTTATTGCTAGGGCTTGGTGCCTGCACTACAAATCCACAGCTCCTGAAAGCTTTTTCCCCCCCTTTTGTTGCCCTTGTTGTTTATCATTGTTATTGTTATTGCTGCTGGATAGGACAGAGAGAAATGGAGAGAGGAGGGGAAGACAGAGAGAGGGAGAGAAAGACAGACACCTGCAGACCTGCTTCATCACCTGTGAAGCGACTCCCCTGCAGGTGGGGAACCGGGAGCTTGAACCGGGATCCTTACTCGGGTCTTTGCACTTCGCACCATGTGTGCTTAACCCTATTCGCTACCACCCGGCCCCTGGATTACCTTTTAAAGGTCTCACCGAGCCACATTATGAGGTCCTGGGGATTGGGCTTTGATACATGGGGGACATGAACCAGCCTCAAAGAGTACCACACACACAGTTGTTCATCAGACAGAAATGGCCCATGATCTATGGCAGGGGGAACACATGCTTCAGCAGGCAGGACCAGGGGTCCCATCCCAACGGCCAGCTGCAGAGTGCCTCTCACCCTCCTCCTTCCACATTCCCGCTCCACTGGGACAAGGCAGTGGCATGGCAGCATCCCATGGTGACTTCCAGAGTCTATGATGGTCTGTTTTCTGGGTTGGGTCAAGAGCGCAGAAGACCACTGTGTACTAACCATATGACAGCTCTATGTCCTCTGCAGCCCCTGTCTATGTGGTGATCACTAGAACCACAGGCTGTGAACAGGTGATAGGAGTGGTTACTGGGGTCAGGAAGCGAGACAGGCAAGCCTTAGGAAGCACAGTCCTCCCCGTTGCTCTGTCACAGTCACTGCTAAACTGTCTGATGAAATACAAGAGTCATCCATCCAAGCTAAGTACCGCTCATGTCAGCTTTCTTGTTACTGCCTATTTGTTCACAGGCCCAAAGTCCGGTTTTGACTTCCAGGCGCTACTATCTAAAGTTAAAACACCTCTCTCCTCTCAGATTCTGAATACAGACACTAGGCCTCTTTATGGCATCTATGCCTCTGACCTGCCTACAGTATTCTGTCACTTTGTCTCTTAGTGATTTATAGTGAACACTTTCAAGTGACGTGGTCTTTAATTTATAGTTCTGCTCCTTTCTGGCTAAGCCCTATTAATGGTTTCTTATTTTTTTCAGTTCATGAATTTTTTAAATTTAAACTTCATTCAATCTGATAGAACAGAGAGAAATTGAGAGGGAGGGGGAGATAGAGAGGGAGAGAAAGACAGAGAGACATCTTCAGCACTGCTTCACCACTTGTGAAGCTTTCCCCTGCAGGTGGGGACCAGGGGCTTGAACCTGGGTCCTTGTGCATATTGATACGTGCACTTAACCAGGTGCGCCACCACCTGGCCCCCAGTTCATAAAATTTCTGTTTGACTCCTTCCCCACACTGTGTCCGTTTTTTTTTTTTTTTTTTTTTGTCAGCTTGCTTTTTTTTTTTTCCACCAGGGCTATTGCTGGAGCTCTGTACCAATATTATGATCTACTGCTTCCTTTAATTATTTTTTTCTTTTCTATTTTATTTGATAGGACAGCAAGAAATTGAGAGGGGAAGGGGGGGGAAGACAGACAACTGCAGACCTGCTTCATGCTCATGAAGCATCCCCCCTGTAGGTGGGGACTTGAGGCTTGAACCTAGGCCCTTGCACACCACACGGTAATGTGTGTGCTCGGCCAGGTGAACCACCACCCACTGACCAGCATTTTCAATACCAAGTTTCCTTATTATTATTATTGCTTTTTAAAGTAATGCACTGCTCAGCTCTGGCTGGTGGTGGTGGTTCTAGGGGTTGCACCTGGGACCCCAGAGCCTTAGGCATGAAAGTCTTTTTCAGACCCAACATGTTGTCTCCCTGGCACCCTCTTGTTCTTATTTTTAAAATATATAATTATAATATATAATTAATTATATATTTTATTTATTATTATTAGATAGAGACAGAGAAATCGAGAGGAGAGGAGGAGGTGGAGAGGTAAAGTGACAGCCTCACCACTAGTGAAGCATTCCTCCTGCAGGTGGGGACTAGGGCTTGGAACCTGGATCCTTATGCACTGTAAGGGGAACGCTTAACCAGGTATACCATACCACCTCCTCGCCCCTTCAATACCAATTTTCAACCCTGTTTTTTTTTCTCTCTCTCTCTCTCTCTCTCTCTCTCTCTCTAAACATGCTGAACAAGCTACTGTGACCTCTGCCTGATCATTCCATTCTCCGGAGCCCGTTTCTGTCAGCCATGGCTTTTGAGCCTGATGTCACATCATCACCTCACGAGATCTTGGAAACATACATACTTGTTTTATTTGATAGGAGAGAGAAATTGAGAGTGGAAGGGGAAACAGGCAGAGAGACCCCTGCAGCACTTCACTCCGTGAAGCTTGGCCCCTGCAGGTGGGGACTGGATCCCCGTGCATGGTAGAGACAACTGTGTGTGGTACCACTCGCCCCTCATGTCAGTGCTGAGTGAGTACCAGACACCATGCTAGTTTGATATCTGAGATGCCACTTTGGTTTTCTGAGAGAACATAGGCCCCCAGGTAGCCAAGGGGCCCTGAGATTCGCTACCTGGGGCTGAGATTATCTGTAGCTGGACGTGGTCTCTGGGAGGAGCTGTTCGTAAACTCACTATAATTCATTTGATGCAGCCCACTGGGGCCCCACCTAGGAACATGGCAGGCTGCCTGAGCAGGGACTTCCGCCCCCAGGGCTGTGCAGAGTGTAGCTCGGCCCCCTGGCTTCTCCTTCCTGATGTGAGAAGTGCCTTCAGAGGAGAAAGCAGTCCAGCTGCCTTACTGCTCAAAGCCTGGCCATCCCCAGAGCCGGGCCCTGCAGTTCTGCACTATTTATCTTGCTCACTTTCTGGCACCTTCAAATAGTAGATGAGAACTATTCTGGCCTCCTCTTTAGTGGTTTCCAAGGGAGGTTTGGTCAGGCTTTCCTAGTCAACCACCACTGCATTCAGAAAGGACTTCTATTCTCTAATCGAAGTCATCATCCAAGAAAATCTTCGTTTGCTGTCATCCTTGACCCCTCATGACAGTCCACCTAAAAGCTTTAAGGCAGCATTCATAATTTAAAACGTGTGTGTATGTGTGTGTGTGTGTGTGTGTAACCAGAACAGAATGCAAAATGTTCAATAAGAGAATGGTAAAATCCACTGCATGTGTGTGTGTGTTTGTGTGTGTGTGTGTAACCAAGGCCTTGCTATCCACTGCAGGTGTGTGTAACCAGGGCCTTGTTCACATGTGATTTCAGGGCCTTGTTCACATGTGATTTCATTTCTTTGGCCACCTTTTCATTTAGACAGAAAGTGAGACACCACAGCACTCAGGTTTCCTCTGTTTCAGCAGGACCTCCCGTGTAGTTCCAGGACGCAGAGCTGGGTCACACCCATGGCCTTGCAGGCACCCTGCCTGTGAGTTCTCTCTCCAGCACCACTACAAAAACATCTTTTTTTCTTCATGCTTTAATTCTATCTTTATTGTTAACTCTACAAACATGACATTATTTTATTCCGTTCATTTTTATTTATAAAAAGGAAACACTGACAAAAACCACAGGATACTCTAGAGGGGTGCAACTCCACACAGAAGCATCCTGATGATGTCACCATGGGAATTCCTCTTATATGAGGTTTCTAACTTTTGCTACAAACTTTGTGCTACAGTGTTAGGTGTGGGCTCCCTTGCAGGGTTGTATAAGGCCCCCTTTTCTACCCACACCATTTTCCAAAGAATCTATTTCCATGACTTCAAATATCACCCATACATAATACCAATGACTCCAAATGGACCACTGCAAGACTGTTCTCTTGCACAGCCCTACTCTTGAATCTACAATTATCATTGCTAATTGTCTCCAGGGCCTCGCACCTACACAAACCCACTGTTCCTGGATTCTTTTCACTTTCACAGAGAGAGGGAGACAGGAAAAGAGAGCCACCCCTGGGGCCCCAGTTCCCACGTGCAGGGGGGAAGCCTTGCGAGTGGTGCAGCAGGGCTGCAGGTCTCTGCTTTTCTCCCTCCCACTCTATCCCTCCTTCCCTCTCAATTCCTGGCTGTCTCTATCCAATACATAAACAAAGATCATTAAAAAGCAGAGACACCACAGCACCACCTAACCACCAAACACTGGCTGCTACATGCCCTTAGGCATTGACCGTGCAATTCAACAGCCTCATGCATATTTTAAAGGGATTCATACTGGAATGCACTGCATATTCACTATGAGGATTAACTAATTATTTTGTTTTTCCTTTTGAAAAACCACAGCACTGCTCAGCTCTGGCTTATGGTGGTGCTGGGGACTGAATCTGGGACTTTATAGAGTCTCAAGCATGAGAGTCTCTTTGCAATAACCTTTGTGCTATGTGCCCAGCCCAATAATTAATATTTTTAGAATGCTGACTACACTGCCTGGCACCAGAAACAATGTACAAGTTAGCAACTATGCATAGAACCAGTGCCAGGGAGATAGGAGCAGTTTCCTTAAGCCTCCATCCAGAGCTCCGCCCCACTAGGGAAAGAGAGAGACAGGCTGGGAGTATGGATCCACCTGTCAATGCCCATGTTCAGCAGGAAAGCCAGACCTTCCACCTTTTGCATCCCACAATGACCTTGGGTCCATTCTCCCAGAGGGATAAGGAATAGGAAAGCTATCAGGGGAGGGGATGGGATACGGAGATCTGGTGGTGGGAATTGTATGGAGTTGTACCCCTCTTATCCTATGGTTTTGTTAATGTCTCCTTTTTTAAAAAAATAAATTTAAAAAAAACTAAAAAACTAAAACAAAAACCTCCATCAGAGACACTCGTGACAAGCTAGTAAGGGCGGAAACACAGGTCATAGCAACAGGAAGTGCAACCTGTGTCAGAGAGCATCTCCCATGTGTCAGATAACACCCTAACCCTGTGAGCACATGCATTTATATTTATTTTTATGCACTCCTAAGAGTAGTAGTGTAGTGGGGAGGAAACAAAGACAGTTTATGAAACCTGCTCCAGGGACAACAGTGAGATCCCATTTCACTCCTATGAGAATGTCATATTATCAGAAAAGGGAGCAGGAACAAATGCTGAAGAAGTTGTAGAGTCAAAGGAACCCTCCTGCATAGTTGGTGGGAATGTCAATTGGTCCAACCCCTGTGGAGAACAGTCTGGAGAACTCTCAGGCTAGAAATGGACCTACCCTATGATCTTGCAATTTCTCTCCTAGGGATGTAGCCTAAGCAAACACAACCATCCAAAAAGATTTGTGTACACCTATGTTCATAGCAGCACAATTTGTAATAGCCAAAACCTGGAAGCAACCCAGATGTCCAAAAACAGATGAGTGGCTGATCAAGTTGTGGTCTATATAGTATACAATGGTTATTTATTCAGCTGTTATAAAATGGTGACTTCACCGTTTTCAGCCCATCTTGGATGGAACTTGAAGAAATCATGTTAAGTGAAATACGTCAGAAAGAGAAGGATGAATATGGGATGATCTCACTCTCAGGCAGAAGTTGAAAAACAAGATCAGAAGAGAAAACAGTAAGCAGAACCTGGACTGGAGTTGGTATATTGCACCAAAGTAAAGGACTCTGGGGTGGATGGGGGGGGGGGGGGGTTCAGGTCCTGGAACAGGATGGCAGAGGACCTAGTGGGGTTTGTACTGTTATGTGGAAAACTGGGAAATGGTATGCATGTATAAACAATCATATTTTGTCGACTGTAAAATATTAATCCTGCAATAAAGAAATGAAAAGAGAGAGAGAGAAAGCTAGCTGCTCCAGGGATGAGGTGGTGACGCACTGGGTTAAGCACACACACTATGAAGTGCAAGGACCTATGTAAGGATCCTGGTTTGAGCTCCTGGCTTCCTACAAGGGGTTGCCTCACAAGCTGTGAAACAGTTGTGCAGGTATCTGTCTTTGTCTCCCCCTCTCTATCCACCCTACCCTCTCAATTTCTCTTTGTTCTATCTAATAAAAAAAGATAGAAAAGGGGGGGAGTGGAAGTGGTGGTGGATTTATAGCACTGGCACCAAGCCCGAGACTGGAAGCAAACAAACAAAAAGCTGCTCCAAATGATACAGGCAAAGAAACGGGGTCGGCGGGGGGGTGGGTGGAGGTCTACAGCCCAGCACTGCTTCAGTTTATATTCTTAATTCTTCCTGTAGGGCCAGGCGCTGGTGCACTTGGCAGAGCGAGGGCCTGTTTCAAGGACCTGGTCTCCACCTGTGTGTGTGGGGGGGGGGGGGGGGGAAGGAGCTTCACAGACAGTGAAACAGTTGCCTCTATTTCTTTTATAAATTTTTAAAAAATATTTATTCACTTTTGTTGCCCTTGTTTTATTGTTGTAGTTATTACTGTTGTTATTGATGTCGTAGGATAGGACAGAGAGAAATGGAGAGAGGAGGGGAAGACAGAGAGGGGGAGAGAAAGATAGATACCTGCAGACCTGCTTCACCGCCTGTGAAGCGACTCCCCTGCAGGTGGGGAGCCGGGGGCTCAAACCGGGATCCTTATGCCGGTCCTTGCGCTTTGCGCCACGTGCGCTTAACCCACAGTCATCTCTATTTCTATCTCCCCTTTCCTTCTCAATTTCTCTATCCAATAAAAATGTAAACAAAAAAGGACATAAATACATCTTGCTTGATTAAACAGCAGCAGGAATTATATCTACACTGCGACGTTGCTTAGCAGGTGTAAAAACATCACAACAAAATTTTGTGCAGACACGAGGAGTGTATATTATGTTGTCTAAACAAGGAACCTCTAGTTTAATACTTCTCATTTAAGCAAACTGAACAAACATGACTCTTCAAAGTCACTCCCACCAAGATAACTGGCTCTGGCTATGATGATCAGAGTCTGATGGATGAGTTAATCCCACAGCCACTCCACTGGAAGCAAAGGATCACCTGTAAATGCATATATATTGCTGGTGGTAAGTAACATTCCATTGTAAAATATCACCGGGGTAAGATTTGACCTAAACAAATGCAGATGAGGAGCTGGGGGGGCATTTAGAGGGATCGAGAGCAGAGTACTTGCCTGCCCAAGACCTTGAGAACCAGGGCTAATCTCTGACACTGTCACATACCAGAGCTGAAGATGCTCTGTTCTTTCTCTCACTTTCTAGCTCCCAAGAAAAATCAAAATATTTTAAAAATACAAATGAATATATAAAATGGAGAGAGGAAGAAAACAGATATTACATTATATACATACGAGGGAGAAAAATGAATTTTGGGGGGGGGGGAGTCTTTAATTGATTTTCCACAAAGAGGCCACTGTGGCTGAAATTATCAGAACCTTGGACAGCACCAAAAGGCCCTTTTGACTTTAAATGGTAGTTTTAGATCTTAAATGTTAGGCTCTTCTTCAACTCCTCTGCATTTAAAAATCCCAAACACTCTTTCCTCTTACGTAAAATCAGATTTCTTTATGTGCAGATCTTACCTTTATGGAACTTGCATTTAAAAAAATGTCTTTCTTCTGAAAAAATACATATATTTTTGCTGACTCAAGGAGAGAAATAAAAGGGTCATAAAAATCATTTAAATAACTTAGTTTTAAGCATCTAATGTTGTTAGAGTAGCAAAACAATGTCTTTTAAAGAAAGCCAACACAGATACATATAACCACACACATATAAAATGCTGATTTCCCATTTGAAATTGACTGTCAGGAAACCAAAAGGACCCTGAATCTTTTGTCCCATGTTTCCAAATGGACATAATTTAGCTGTATCCAAAGTCCTGCTATTAGTCACAAGTTACTGAGAGGGAAAAAAAGGGCATCTCAAGATTAGCTTCTAAAAAACAAACAACAAAAACTCCATGAGATGCATTATATAGACATAGATAATAACACTAATTCTAACAGTGTATTATCAAAATCATAAAAGTATTATACAAAATCTTAATACCCATTGTTAAGGAATTTTAAAAAAATCATTCTGCAAATACTGGCATGCCCTGTCAAACAGAAAAGACTTTTCCTCACTATCTTTTAAAAGGAAGCAAGCCTTGAAAAAATTGAACTGCTTTGTCAGTCTGCTCTTGAGAGCAATAATATGGTGACAGAGTGCACTGTGTGGCCACTCTGTCTCTTTACAACTTTTCTAAGGCTGAGCTGCTTTCTTTCCCCTTTCTAAATGACTGACTGAGGTGGTGATTTAATCCTCTGTAGCATGTAAAACAAGGTTCTCAGAAGCTCCAAGCGCACTGGTGGAAGACAGGGAAGCTGTTGTGCTCAAGACTTAATCTATCCAGAGGCATCAAAAGCAGCCACAATGCAGCCATCAGCGTGTTTTCACTGTGCGAGCTCCACGTTTCCTACTTCGGAAACACAGACCCATTCCCCCATTCTATATTCCCACAAGGCCTCCTTTTATTTATTTGTGTTTGTTATTATGTGGCTTACCCTGACATGTTTGTGTGATTCCACTGGTGTGCATACATCCATTGAACGAAGGGGAGAATAAAAAAAAAAAAAAAGAAGAAGTGTCTATTGCAAACTTGTTAAAAGGAAAAAGGGACTCCTACTGCTTTCTTCCTTTGGCCAGGCTTTCATTCAGAGAATAGGATTTAACTCTGTGTGTCCCAGAAGAGAATGCCTGCTCTGTGCATTTGAAATTTCACAATGGCTTATGTATTGAGGAGATGTCATACACGAGAGAGAGAAAAAAAAAATGTTACTCACAGGTTACCAGAACTCCATCTTTGGAGTTCTTTTCACTGGGTAGCACATAGGGAAAACTTCTATTCCAGTCGTTATGTGCTTAATTAAGTTGTTCTGACAAAGTAGTTTTAAGTATGAGCACACAAATCTTACAAGAACCTTACTTGGGAACAGTCAGTCTTTCTGTAACACTTCTGGTTGGGACTTTGTAGCTTTTATTTTGGGGGATTTGACACGGCTTGTACAGAATTGCTAGATATGTTAGTTTAGTACATAGCTGACTAAGAAAATACATGTGAAATATTCACAACATGACTTCCCACTAGTTTTTTTTTGTTTGTTTTTTATTTTTTAATTAGTGAGGTGGGTGGTTACTAAGATGTTAGTGTTCACTTAACCCAGTTTTATGAATGAACACACACACACACACACACACACACACACACACACACACACACACACACACACACACACACGGTATATATTTATACAGAGATAGAGGAAGATACAGGTCAAATCAACTCCCCACTTTCCGGAACTACTTCTACAATTCCAGTGAAGCCATGGCTAAAGGTGAGGGCATCTTTATGAGGCTGGAGTTCTGCTACCTGAAAAGGAAAAGGCTCCAGATAGGCCTTTATAAGATGTGAGAAGTCTTAAGTGTTAGGCGATTTGGAAGGAGAAGAGTTAATGGTCCAAATGCTCACTCGTCTGTCCGAGTCCCTGCACATTCCAGAGGGACAAGGCAGAGCGACAACACAGCCCCAAACCTAAAGTGAAGAGGGGGAGCTTTCTATTCTTCAGCATCTCTCGAATTAATTAACTGGAAATGAGTCTTGTCAATGTTTTGGAAAGGCAGAAGGGGTGAAAAGAGATTGCTAGAATTAATCACAGTGAGAAAGTACTTCAGCTGCCTGCCAGAGTTCAGAGAATGCAATGAGAAGGGGGATAGAGGAGTGGGGCTGACTTGCCATCTGAAGGAACAAATGGTATCCAAGCCAGTGCCCAAGCCTCTGGCGAATCAGGGACGCGTCCTCAACGAGAAAAATGTTTATTATTTGCTGCTACGGCGAGTACAATATACCACTTAAATGCATGTTGTGCCCACGGAGACAATGGCAAATCAGACAGTTACACTTGAAAAGCGAGAAACAACAGGATATGAACGGACATTCACTTTTAAGCTTTTCTGCATACAAGTCTATTAACTATTATCTAAATGATTGATGTGTTTTTGAATTTGTACTTATAAATCTTCAAATACTTCCAATTTCACATATTGCAGAACATGAGAAATCCATGAAACATTCTGAAAATTCAGTATCTCGATGGAGAGGCCATTCACTAAGAAAAAGAAGAAAAAAGACAAAATTGTACATATACCTGGAAATATTCAAGAAACATCACAGGAAGAAAAAAAAAAAGAGGCAGCAAGGACTTTGGTCAGTGTTCACAAATGACAGAGCCCTGGGCAACTCACTGAAATGATCCAAATAATTTTCTGTTCTTTTCAACACAGTCCACGTTAGCTTACTTTTATGGAAATCAAATTCCTGTGAGTGGCTTTTAGACCATGTAAAAATGGTGAGATGCATTTTACAGTTTTTCCTGAGGGCAGCTTTGAGATTATAACTCTCTTAAGAAGATGGCAGCATAAAGCCAGAACAAAAAGATGTACTTGCAATTTTATTTGGGCATTTTAATGCCATTTTCTTTATATATATATACACACATACATACATATATATATGTATATATATGTATATATATATATTTACCCTTTTGTTGCCCTTTTTTATTATTGTTGTAGTTATTGTTACTGATGTCGTCATTGTTAGATAGGACAGAGAGAAATGGAGAGAAGAGGAAGACAGAGAGGGGGAGAGAAAGATAGACATCTGCAGACCTGCTTCACCGCCTGTGAAGCGACTCCCCTACAGGTGGGGAGCCGGGGGCTCTAACCGGGATCCTTATGCCGGTCCTTGAGCTTTGCGCCACGTGTGCTCAACCCGCTGCGCTACCGCTCGACTCCCTTTAATGCCATTTTCAAAACCAAAATGCTGCTACCCATACTGGTGTCACGGGTGGGGGGGGGGGGAGGCAGTGGGGTAAACATTTTGTCCACACCACAAGCTCACGCTTGCACTCACCAGCTGAGGTGTGTCACTAGTGGGTTTCAGGATCAGCTTGTCCCCCCTCTTTTCAACTTCAAAACCCATTTTTTTGAGCAGAGATGTGTCTGCCAGCCCCTGCTCCTCCATCTTGGCGATCAAATCCTGGTTTTGGCTGTTGTCTTCCGTGAGGTTTCGGATGGCATACACCACCCACTGGGTCAGGACTGGAAGCAGAGTGAAGGAACCTGTTGGTGCGTTTTCCAGTTCGAGAATTTCCCATGAGTAGGACTAGGAAAAGAGGGGGGGTTCCTGGCAGTACTGAGCCTCTAGGATCTATTAACACGTTGTCATTGAGGGTGCACTACAGATTTGCATCCAAAGCAGGAAGTAACTAAAAGTATATAATGACATGCACATGTATACCCAGTGTGTGATGTCTAGTAACCACCTCTGAAGCTAATGAACACAAGATCTCACACACACACACACACACACTCTCTCTCTCTCTCACATACTCTCTCACACACACTCTCTCTCTCTCACATACTCTCTCACACACACTCTCTCTCACACACACACACACACTCTCTCTCTCTCTCTCTCACATACTCTCTCTCTCACACACACTCTCTCTCTCTCACACACACTCTCTCTCTCTCTCTCTCTCTCTCTCACACACACACACACACACACACACACACACACACACACACACAGTCTCTCTCTCCCTCTCCCTCTCTAATTATGCCATTGCATCACCGGGGAAAGAATAAGAGAGCTACAGATTATAGAACTTGTCACAAAGACTTCGGGGTAGTCAGACAAGAACATCATCTTGCCTGAAGCAAGTCCAGTTATAAATAAGAATTGTTTCCTAGGAGTCACCCTGGAATTTCCCTCATTCTGTATTTGCAGATAAAGCGGGAAGAAGGGTTTAGGGTGTGGAGTGTGAACGTGCCCTCTGGAGACCACGAGCCAGCCCTGACTGTAAACGCCCCGCACACAGTCGCATCTGAGACGGAGGCCACGGAGGAAGGCTGCGCTGTTCACTAAGATCTTTTATTTAGTCACCATGAGCTGCAGAGATCCTGTCAGAAGTAGTGAAGCAGAGCAAGAATGGACTGTATAGAAACTGCCGTTGAGAGCTCACCTGGACAGTGGGCCTGCTCTGTCACGCACAGGGCCCTGGGACACCAATTTCCACCTCCACGCTGGAGGAAGCCTTGTGCTTTCCCTTTCTCCCTGTCTGAAAAAGATGGGCCTAAGCCCTGGGGATGACAAACAAGCAACAACAACAATGCTGCTGTGCAGGAACTGTGTCTGGTGGTTCGCTCTGAGACACACACGAGCTACCAAGGACAGGCCCTGTGCCCAGTGGGTGTGGCACCATCTGTTGGTTTAGAGAAAACAACAAGAATCAGAGTGAAATAAACCCTCCACCTACCCAAGCATCTCTCATATCAGAATCGAGGCATTTTCCGGGGCCTCCTCCCCCCATCCCAGGATTCAGGCCTTTGGCGTCAGTACCTATGGTTCTAGCCTAGTTCTAGACATGATGGTGAGGTCCATTCTGAGACATTTCTAGCTTCCACAAGCTGACAGAGAAGCCATGGAGAGAGAAAGGCAGGCTTAAGTCTGCGGAAAACTCATGACTCTCTCTTGTCGTGTTTGGGGAAGAAAGTGAATCAAATGATTTCTCAAAGAAAAACTGAAGGAAGGAAGGAATCTCATGCCAGGCTTGTCCTGCCAGCTGCAAACTCGGTGTGTCTGGTGGAAAAGACCATCACCCAGAGCCTCTAACTGCAAATTCTCTCGGTTCCAGGGCAAACAAGGCCCCCTCCGCACACTCCTGCATACCTTTCCTGCCAGGTGCCCTCACACCTTGGGCTCTTAGCAACAGCAAAATGCTGGGTTTTGCCTCTGCCTTTCCCATGCGAGTCCCTGACTGGGCCCTGCTGCACCCTCACCCGCCCCTCCTTTTGTGAGGGGTACCTGCCTGCATGGATAAAGACTCCGTCAAGAGGCCAGGAAGTGGCACACCTGGTTAAGTACACTTGTTATCACATGCAAGGACCCGGGTTCGAGCCCCCATCTGTAGGGGGAAGCTTTAGGAGCAGTAAAGCGAGTACTGCAGATGTCTTGCTCCCATTTTCTTTCCTTCTCAATTTCTCTGCCATATCATATTAAGAAAGAAAAGTGGGTGGGATGGGGACAGCACAAACGTTACACAGACTCTAATGCTGGAGGCTCTGAGGTCCCAGGTTCAATTCCCTGCACCACCATAAGGCAGAGCTGAGTGGTGCTCTGGTAATAAAACAAATTAATTTAAAAGCCGCCTCAGTCAAGCTTCCTCTTTCTAGAAGCTGTCTCCACTCTCCTAGATCCCCCCGGAAGGCAGTGTCAGCTAGGTGCACCCGCTGTGTGGTCTCCCTAGCAGTTCTCCTGCTGCACCGTTCTTATCTGTCCATGTCTGTGAGAGCCACCATGGCAGGGGAAAGACCTTACTCAGCTCTGTATCAACAGCACCCAGTCTGCTTCCTGACACAAAGTCTATCTGCAGAGTGTTTAGTGACATGGTATCAGCTATGACTGCCTGCTTCTACTCCTGTCTGCCCTAACGCCCCGTGCGCCCCGGGCCGTCAGTGTGGTGTCTCGTTCACCTCTGTCCCCAAGCCTCACACAGTGGGCCGGACATCTGAGGGGTGGACTTGCCTGCAAGTTCATCTCGTGGGCGGGGTGGTGGCGGCACGGCTGTGGCCCACACCGGCTGTGCACTCCCCTTTTGTTCTCCCTGTGGTTTCCTGACTCAGGGCCTTGCAGAGCCGAGAGATTAGATGAAAGTAAACCAATATAAATGCAACCCAGGCAAGCAAGCTCACAGAGTAAATAAAAGGTCCATGACAACAAAACACCGGGAGCTCTCCCCTGTGGACGGATGAAAGGGCGGGTCTCAATCCTGCTCATCTAGGAGAGAGGCAGCTTTTTTTTTTGTTTTGTGAGAAGAATGCAGTGGCCTTTTAATGGCATTCCACGCTTAGCGCATCTGGCAGCTGATTTCCATGAAATGCTTGCACGATCCCTATCTTACACTCAGGCAGAGGAGAAGAGAGGTGAATGAGGATCCCCACCCCCACACAGCACCTCACCCCACCAGGGCTCTCCCCCCACCCTGGCCAGGTCAGCACGACGAGAGGAACAAACTGACCATCAATCAAGAACGTCACAAGGAGCAGATACCTGACCTAGCCGCTAAGCAGACGACCAATGGAGAACAAGGTAGAAAAGATATATATATATATATTTATATATTGATATTCACCTTCTTCCCAAATAGGTCTTCAGAGGACAAAAAGAAGTGAAGTGGGGGAAGAGGGGTGGGTGGTCATACCGCTGTGCCCAGTCAACTCACCAGAGTCAACACGCACACTTGTCCATGTTCTAGGGGAAATTAACCTCTCTCTCTCTCTCTCTCTCTCTTTTTTTTTTGCCAGCAAGGTATTGATGGGGCTCAGTGCAAGTACTATAAACCCACTTCTGGTGACCTTTTCTTTCTTTCTTTTTCTTCTTTTTGTCTCTTTCTTTCTTTTTATTTTAGTGAGATAGGACAGAGAGAAATTGAGAGAGGAGAGGGAGAGAGAGACAGATACCTGCAGACCTGCTTCACCACACGTAAAGTGTCCATCCCCCTGCAGATGGAGAGCAGGGCTCGAACCAGGGTCCCTGAACTTGGTAATATACTGAACTGGGTGACTGCCTTGTTTCCGTGTTAAGGAGGAGGGCTCCGTAACATCAGAATACTGTGTGCGGCTCTGTGCTTGGGCGGATATGAACGTTTTTATTCTCCATCTCTGCCCTGAGTAAGCACCCTCATAGTCCAGTTTGTGTTGTCTATCTACACACCAAACACGGCGGAGGGAGGGTGGTGATATAGCTCACCTGTGGGCTGGGGAGACAGCATAGTGGTTATGCAAAAGGCATTTCACGCCTGAGAAACCTAAGGTCCTAGGTTCAATCCCCAGCACTACCATAAACTAGAGATGATCAGTGCTCTGGTAAAAACAAACAACAAACAGCTCACTTGGATAGTATGCTGCTTTGCCATGTGAGCAGCCTGGGTTCGAGCCTGGGCCCCATGCACTGAAGGAACCTTCAGGGCTGTGATCTCTTTCACATACACACACACTCTCTCTGCCTCTCTCTCAGATAGACAGATAGGTAAGTAGACAGACAGATAGATACGTGCACACATACTGCACAGAGATGCTCTAACGTGTCCTTATTTCAGCATAGGTCTAGGGTCTCAGACTTAGTAACAGTCACAACCTCATGTTTATAGTTCTCCCCTGCACAAAATCGAGCTGAGAACAGCGAAGCACAGTGACCTGGAGCTGAGTTAACACACAGACTGCTCATGAATATGCATGGCCCCTCCTGCTAGCCCACCGGGAGAGGCTGAGAGGCCAGGCAGCCTGTGAAGACTTAGACAGCCCTGAGTGTCACAAGGGAGATTAAAGCGAGTTCCCGGTTAATATTCACTTTGCCCTCTTGTTCCCTCTCTAAAGAGACAGAAAGAAAGAGAGTGGGGGAGAAAATTAAACATCTTCTAAAGTCTCTAATCCCACCAACACTTGAAGTGCCTTATTGTATGCTGAGCTTTAGAAAGCGGGTTTCTAAAGTTTCCATAGCTACTACAAATAGCAGGCGCGAGCCCATGTGTTACAGCACCGCCTGGAAAGAACCCTGCAGCAGGCGGGAGCACTCTGGGGGGCTTGGAGCCAGCCACAGGATGGCAGTGACAAGAGGCACCTTGCGGCTGCTGGCTGGGCGGCAGCGGCAGTGTGAGCTGTGCGGGGACTCTGCACATCTGTGCAAAGCATGCGGGGCCACACTGGCCTGACACACTGGCGGAGGAGAGATGAGCACAGCCTAGTGTAGGCCGGGGGTCAGCACAGTGCAGGAGAACATTTCCTGCCCAGGACCTAACTAACCAGCATCCTCAGGCGCCAGATTCGTGTTCACAGTCAGCTGGGTTCAAACACTAAGGCCGGAGCTGTAGAAGAGAATGTCTTTAAAAGGCCAGGTTCTCTCAGCTGTCAGTGTCAGAGCCACTGAAGTTCTCTGTAAGTTGCTAGAACGCAGCCTCATGACCACAGGACACAGTTCTAGACAATAACTGTGAATGGTAGTGGGTGCGTTTTGGCCTGTGTTTGCATGGCCACAAATTTAAAAGTCCTTTATAGGTGCCCAGCTGGTGGCGCGCACATTACCGTGCACAAGGACCCAGGTTCAAGTCCTCACTCCCCACCTGCAGAAGGGAAGCTTCAAGTGCGCTGAAGCAGTGCTGCAGGTCTCTCTCCCTTTCCTGTACCTCTCAGTCTCTCTCTATCTTATCGGATCAAAGACTCCGTTCTGACCTCTCTGGGCAGACGGCCTCACCACTGTGTCCTGGAACCTCACCTCTCCAGGGCCCTACCCCACTGGGGAAAGATAGAAACAGGCTGGGGGTGTGGATCCACCTGCCAACACTCATGTCCATCAGAGAAGTAACTATAGAAGCCAGGACTCCCACCTTCTGCACCCCCAAAATAATTTTGATCTGTATTCCCAGGAGAAGAATGTTAGGGAAAGATGGGCTCAGAGAGGGGATGTACATTGGGGAGTCTTCCCTTGGTGGTGCTTGTGGGGGTCCTTTCTCTGACGCTCATCTTCAAACTATTAAGCAGTACGGTTCTACTCTTGAATTGCCACTTTGTGAAGCAGGGGGGGGAAGGGGAATTTCCCAAACAGCCCCCCAGGGACCCCTGGGCTTCACTGAGGCTTCAGCTGTTGGAGAAACAGAATCATGTCCAAACCACAGAGGAAATCCAAGAGGAGATGGGGAAAGAGGAAGAACTCCCAACTCTTCACAGGATCAGAAAGCTCTGTGCGGCTGATGGGACAGAAGCTCACCTATGAGGATGGGTGGTGGAGGTGGAGGTGGAGGTGGAGGTGGAGGTGGAGGTGGTGGTGGTGGTGGTGGTGGTGGTGGTGGTGGTGGTGGTGGTGGTGGTGTGGAAACAGAGAGGCCCTCTTGGAAGAAATGAACCTGAGTAGCACCGTCAAGTTCCCAGTGCCACACGCTTGCCCTGCACAGGTTGACACTTTCATTATGTCCACTGCCAAGTTCAGCCTACACCTACTTTCACCGAGCACACCTAGCTTTTGTTCGCAGTTGTCAGTTAAACGACAGGCTCTCGGTATGTTCAGGAAGCGGCTGTCGAGGCCTTCCTCAGTAGACTCTCTGCAGGGTCTCCCCGCCTGGCACTGGAAACAGCAAGTTCAGTAACTGCCAAAACCCACCCACTTTTGGCTCCCTCTTCCTTTTCCAAATTGCTGGTCTGTCTGGTATCTAATTTCCCTCCATATTTTTGTATTTTAAGATGAGGGAACATCTGTGGCTCAAGCCATGCACTGTTCTGTTTGCAGAATATTGTATCTTCACAGAACTTGCAAATAACTGTGTGTGCTCCCTCACCCCTTAGCAGTTAATTGTTAACAGTCAACATGGTAAGGGGGGGGGGGAGCTAATAGAAGGTAAAGGGATAAATAATCACCAGATTTGTAAATGGGAGGTCATCATCTGAAGAATATAAGACACTACGTGTGTTTCATGCGTGCTAGCAGCAGAAGGAGAAAAGAGTCTTACTTTTACAGAGGGGGGAAAAGTCACCTCAGAGCACCACTGCTGGAAGAGCCGAGGCTGCTTGCCTGGTCCCTGAATCCACAAAGAACTGGAGCATTAAAGGAAGTGGTACAGGAGCCAGAGAAGCACATTACTGAATTCTGACAGAATCATAACACACCAGTGTCCATCTGATCTGTGCCCATGATCCAAGCTGGAACTTTCTCACTGACTTTGAAGTGAAAGCCACACTCTCTGGCCCTTGGTTGAACACAACGGACTTTCCCTAAGCTGACTTTTAAAGGGAGAGATCAGTGGTGCACCTGGTCAAGCACACGTGCCACCATGTGGGAGGATCTGGGTTCTAGTTCCCGCTCCCCACCTGCAGGGGGGAAGGTTTACTGAGTGGTGAAGCAAGCGCTGCCAGTGTCTCTCTATCTCTCCCTGGCTATCTCTTCTTCCCCTCTCAATTTCTCTCTGTTCTATCAGAGAAAGGGAGGAAGAAAAGGAGTGAAGAAGGGTGGGAGGGAAGGAGGGAGGAAGGAAGGAGGAAAGAAAGAAAGAAAGAAAGAAAGGGAAGAAATGGGTGCCAGGAGCAGTGGGCTCACCATGCAAGCACCATGCCCCAGTGATAATCCTGGAGAGAGAAAAAGGGTGGGGAGGAGACGGGAGGCACACGTCTTCACAGAATTCTTCTAGAAGCCGAAGAATCGATGGGGCCCTGTCCCTACGCAGGTCACACGGGCAAAAAAAACCTTAGTCCATGCTGTAGACTGGACCCTGGCTGGGTTAGGAGAGTACAGCTCTTTACAAATCCCAGATGTGTGAAGTGCAAGCATCCAAGATTAGCATAGCGGAACACGCCGCTGCTGTCCATGCGACAAATGGGCTGGGCCCATCAGCTTGGCGGTGAGGTCACGGGAAGATGATACCCCTGAGCCTGTGCCCACATGGCTACCGCATACACTTCCCACTCCCACAGCTCCGTAGCCAAGCCGGGGCTGCACTTGCAGGTACCTCACAGCCACGGGGTTTTGGTGGTAAAGGATCCAATGGCACTGAGGCTAATTCTGTGCATTACGTTCTCTGGAATCATTTTTGCTGACCACTTCAAGGCACAGTGTGGTCCACAGCAGTCACAATCTGGCATCCGTGTCACACAACAGGTTTCAGGATCAGAAACAACCGATAGCACTTCTGACTTAAACCACACTAAAGGGCTCTGGGGCCACAAAGTAGTTCCATTTGTATGGGGGGCAGCACTCCAATGTCATTTCGGAGACTAGCGAGCAGCGTGCTCAGCAGTGTCCGGCACATGGCTGGCATGTGGGGTGTCTGTCAGATGGGTGCCCCTTGTCTCCTGACCCTGACTCTCTTGTGCCACTTCTCACACTACTGTGGTATAAGTCCTTGACTCCTACAGGATGGTGCCCAGCTACTGCTGGAACTCTTATTAGTCTTAGTCCTGGCACAGAGAGAAGCAGGAATGTTTTAAGTACCTGTGGGGTGATGGCATTTAGGCTTCACCTACTTGCAAGGAGCAGCCCCCCAGTTCTCCAGTCAGAACTGGGTTATAAAGGAGACACGAGGCCTGTATGCAGAACCGCTGTTGTGCACTGCTGGCCGCCATGGATGTAGGATCTGCCAGGGAGAGGCATCCCGGACACCCAGGCTCATTGCTGAGCATCAGCGCAAGACCCATCACCGCAGCCAAATGCGGTGTGAAGTGGTCATGGCCATGACTCCTGAGGGCAGAAGGACTAATAAGTGGAAGCTGGAGGGAGCACAGCAGACGCAGCTGGGAGGCTGCAGGCCCTGGCTGCCAGGAGAGGCGGTGCTTCTGAAGGACTCTGGAACTCTGGGACAGAGGGTTGATTCAGTGACAAAATGGCCAAATCACATTCTATTCATGGTGTCCACTGCTACCTTCAAGGTAAGCCTTTCTTTTTTTTTCTTTTTACTTTTTAAAAAATATTTATTTACTTATTTATTTTCCCTTTTGTTGCCCTTGTTGTTTAACATTATGGCTACTATTGTTGTTATTGATGTCATTGTTGTTGGAAAGGACAGAGAGAAATGGAGCGAGGAGAGGAAGACAGAGAGGGGAAGAGAAAGATAGACACCTGCAGACCTGCTTCACCGCCTATGAAGCGACTCCCCTGCAGGTGGGGAGCCCCGGGCTCGAACCGGATCCTTCAGCGGGTTCTTGCGCTTTGCACCATGCGCGCTTAACCTGCTGCGCCACCGCTGGACTCCCTAAGGTAAGCCTTTGTAAAAGAAGTTAACTTAAGTGTGTCTCACATAAGCCAAGATTATCCATCCACATAGTAACGATTCTAAGTATAATGGCTGCAGCAACCCAGGACATACATGAGGTGTGTGTGGGTGGGGGTGGGGGGGTTCTAGGCACTCACAGAAAGCATTCAATTCTCAGGGCTGACGAAACAGCTCACTTGGATAGTGAGCACCACTGTCAAGCCTGGCTTCAGATTGGAACTGGTTGCTGCCACAATGACACAAGCTTTAATGCTGTGGGATCTTTCATTCTCTGCCTCTATCTCAAACAAAAAACAAACAACAAAGTATTCATTCCTCACAAATACTCCCTCAAGTGGGTAGAGTTACCCTCATTCAACACATGAGAAAACAAAGGTACGGAGACAGGCCATTTATGTGAGGTGATTGAGCCGAAGGTTTGGGAACAAAACTTTAAAAGCTTCCAACTCAAGCCAAAAAATCCACCAGCAGCTGAGTGTATCAGGCAAACTTTCCTTATAATGGGATATTATATAGCCACCCACATGCAGCAATCTGGATGGATCTTGCAGTCGTGACTTTGAATGACAGATGACAAAACAATGCAAACCATGCCACCATTTATATGAGCTCTAAGCACAGCCAACCCAACGCACTTGGAGCGCCTGCCCAGAGCTAATTAAAGGGCACGCCTGCCTCAAGCCTGGCTCCTGGGCAGTTCTGGTGGAAAGGGGTGGTGGTGGGGGGATACCTGGCAGCATTTTCTTTTTTTAACAGAGCACTGCTCAGCTCTGGTTCATGGTGGTGCCGAACACTGAACCTTAGGAGCCTCAGGCATGACAGTCTGTTTGCATGACCATTATGTTACCTACTCCCGCCTGCCCGCAGCATTTTGTCTTTATGGAGTTAAATGGATGTCAGCTTTGTGATTATCTGTGAACTTTATACATTGGCCATTTGCACTTTCTAGAATGCAGACTTATACTTTAAAGCAGTTTTGAAAGATCAGGATGATGACTGATCTGAAACTCTCTTTTAAAAACCCACCAGGATTCCTGGTGCTCCTAATCAGTGAAGAGTTGTACTAGTTTTTAAAAAGTGCTTTAGGAGGGAAAAGACAGCAGGAGTGGTTTTCACTCAGACTTATCTCAGTTTCTCTCCAAAACAGGGGAATCTTCTTCTAGCGTTTGCCCTTCTTCCGTAGCCAGTCAACAGCGTCAGGTTGAGCCTGATGTAAAGTTTCGAGACCTCCTTTGAATCTGGAGAGGTGGCAGTCGTTGACTATGTGGGTCATAGTCTGTCTGTAGCCGCAGGGGTCGTCTCTGGCTCCCCAGCGATGGAACATAGCAGGGGAATGATTTGACTTTTCATAAGTTTTCCTCTCCTTAACCAGAAAGAGTAGATTTCTACCTAGATTTAACAAAGTTGTCCTTCTATAACTTCTAGGAGAATGTAAACTTATATCATTAACGAAAAATGAGGCTAAGAATATCGTGTAAAAGTCAAACTGGGGACCAGCGGGGGCATACCCAGTTAAGTACACATAGCATGAAGCACAGGGATCTGGGTTCAAGCCCCTACGCACCACCTGTAGGAGGGAAGTTGCACAAGAGGTAAAGCAGGTCTGCAAGTGTCTGTGTATCCCCCCCTGCCTCCCCCTCCCTTCTTAATTTCTCTGTCCTGTCCAATAAAATGGAAAAAATGGCCACCAGGAACAGTGGATTCATAGTGCCAGCACTGAGCCCCAGTGACAGTCCTGGAGGCAAAATAAACAAAGATACAAATAAATGTGAAGCTCAGTCATGTGGAAACATCTATGAGCCCTTCTCACAGCATGTGACCTGCTTCTGGGGTACTAAAATAACCCCAAGAAAAGACGTGTCTGTGCCCACACAGTCTTTCCTGGCAGCTCACAGAAACCGCCTCTGATAGGACAGGACGAAGTGGGCTCCTTGGGGAGGACAGGGGCTGAGTCTTGGCGCTGGGTGCAATCATCTCTATCCCAGAGAAGATGCTCAGCACAGAGGTGGTGGCGGTGGCAGTGAAAGCAAGTGTTTTCTGGGAGATGATTCGTCAAACCACCACAAGCCTACCCTTTGCCCTGGCTGCCAGCCTCTGCCCTTGTCCAGCAGCCCGTGCCAGTCTGAGCAGGCCCAGAACTGCCTCAAGTCCCTCAGGGAGATCAGAGGACACAAATGGGAGAGAGGTGCTGATCCCTGGTGGATCCTGTCTGCCCACAGCACGCAGAAGATAACCCTTCACACTCCCCCCCCCCCCCCGCTCCATTAGCCTGGGGGTGGGGTCCCATCTCCCCTTACTTGGTCTCTCCAAGGCCATTTGTCTACAGACCCAGCAGAGACCTCATGACCACCTGTTACAGAATCAAAGACTTGTCCAATGAAGCTTTTTCTTAATATCCTGGTTCTAGAAAACTAAGTAGTGAACACACAAGTCAAAATGCACAAGGAATGAGATTCAAGCCCCTAGTTCCCACCTGCAGAGAGAAAGCTTCATGAGTGGTGAAGCAGTGATGCAAGTATCTTTCTCTCTTTTGTCCTTCCCTCTAGATTTCTCACTATCTCTGCAATACATAAATAAAAAATATATTTTTTAAAATAAAAATGAGTAACACAGAGAACACAATACACCATGCTAAGAATGAGGATCTCAGAATAAACACCTAGTGGCAACTATAACGTGTAGCAGGGCTGGAATGACTGCGGACACTGAGGCTTTGACCAGACTCTTCTCTGTCACTGCCAAATTTAACTATGGTCATTTTAGGCAAAACGACTGACATGACACGGGGTTACCTGAAATATGGTTCTCTCTGCCAAACTTTGGCAACCAATCCTCTCAAGTGCTTAAAAAAATACATACTCAGTGTAGCAATGGGAATTAAGTATAGCAACTCAAAAGTTAGCATACTGGGGGCCAAGTGGTAGCACAGAGGGTTAAACACATATGGTGCTAATCCTAAGGACCCGCATAAGGATCACAATTCAAGTCCCTGGCTTCCCCACCTGCAGGGGGGTCGCTTCATAAGCAGTGAAGCAGGTCTGCAGGTGTCTGTCTTTCTCTCTCCCTCTCTGTGTTCTCCTCTCTCAATTTCTCTCTGTCCTATCCAACAACAACAACAGCAATAACAACAGCAACAGTAATAACAACAATAATAAACGATAAGGGCAGCAAAAGGGAAAAAATGGCTCCAGGAGCAATGGAACTGTAGCAATGACCCCAGGAGCATGGAGCCCCAGCAATAACTCTGGAGGCCAAAAAAAAAAAAAAAAAAACTAAACAGACCCCAGAGACACCATTCTTTTTTATTATACTAAGCAAATGCAAATAGAAAAAGAGAGAAAGATTGATTAATTTCCTGTAAGAAAATCTATGTTTCAACATCATGTTTTTGAAGCCAGGGTGCCCTGGGCACATGGGGCTTGGCCCTCCCACTTCTGCTCTCACTCCAGAAGCTACTCCACAGGTGAATCTCCAAGCTGGGGTGGGGTGGGGTGGGGAGAGAAGCTGCAGGGGTGAGGCATAACAAAGGACTCCAAGCCATGCTGTTCTGATAACCTGGGTGACTAAATAAACACAACTCATTGTATACCAAACTCAAAACTGCCATGGAAGGCTAGGTAAAATTATGTAGGCAAGTAATTCTGATATGCCTTCTCAGTGACACCCTTCCCCTAAAATTCAAGTTATGTCACAAATTGAGACTCAGCAAATGGCATCAGTGAAATGAATCAGCAACAAGGAATTGATCTTAAAGAGAGAGACAGGCTGGGAGTATGGATCGACCTGCCAACGCCCATGTTCAGTGGGGAAGCAATTACAGAAGCCAGACCTGCCACCTTCTGCATCCCATAATGACCTTGGGTCCATACTCCCAGAGGGATAAAGAATAGGAAAGCTATCAGGGATGGGATATGTAGTTCTGATGGTGGGAATTGTGTGGAATTATACCCCTCTTATCCTATGGTCCTGTCAATATTTCCATTTTATAAATAAAAATTATAAAAATTAAATAAAAAAAAAAGAACTGGGCCCTATGGCCGTACCCACCCTGAACACACCTGATCTTGTCTGATCTCAGAAGAGTAAGAACTGGTGGTAATGGATGCTTACATAAAGTTCTGTCCCTATTTTCAAGGGAATTTTAAGTAGTGACACTTGAACACTAACTGAAATACAAACACATAAAAAACGAGGAGAGAAATGGTGTCACTCCAGAGTCAGGCAGCTAAAGCCAAAGGAAGGCCAAGGAGGGGTTCTGAGACCATGGCCACACTCCTGGTGTTTGGCCATCGGCCCTGTCACTGCTTGGCCACCCCTGGGCTGACTGAGGGCAGTGTCACAGGGGCACTTCACTGGGAAAAGCGTGCAGATTCCTGTTTAACAACTTAAAGAGAATAACCCCCCCAGCAAGCTTGCTCTGAGTACAGTTACACTAGACAAAGCAGAGCCTGATGCGTCCTGACCTCCAGGAGGCAAGCAGATAGCAGAGTAAGCCAGGCTCAGCAAGACAAAGCTGGGGAGAGCCTGTGTGCAAGACCAGAAGGCCTGAGGCTGGAGAGGCAGCACAGTCACCAGTCTGCACAGCGGCCATCTTAGCCTGGGACCATATTTCTTCTTAGCTTTGATGACCTCATCCATATGAAAGGAAAAAAAAATGCATAACGCAGCACATGACTAGAGACAATGTGCAAAAATATAACTGAGAGTATTTCATTTTAGCCTCATTTTGAAAATAGTTTGACTATTTGCCAAAACACCTGAATGAGGAAAGAGTCCACTTCAGAGAGTCTCATTCATTACTTCTGACTCCTCCAGCCTCTGGCTCCGAGCCCTGGGGAACCAGTTGCTAGGATACCACAAAAGCTCCATGAAACAGGTCTCCTTTCTTCCCTCACTTTAAATGGACCTATTTAGACGCGGACTTCAACTGCATCCATGTATGTTGGGGGTGGGGAGAGAGGAGCCCACAGAGCAACTTACACTCATTGGCCCAGGAGCGGCACCAAAGCATCAGTCAGATTCTAGCTCCAAACTTGACTTGCTTCAGCCAAGGGTTCCAGGGAGGCCTCCACCTCCACTAACCTGTGAAAAGTGAATATTTGGTCTGGACACCTTCAATTGCTCTAGATTGTAGCAGGAGGAGGGTGTTGAGAGATTCAATAAAAAAATCTTTAAAAAAAATCAGTTGGGTAATCAGTCAAATAATCTATCTTATTAAAGTAAAACATGGTGTTGGTGAGCGTAGTTGAGTGTACACATCACAGTGAGCAAGGAGCCAGGTTCAAGCCCTGAGTACTCATCTGCAGGGGGGAAGCTTAAGTAGCTCATTAAGTAGTGAAGCAGTGTTGTAGGTCTCTCTCTCTCTCTTCTATTCTATTCTATCTCTTCCTTTTCTCTCAATTTATCTGTCTCTGCAAATAAAGTAAAATAAAATAAAGCAAAACTGTACTAAGGGCTTTTAAGTTTTTTCTTAATTAGGATGGGAAAAACAGAGTATTATAAGCAGAAATGCATCATTTTGTGAAAAGATTGGGTTGCTGGAAAAGTCATGACATATTTTTGCCCCAAAAAGTACACCATGATTTTTTTTGACAATCCAATGGCATTAAGCATTATGGTGTGAAAAACTGTTAGTGACTTTTAGAAACATCAAACCCGGTCAGTTGTGCCACCCCGAAACATTCAGGACATTTTCTTGAATGGTCCACCTTCTGGCTGCAGCTTGGAGGCCCAGTCACAAGGGAGGCACTGAACCACTCGGGTGGGGCATGCCCCTCCACCCGCCCTTAACACCTGCATTCCCCCAGAATCTTCAGAATACACATGGCAACAGCAAAGACTCCATGAAGGCCTGCACGAAAGACACTTGCTTTCTGCTATTTAGAAGTCTCATTTCATGTAATTAACACTGGAAAAGAGTGCTTGGGAACACATTTTGATAACACTCCCTTGGGTTTATGGGTCCAGTGTGGAATCTGCACACAGTGTGCAGGAGCAAGATGCCACCCAGGATAAAGTTTCCTAGGGGAAACAGTCGCACACCAGACACTTCCATCTACTGTGCTCACGGGGTGTCAACACAACCCAGCAGAACCACAGACCACATCGAGGCAGCGCTCAGCAAATGGGGATCATGGAATCTCCCAAGAGGAAGACTCACATCACTTGGAGGAGGAAGGAGAGGAAATCAGAGGGGTTACTGGTTTTCAGTATTCAGTAACTGTGACTCTTCTTTCTGGAAGAGGTAAACAGAATAGCAAGCTGGACTATCTATGTGTGAGATATTCAAAAGGATTCATCCAAGACTTTGTCCAGCACTGCTAAACAGCCACACCTCCACCCCTGAAGCACTCAGTGGAGGTCTAGGGACTTAAGAGGCTTTGGGCTCAAACTTGGATTTGTATCTTGGCCATGGTATTCACCTGCTGGGGAATATAAAAATAACTCTCTTCAGCAGTAGTTCTCTCATTTGTAAGAGCAAAGAAGAGTGCTTAAAAAAAATTGTATGCTGGGAGTCGGGCAGTAGCGCATCAGGTTAAGCACAGGTGGCACAAATCGCAAGGAGCGTAAGGATATCGATTCAAGTCCCCAGCTCCCCACCTGCAGGGGAGTCGCTTCACAAGAGGTGAAGCAGGTCTGCAGGTGTCTTTCTCTCCTCCTCTCTGTCTTCCCTTCCTCTCTCCATTTCTCTCTGTCCTATCCAATGATAACAACAATAACCACAACAATAAAAAAACAAGGGCAACAAAAGGGAATAAATAAATATTAAAAAAATTGTATGCTAAGGGGCCCAGTGGTGGTGCACCTGTTACAATGCGCACGGACCCAGGTTCAAGCCCCCCAGTCCCCACCTGCATGGGGAAAGCTTCACAAGTGGTGAACCAGGGCTGCAGGTGTCTCTCTGTTTCTCTCCCTATGTCCCCCTTCCCTCTCAATTTCTGGCTGTCTCCATCCAATAAACAAATAAAGATAATAATAATTTTAAAAATGCATGCTGACAGGGAAGTGGAAAAAGGAAGGACACCTAGAAGCTGTAATAAGTGAAGGAGTGACTTAGAAAGGAAGTGAAGGCAGGGCCTTAGAAGTGAATCAAAACTGGCATCAGCTTCCACATGGGCTCAGCCATCTTTGCCCAAATGGCACATGCGCTTCTCTGGCATATTCGTTTTCATTTTCCTGGTTAAAAGTTTAAAATATCTTAAAAAACAAAACAAAACGAAACACTATGAGGAATGCTTTGATATGGTAAGGGAGGGGAGTCTTTAAGAATGGGGAAAATGCCTCTTGTCATATAAATACAAGAGAAGAAGGAGGGAGAGGAGGGGAAGAGGAGGAGGAGGAAAGCAACAACTAACGACTACTACTCGTACTTGCTGTCGGTGTGGGCTACAGACTCAACAGAATGCTGAATATTCAGCAATTAAAAAGACGATGTTGGATGTTGGTTCTTTTAAGACAAAATGGATAGAACTGGAGGTGATGATGTTTAGTAATTATGAAGTCACTGAGGAAGTGAAAGACAACTACCATTTTGCTCATAGGTGGAATATAGAGAAATGAAACACATGAACTTGAGGGGAAAAAAAAAAAAGGTCAACCCTCATCTAAGACCTTGGGAGAACTACAGTGGTTATCATTAGGGGAAGGAGGATGGAGGCGCAGAACTTTGGTGGTGGGCGTGGTAGAGTTACACCCCTACTATCTTATCATCTTGTAAATCACTAATGAAAATACAAAAAGAAGATCTGTATGTAAATGGTATACAGAGTTTGGCATACAGAAACAATGATTTAAAAAACCAATATTAGCACACACATCTAAAGAATAGAAGTCAATTAGTTTTCAAGTACACAGACCTATACAACCCCGCCCCAAACAATCCTTTGAACACACTCAGCATTCTGGGAGGCCCCTTCCCTGTCAATGGCCACTCTCCTCTCCTAAGGCCACTACTATTCTGATTTCTACCACCACTGATTTATTTTTCCTGTTTCTGAGCTTAGTGGTCATGCCATCATTATTGTGCCAGTGAGGCTAACCTATCCGTTACACGTAATAATCCATTCTCCTTTACCGTGGTCCACAGTAGTCTATAGTAGAAATAACTATGGCCACTTCCTAGTTTATTCATTCTACTGAGTCTTCATCAAGCAGATTCTACTCTACTAGAAATAATGTCACTGGGGAGTTGGGCAGTAGTGCAGCGTGAAGCGCAAGGACTGGGCAAGGATCCCGGTCCGAGCTCCCAGCCCCCCATTTGCAGGGGAGTCACTATACAGTGAAGCAGGTCTGCAGGTGTCTGTCTTTCTCTTCCCTTCTCTGTCTTCCCCTCCTCTCACCATTTCTCTCTGTCCTATCCAACAACGATAGCAAAAATAAAAGCAATAATAACTACAACAATAAAAAACAACAAGGGCAACAGAAGGGAAAATAAATAAAATAAATTTTTAAAAAATTAAAAAAAAGAAAGTCGGGGGTCGGGCGGTGGCACAGTGGGTTAAGCGCATGTGGCGCAAAGCATAGGGACCGGCGTAAGGATCCCGGTTCGAGCCCCCGGCTCCCCACCTGCAGGGGAGTCGCTTCACAGGCGGTGAAGCAGGTCTGCAGGTGTCTATCTTTCTCTCCCCTTCTCTGTCTTCCCCTCCTCTCTCCATTTCTCTCTGTCCTATCTAACAACGAATTGCGTCAACAAGGGCAATAATAATGACCACAACGAAACTACAAGGGCAACAAAAGGGGGGAAAAATGGCCTCCAGGAGCGGTGGATTGATGGTGCAGGCACCGAGCCCAGCAATAACCCTGG
This sequence comes from Erinaceus europaeus, assembly GCF_950295315.1. Classification (NCBI taxonomy): domain Eukaryota; kingdom Metazoa; phylum Chordata; class Mammalia; order Eulipotyphla; family Erinaceidae; genus Erinaceus; species Erinaceus europaeus. The sequence continues at coordinate 14,708,294 of NC_080165.1, read as the reverse complement.
AGGAGGGGAAAAAAAAAAAAAAGAAAGTCACTGTGAATGTTCTGGATTCTCTCTGATACTCACATGTATGCATTTCTCTTGGGGTCTATACCTAGGAGTAGTACTTCAAGTTCATGGAGTAGATGGAACGCTTAGTGTTAACAGGCACCGCCAGGAGGTTTGCCAGATGGCTAGTTCCAGTCATCTCCACCTGCAGTGTTTTAGGGCTGAAGTGTAATATCCTGGCCACCATCTGGGACTGCCATTGTGGAGGGTCCCATATTGTGGGCTGACTCTATCTCTTGATGACTGGGAATGCTGAGTTCTTCCCATATTTGCTGGTCATTTAGAGTTCCTCCTTGAAGTGCTATGGGCCTTTTGTTTATTAAAAAAAAAAAAATTAAACTATATTTTTGATGTTTTTTTTTTAAATTGTTATCTTTATTGGCTAGAGCCAGCCAGAGATCAAGAGGGATGGGGGAGAGACACTTGCAGCATTGCTTCACCACTCGCAAAGCTTTCCCCCTGAGGTGGGGAGCAGGGGCTCGAACCAGAGTCCTTAAGGACTGTAGCACTGTAGCATGTGTGTTCAATCAAGTGTGCCACTACTGGGCCCATTTTCAAATTTTTTAATATGCTGTGTCCATAAATTCTTTGTCAGGTAATGACTGTACTTCTAGGTCAAAATATTGATGTTTTTAGCTGGTTAAACTGCACAGGGCACTGCTTTGCCATTTTTATGACCCAGGTTTGAACCAGGCCCCCAACTGCACTAGAGGTAACTTCCCGGTAACTTCGGTGCTGTGGTCCTCCTCTCTCTCTCTCTCTCTCTCTCTCTCTCTCTCTCTCTCCCTGTGTGTGTGTGTGTGTGTGTGTGTGTGTGTGTATGTGTGTGTGTTAGAGAGACAGAGAGGGAGGGAAAGGGAGAAAAGGAGTGATCCTGGAATGATGAAGCCTTAATGATGACAGAAAAATTACATGTCTTATTTTTTAAAAATCTGCTGCCCAACCAAGATAATAATCACATTCTCTGTGATTCCTTCTAAAAACCTTTTACTCACCTTTCACATTGAGGTCTATGAGTCATGTGGAATTAATGTTTGTGAGTTAGGGATATGGGTTATTTTGAAGTATACTTGGGGGGCAGGTGGTGGCAAACCTGGTTGAGCGCACATCTTACAATGCACAAGAACCTGGGTTTGAGCCCCAGGTCCCCACCTGCAGGGGGAAAGCTTTGTGAGTGGTGAAGCAGGTCTGCAGGTGTCTCTCTGTCTCTCTCCTTCTCTATCTCCCCCCTTCCTTCTTGATTTCTCTATCCAATAAATAAATAAAGGTAATAAAGAATGTTTAAAAGTCTTAAAAAAAAAAAGAAGAAGTAGTATACCGGAAACACAGCTGATGGATACTGAACTTGTCCAGGTCCACTTATGGAACAGACACTCTTCGTCTCTCTCAGCTGCAGTGGGGCTTTTGTTGTGCAGGTGTGAGTAGCTTCTGGGTCCTCCAGCCAGTTCTGAGATACTATTGTTATTAACCATTTACCATCCGGCTCTCAAAGTAGCTCACCTTGGAAGGGACCTGCTTTGCCAGGCATACAGCTCAGATCTGAAGCGGGCCTCCCTGACACTTCGGGGAGCTCCGGTGCTGTGATGTCTGCCCTTCTCTCCTTGGCTCTTCGATGCTACCTTTCTCCTTCTCTCTGAAAAAGTCAGCCCAGAATGCTCAAGTCCTGACTCCGACGATGACGACAACAACAGCAGGAAAAAGAGTGTTATGATGACTCACAGTACAGTCATAGTTTACTTTTCCTAAGAGGGGTTAACAGCTATAATAGGATATTAGTACAAGAGGATTATTTGTTGAGAAAAACACGATGGTATTTAGCACACACTGCAGTCCTGTGGAAGTAGGTCTTAATTTATAGACAAAGACACACAAATGCAGAGAGGTAAAGTAGACCTGGGTCTGTCTGCCCCAAGGCTGTGTGCTTGCCAGTGTATCATTCTTACCGCAGAGAATTACTTGGGGGTGGGTGGGTACTGACTAATTATTATTTCTTAAAATTGTCACATTTAAGACTTGTAAAGGATATCTTTCCATCCAAAAAGGAAAGAAGAAATTGGGGTAGGGTGGGAAGAACAGGCGGGGGAAAAAAAACTGTTTGGACTCTCATTTGGTCCTTGTCCCCTCCCCCTCCAATAAAAACAATGTAAAAAAAATCCCACATCAAGGACAACTGATCAAAACATAGATCAAAAAAGAATGAAAGAAAAACATTTCAAATAAAGTTCAGCTGTTTCTATTTGGAAACAACAACAACAACAAAAAATCCCACTTGCCACAATAAACTGACAAATAAGAAATGGACTCTGTGGTAGCAGAGCTGGAATTTTCCGATGGCATCTGCTAACATGTCATTACTGTGGGTAATACACAGAGTGGGCTGGGTGAACAGCTGGGCACGACAGGCCTGCAGCCCTGAGGCAGAAGTCCCTGCGAGTTAAACACCTCTGGAAATCCCCATCAGCCTCCAGCCTGGGGGAGTCTAGGCACTCCTCTGCTCTGGCATGTCAGCCTCAAGTCCCTGTTCCAAAGGATGGGGAGAAAGTGGGAGTCTTCACAGAGTCCTAGCCACAGATCTCTCCTGGAGTACAAGAACTGCTATTGGAAGTTTGTTTGTGAAGAGAGAACTACACAGCATCACTCTAGCACAGGAGATGACAGGGATCAAACCCAGGATCTCATACTCAAGAGTCTGGAGCTTTAAACACTGCACCACGGCCCTGCACTGATGCTGGTGTTAGTACTGTAAGCTCACCCTTACTGCACAGGGGACAATTAAGCACATGGGCACTACCAGGGGATCAAAGTGGGGAGAGAGTGAAGAACTCTGACTCACAGCCACCAAACAACAGCACTGATCCCTAATAAGCATGGTCTAATAAGCATGGCCAAAATATTATTACTTTTTAACACAAATATTGCATTCAGGCAGTAAGAGCTTGGCAGATGTGAATTACTAAAACAATGATCAAAATAAACAAATTAAAACAAACACTTTTTAAAACTACTGGGTGGTGGCTCACTCAGTAGAGTGCACACACTGCCGTACAGAAAGACAGATGTGTACAGTGTACTCAGCCAGCTGCACCAGTGCCCACCCCCGGCTTATATCTTTAACTCATTCATTTATTCATGCTCCAGACAGAGGTATATTTTTTATGAAGTGAAGGACAGAAAATTGTGATTCCTGCTCTTATAGGACTTACTCTTGTGGGCATATCAGATGTAAAGCACAAATACTGATTTCCAGACTGTGATAGGCTAAAACAACAGAGCAGGTTCGAAGAGGAGGTTGAAAGGGACAACCTGACTTCATTCAAGGCTTCTGTGAGGAAAAAATACATGAAGCTGGATTCAGCCAGGGCTCACCTAAGGGAGAGAAGTGCAGGCAAAGACATTAGCATCAGCAAATGCCTTGCAGTGAAAAGCATGTCTGGGGGAAGCTAAGAAGGAGAAGAGAGACTCCAGGTATGTACAGGCAAGATCATATAGGCCTTATGGCATGTGCTGGAGATTGAGTTTATTTGAAGTGTAGTGATCAATCCTAGAACTTTTGCTAACAGGGGCATGTGCATGGGAAACTATGAGGATATAAAAACCAGAGAACAAAACAAAGATCCTGTTTAAGTTTTAAAAAGATTACAGTGAAACAGTGGCAAACGCTAGAAGAAGAAGAAGTGAAACAGTTAATTGCATTTATGTATATTCTGCAAGTTTGCGAGTGACTCTCTGCCCTAATCCTCCTTCCTAGTTCTACTCTCAACCCCGACACCATCTTCTCAGACAGTATTTGTAGTCTACCCCCATGTTAGCCATCAAGCTCAAGCAAAGATTATTAAGACATAGGCTGGCTTCCCTGGGAAGACAACTTCACCAGTGCTTCCCGGAACTTCACCCCCCCAGAGCCCTATCCCAGTAGGGAAAGACAGAAACAGGCCAGGTGTGTGGATCAACTTGCCAATGCCCATGTCCAGGAGAGAAGCAATTACAGAAGCCAGAATTTCCACCTCCTATACTCCATAAGGAATTCTGGTCTATATTCCCAGACAGATAAAGAATAGGGAGGTTTCCAATTGAAGGGCTGGGACACAGGACTCTGTTGGTGGGAACTGTATGGAATTATACCCCTATTATCTTACAATCTTGTAAATCACAAATAAAAAAAAAAAAAGGAAAAAGGAAAAAGGTAAATAGATAGATAGATACTTATAGAAGTAATAGTCAATCCATATCTGTGAGCTTGGGAGAACTACTGCAGTTTCCAGTCCAATGGAGGGAATAGGGACACAGAACTCTGGTGGTGAGAATGGTGTGAAATTATACCCCTGCTATCTTATAATTTTGTAAATCAATATTAAGTAACTAATACAAGTACTACTATCAAATTTGATTTGAAAAGATCACAGTGAATGGAAAGGGGAACCAAATATTCTTGAGGAGGACACAGAAATGTGAAAGAAACTTAGGAAGCTGCTGCTACCCTGAGGTGGCCAAAATGGCGGCGGCCCTGGAGCTGAGGAAACGGACAGACTTGGAATATATTGGGCAGAGCAGCAGAAAGGCTTGGTGCCGCTGCAGACTGCAAAAGAAAAGGCACTGCGACTGACATGACTGAGCCAGGACCAGCATGTGCCCATATCATGCACAATAATCCTCTCCGAGTGCATTTCAGGTCTAAGGAATAGGAGGTTAAACAACACTATGAAGTCTTCAGGAGATGATACAGATTATCAACACAACTTGAGAATACAAAGATATGTCAGACACACACCCCAGAAAACTATTCACAAACAAGACATGTTAAAGCTGACTAAAAGTTAACATCTCAGAACATTAGAAGCAGACCTATAGGAGTCAGGCGGTAGTGTAGCGGGTTAAATGCACGTGGCACAAAGCGCAAGGACCATCCCAAGGACCCACGTAAGGATCCCTGTTCGAGACCCCCGGCTCCCCACCTGCAGGGGAGTCAATTCACAGGCAGTGAAGCAGGTCTGCAGGTGTCTATCTTTCTCTCCCCCTCTCTGTCTTCCCCTCCTCTCTCCATTTTTCTCTGTCCTATCCAACAATAACAACAACTACAACAACAACAATAATAAAAAAAAAAAAAAGGACAACAAAAGGGAAAATATAAAAAGAAAAGAAAAGAAAACAGACCTACAAGCCTCCAGTTCCAATTCTAGGGATTTATCCAAACAGAACAAAAATACTTAAGGAACTCTATGCACATCTATGTTCATAGCAACACTATCTGTAACAGCCCAGACTTGGAAGCAGCCCACATGCCCAACAACAGATAAATGGTTAAAATAGTTGTAATATACACACAGTAGAATACTGCTAAGCAGTAAGAAATCATGTTAAGTGAAATAAGCTAGAAGGAGGAGGCTGAACACTAGATGATCTCACTTATATGTGGAATTTAAGAAACGGGAAAGAAAGGAAAAACAGAGTGAAACATAGTCAATTGCAACAAAGCCAAGGAAGGGAGGTGAGAAGGGCTTGGTCAAGGACCAAGCACATAATGGTGGAGAAAGGCTTCAGTTAGTGGTGGGAATGGTGTACAAACACCTATCACGGGGTGTGATAAAAAATTGTATTCGTGCAATGACAAGTGTCGTGTAAATCATCATTTCCCTAACAAAAAGATTTTTTAAAGGGCTGTGAATCACAAGAAACAAAAAGAGAATGACAAGTCTTAGAATGAAAGAAAGAAAACATACAGTACATACAGCTGACTAAAAACTTAATAAAGATGTACTACGAATAAACTGTTAATGGATAATTCAGTGAAAAAAATGAGAAGATTTTGCTCAGCACATCTTATATGAACACACACAGACCAGCGGCAAATAAACATCTTAGAGACTTCTCAATCTCATTAGTAATCTAGGCAAGAGTAACTGGGTCTGTGGCTTAAACTTAATGGGAGCACATAGGAAGTTAGATGGACTACAAGAACTAGTCCTATGTTTGACTAAGTGGACAGATAGCGAAGAGCAAACCACAGAAATATTATTTTGATGAATAAGAGAAAGACTGAAAGAGGAGAAGTGAATGAGGGCTATCTACTTACTTTGAAACACATGATTTCATCAGGTGCTTTTCTTATCAGAAACCAGTGTGGGGAATTACCTCTTTGAGATGCCCTCCTTCTCTGTCTCCTCAGTCCCAGGCTGGGCTCCTCACTGTCCCCCAGGCTTCCCTCCAAGCCCCCACATTCATTTAGCCCCAGGCCACACAGAAACCAAGGCAGGTCCTGGGCTGTGTTTGGCTTTCGCGAGGAAAGTTTCTGAAATTAAACAGATTATATCTCAGACTTAAACAGGCTGTATCCATCCAGTCCCTGATTACTCATCACAATACAACTACAGCTGTAGCTTTCTAGCTACAGCTAGTTGGTGAAGTGGTTGGGAATAACCAAGTTCCCTGCAGAGCCCCTTCCAGTGAGGGTGGTGGACCCAAGAAAGGGGAAGAGCCAGAGTTCCCAGCCTCCGAAATGTAGGGTCAGAGCACAGAACCCAGGAAGCATGAGAACTCGGCACCACTGAGTTTCTCCCTGTTCCTGGGCTCACAGGTGCTTCTCATGTTACTAGGCTGCCAGTCCACTGTAGAAATTCTCTCAGGGCCAGAGGGTGGCATATTTGGTAGAGCAGATGCGTGCTCAAGAACCCAGGTTCATGTCCCTGGATCCCACCTGTATGGGCAGGTCTGTAGGTGTCTCTCTTCTCCCTCTCTTACCTCCCTCTTCCCTCTCAATTTCTAATTCTCTAGCCAAGAAATTAATTAATTTTTCTTAATTTTTCCTTTTACTGAACTGGTCACTTTGAATCTCTATAGCAAAAGCATGTAAACATCTTCAATTTACTCCGAGGAACACAAGTGTAGTCCGGGGAGGTGACACCGGTGACAAGCAACACACACGGGGGCAGGGATGAGCTGGTTTTGCCCCCCAAAGGTTCACTGTATTGTCAGTGGGATGCAGACTCAGAATGTCCTATTCACCATGCAATCTCTACTCACTATACTATGGAAGCTTCAGAGGTGATGGCCCCATAACTTAACTCTGGGAGAGCAGGTTCGTCCTTAAGTCCAAGTCAATATGAAAGTCAGTGACTTGTCAGTGAACACCAAAAAGGGACTTGGGTCAAGGCCCCTGGGTGTGAGCCATGCTCAGCGCATCACAGGCAAGGATACAGGGGTTGCTGTTATCGATGCTGCAGCTGTCCAGGATCAAAGGAATGCCGTCCAGCTCACTGACCTAGAGAAAGAGAAGAGGACAAACTTATTCATTAGAAACCTCCTGGCAAGATCAGAAATTACTGATGATTTGCTCCTCCCTTTCTATTTCCCTGCTCACTATGCATTTCTCTCAAACACCTACATCAACCTCTCTGAATGATTAAGTAATGCCACTAGGAACCAACATTTTCAGCATAAGGAAAGTGTGAAGGACTGGGGAGGTGGCTCACTGGTGGAGCATGTGTCTTGCCTGATTTGGATTCCCAGCATTACATAGGAAAGGAGTGGTGCTATAGCCTCTCTTTGGTCTCAGTCTCTCTCTCTCTCTCTCTCTCTCTCCTCTCTCTCTCTCTTTCACACACACACACATTTTTAAAAACATTAAATCAAGCTAGTTAATTTATTTTTTAAAAAAACTCTAATTAGAAGGCTGGTGAGATGGCACACTGTGGCATTTGTCAGCTTAGTCATCTTACACATGAGCCATGAGTCAGGTTCCAACCCCCCGCCATGACTCAGGGAAGCACTGCGGTATCTGTCTGTCTGTCTATCTATCTATCTATCTATCTATCTATCTATCTATCTATGAAAAGTTAGCTTAGAGCAGTGAAGCATCAACAGCAACAACAAAAATTTATCAGACACATTAGCATGAATTCAAGACACCTTGTTCTCCTTCTAAAATAATCTGCATTTGCGAGTTATTTACTGAAAGGCCAAGCCAGTGGCAATGAGCATTCCCAGCACAAAAGGAATTATTCTAAAGATCATGACCCACTGAAGGAAAGCAGATGTCCAGGTGACTGACACACCAGGCAGGGAAGAGGAGACCAGATCTAGTAAACAGGATCCATACAGATACTGGCAGTAGGGTGTGTCATGAATCACTGTTTGATAGGCACCTAGCAGATGCTGGACAAACATTTCATTCAATTCTGACCATTTGGGGGGCATTGTTGGCTCTATTTTACAGAAAAAGGGAGTGAGGTTCAAAAGTGAAGTGCCCTCCCTACAGCCAGTTAATGAGTAAGTACTATTCCAGGTGAGGTCTGGGGACTCCCACCAATCAGAGAACAGAGAGGCAAGTGAGAAACTGCAGTGATACTTCAACAGTTAGGCTCTAAGCTGTCGACTCTTATAATACAGTGCAGGTTTGGACAGTCGGTGTCTTCTTGCTATTTTATTTTCTAGGAATTCACTTGTACTGTATTTGAGAAGCATGTTGGTCTAGGACGGCTTGGTGGAAGATCACTAGCTCTTCACCACAGAAAGTCTGAGAAGCACTGACAGGGAGGGCTGAACCAGAAGGGATCAGACAAGCACAGAAGGAAATGTGGTCAACCTGGTAGGGAAACCACCTGAAACTGTATTCAGAGCTTCCCTGGGGAGCCTTCCCATCTCCACTTCTCCGATAAGCTGCCAGCATAGACTAGCAGCATGGTGTGGCTATGGTAACGTCTCCTAACAGGCGAGGATAGCGATGCTGATGTACCCTGGGTCTCCAGCACTTCTGAGCATAGCGGTTTAGAGCCAGCCATACCCTCAGACTTCGTCACTCAGAATATAGTGATGGCAGGGGCTATGTGGAAGGGTGACTGGGAGACTGGGGTGGAGTCCTATGGAAGTTAGATCACAGGAGGTGTGCAGTAAGGGGAAGTGACCCTGATGGCAAGAGCTGGTGGAATCTGTCCTATTAGCTACAAGTTCAGCGCTGAAGCAGGGAGCTAAGTGGTGGCTATGGACAATGTCAGGAAACCGAAGGATAAGGTTCATATAGTCTGCTTATAATTCTACTCTTTATTTATTTATTTATTCCCTTTTGTTGCCCTTGTTGTTTTATTGTTGTTGTTATTGATGTCGCTGTTGTTGAATAGGACAGAGAGAAATGGGGAGAGGAAGGGAAGACAGTGAGGGGGAGAGAAAGACAGACACCTACAGACACCTGTTTCATCGCCTGTGAAGCAACTCACCTGCATGTGGGGACCTGAGGGCTCGAACCGGGATCCTTACACTGGTCCTTGCGCTTGGTGCCATGTGCGCTTAATCTGCTGCACTACCACCCAACTCCCGTAATTCTACTCTTATTAAGCACACTGTAAATCAACTTGCAAAAAAAAAAAAAAAAGGATTGGGTAAAAAATGAAAGCATTCAAGTTCTAAAATTCAACTAAAAAAATCTTATTTTCCTGTGTATGGGGGGAGGGTACAATTCTCAAATATGCTAAATGGGCAAGTTTTTCTTCAAAGAAAAGGAAATCAGGGGGTCGGGCAGTTAAATGCACATCACACAAAGTGCAAGGACCACTTAAAGATCCTGGTTCGAGCCCCCAGCTCCTCACTTGCAGGGGAGTCGCTTTACCTGCAGTGAAGCAAGTCTGCAGGTATCTTTCTCTCCCTTCTGTCTTCCCTTCCTCTCTCAGTTTCTCTCTGTCCTATCCAACAACAATGACAGAAATGACAACAATAACAATCACAACAATAATAAAACAACAAAGGCAGAAAGAAAGAAAGAAAGAAAGAAAGAAAGAAGGAAGGAAGGAAGGAAGGAAGGAAGGAAGGAAGGAAGGAAGGAAGGAAGGAAGGAAGGAAGGAGAAATAGCCTCCAGGAGCAGTGTGATTTGTGCATGGTACAGGCACCAAGCCCCAGTGATAACCCTAGAGGCAAAAAAAAAAAAAAAAAAAAAGAAAGAAAGAAAGAAAAGGGAATCACATGTTAAAAATTGACATTTAAGCAGGCAGAAGGGGAGAATTAAGAGTTCTTGAGAGCCATGCTTACACTACAGTAGTGGTTGAATTGAGGGAATGCTTTTCTGAAAAATACTTGTCACTCACGCTGCTACTGAGATGAATTTTGTAAATTCATTAAATGTTATGGCATGTATGGTCAAGTCTAGACAAAGACAGCAGTGGCATTATAATAACCCCTCTGAGTACAGCTTAGGAAGGAGCACAGAGTTCACACACACACACACACACACACACACACACGCACGCACGCACACACGCACGCGCCATTGGAAGGGGGTATTTCTACCAGTTTCACTGCCATAGCTACTTCAGTCAGGCTAGTGTTTGGGGCAGGAAAGAACAATTAGGAAATTAACAGGTTTTCTTCTGTTCGCACTTCACCAAGCAAAGAAATTGTTTGTTTTTTCACCTGACATGTTGAGGGCTGATTCTAGACCCATAATAGTGAGTCACAGTGGTTCACATCAAGGAGCCCAGCTCAGTCAACGCTTTCATGAGATAACACATCTCAACAAGACAATAGGTCTGGCTTAAACAAACTAACACTAGTCTCTGGAAATGGGGTGTAAACAGAAGGACAACTAATTGATTTGCTGCTCTCGTCCACCAGTAATCTCAGCAAAGAAGACACTGCATAGTGGGTAAGCCTAACTCATACTGAGCTCCTCACTGAATATTTTTAAATGTATTTATTTATTATTGGACAGAGACAGAGGAATTGAGAAGGAAGGGGGAGGCAGAGAGGGAGAGAGACAGAGACACCTGCAGCACCACTTGTGAAGCTTTTCCCCTGCAGGTGGGACCAGGGGCTTGAACCTGGGACCTTGAGCATTGTAATGCGAGCACTTAACCAGGTGCGTCACTGCCTGCCCCCCCCCCCAGAATATTTACAGTACAAATGACCTTGTCTAGACAAAGAGGACAGTGGCATTAGGACAAATGCATTATAGAGTTAGGACAATACAGTAGGAAGACAGAAAACAGTGCTAATTATTTCAACTGTTTACAGAACAAATGGTAAAAGAAAAAAAATTAAAAACCTGAAGGTGTCCTTCATCAACAATAAAAGAATGTTCAAACACTTCGCCCTTTTTCTCAATTAGGCTGCTCTTTCTTACTGAGTTGTAATAAGAGTTGTTTACTCTGATGTCGAAAAACAGCCCAGTGAAGTATTCTGCGGAATAGAAGGCTCTTTCCTTTTTGGCTGGCCATCCCCAGCAGGTAAGCCATAATGGGTGCTCACAGGAGGTGCACAGAAAGAAGCAGCTGACCGGACCCACTTTCTTCTCTGGGTGCACTGCAGTCTGTATGGCCAGTTTTGTTTTGTTTTTTAAATAAACATTTTATTTATTTATTTTTGTTCATTTATTTGATAGAAACAGGAATTGAGAGGGAAAGAATTGGGAGAGAGAAGAGACCCCTACAGCACTGCTCCACCTTTCCTGAAGCTTTCTCTCTGAAGGTGGGTTCCAGGTGCTTGAGCTCAGATTCCTGCACATGGCAACATGTGCACTCAATTGGGTGTGCCACTGCCCGGTGCGGGTGCCAGTATGACCTGTTCTTAGTACTCCACAGAGCCCCTGCCCCACCCACGCTGATGCAATGTGGAGACTAAAGGACCAAGCAAGATTGGGTGCTTGCTGAGGGGGTGGGGGTGGGGAGATAGTGCAGAGGAAAGAATGCAGGACCTGCATGTCTGAGGCTCCTATGGTAACAGAGTGGTATTCTGGCTCCTCCCCTCCCCTCCCCTCCCCTCCCCTCCCCTCTCCTCTTCTTTCTTCTCCTCCCTTCTCCTCTCCTCACCTCCACTTCCTTTCCCTCTCCCTCTCTCTCTCCTCATTACTCTACCTCATCTGAAATAAATAGAATGAATAAAAGTCATGTCCTATCCTGAGCTGGTGTGCAGGAGGGTGGACACGGGCTCCAGTTCCTAAGGGTGTGATCTCCAGCAAGCTACCATTATACAGCATTCAGCCCAGAGCCTGCAGTCTGCTGCTGAGATTGAGCTGGATGCTACCTGGGACTCAGTGTCCTGAGTTCTCACTGGGTTCTCACTGGTCCATCCTACAAAGCTATCAGGAGCAGCCCTGGTGCCCAGTGGGTCGGCACTCCAGTCCACATGCACAGGGAGGGAGAGGTCTGACACCCCCAGGGCTGAAGAGCAGTGAGCTTGGAAAGGAGCCTAAGTCCAATCACTCTCATGGGAGTTCTCTCTCTGCAGCTGGAGGATGGCCTGATATTCTGCAGCTCCACTGCTACCACTGACAAGAAGTAATTGAAACAGAAACTCTTACCTAATAAGCAATTTAGGGCAGTAGGGAGAAATAAGAAAATGTCTTTCTTTGGAGAAACCTGTCTTTGGAAAGCAGCAAAGAGTGGTATGAAAAGTGTTTCAGGATCGGAGGCAGAACGCATAATGGTTATGCAAACAGACTCTCTTGCCTGAGACTCCAAAGTCCCAGGTTCAATCCCCAGAAGAACAGAGGCAGTAGACAATCAAAACTAAAAGAGAAAAAAACAAATTGATTTAGATGCAGTTTTTTTTTCCTGAGCAGAAGTTGAAACCATAAGAGAACAGATTCTTTCTCTCTCTCTGTGTATATATGTATATGTATGTATATGTGTGTGTGTGTGTGTGTGTGTGTGTGTGTGTGTGTGTGTGTATGGGGGATAATTACCTAGAAAGTTGAGATGACAAGACTAGAGTGAAATGAAAACACTCCTGATCCTAACACTTGTTAAGACGTGTTTTTGAAAAGGGAGAGAGGTTTTACTTGTTACTAGAACAGAAATACTGACGGGGGGGGGGGGGAACAGAGATGTCTTGGCTCACTGGAATCAGTCATATACAGACAGACAGCAGCATCCAGGAAAGGAAGTCTGTGGATGACTGTCCCCGAATGTCACAGGGAACACAGAAGCCAAGACTTTCTACATGAACTCTCTGGCACAAAGCACAGATTTTCTATTATCCTCTATCAACAACTAACTGCTCAGGACAGGCTTCTGGGGATAGATTCCTGCTTGGGCTAACTATTAGAAGACTAAAAATTGACTTCTTCCCACCCCGACTCTATTTTTGCCATCAGCAGGTCTTCACTGCTCCTGGATGACTCCCAGATAAAGAAAGACAGAGAGACAGAGAGACTCAAAGCTTCTCTCAGTGCAGTGAACTCAAACCTGGGTAGCGTGCACGGCAAAGCAGACGCCTTCCTAGGTGAGCTGTCCCACTGGCCCTGGCTTCTTTTCTAACCTGGGTTTACAGGCGCCAGCGCTGTGCTAACCCTCTGTGCCTGTTAACTTTCCTTAATTTAAGGGAGGCGTACTGGAGATCTGGTGCTGGAGTCCATGAAACCACAAGACACCAAGCAGGCTGAAGTTGTTAAATAAATATTGACCCATGTCTTTTCTACTGGGGTTAAGCAGAGTAAGAAAATCGAGGAGGATACACTTTGAAGTTAAATTTCTTTGAACATTGGCTCACATGAGCAGAGGATTTGACTTAAATATCTTAGGACTTTAATTTAAAATGAAATGTAATCTTTGGATTTCAGATCTCCCAGGGAATTCGATAATGAGATGGAATTAATATTCAAATATAGAGTACCTCTTGTGGGCATTTTACCATTATAGGAAATTTAGGCCTTTCGCTGGAGTATCTTAATATGGAATGAATTTTCTGCCTTGAGGTCAAAGTGATTGTGGAGTTAATATGACTCGTGCATTGGTCTGACCCACTTAAAGAGTCTTCTGAGGCCCCAAATATCCACTCCCCCACCAGTGGTCCAGGAGAAATGAAAGGGGTATGGGTGTGCAAGGCAAGAGTGGTCTCATAAAGACAGAAACACAATGGACCCAACAAACTAAGCTTTTCTCAAGGAAGGGACACATAGCTCTAGCCCGAGCCATTAGCAGAAGAATAGCAAAACAAAGAAGAATGCCAAGAAATGAGGGTTCTCTCCTTCTCCCTGTTGCAGAGACAGCTGTGTTAACACACTATTCCGTGCCTTCTCGTAGCAGGGTAGTGACAATCAGTGAGTGCTTGCATGAAGTCCATGGTATCTACAGCAATTCTTTATCTGTCTGACTTTCTTTAGACTCTGGGGCTTTCAATTACATAAGGCATGATTCACCCATTCTTGCATCCCTTGCCTTGCTCTCAGATGCCAGTAAGAATTTTCTGGGGGGAAAAAACACTTGTGTATGAAGGACAAAAAAATAGTTTTTATAAATGGTCTGTACACACATCTACCAGTATGGAAGTAAAGAAGGTTCTTGTGTGCCAGAAACTTCACAGAACAGGGTAGAAATGGGAGGGAGGGAGGAGTACTGAACATCTGGAGACATAAGTAGACATAACATATACTTACAGATCATGTTGGTTCCTATAGTGGCAATAAATAGGATGGCCAAACAGAGCATGAAAGGAAAGGCTTTATTTTAGGCAGGGTGGTCAGGTAAGAATTTTCCATAAAATGGAAACTTTTTTTCCTTGTACTAGAGCACTGCTCAGCTCTGGCTTGTGGTGGTGCTGGGGACTGAACCTGGGGCCTCAGAGTCTCAGGCATGAGAGTCTTTTTGCATAAGCATTATGTGATCTCTCCAGCCCAAAATGGAAACACTGGAACTGAGACCAAAGTTGTGAAAATGAAGCAGACAGGGTGGGGGAGACAGCATAATGTTATGCAGAAAGCCTTTTAGCCTGAGGCTCCAAAGTCCCAGTTTCAATCCCCACACCACCACAAACCAGAGCTGAGTAGTACTCTGATCTCTCTATATATCTATCCCTCTCTATCTCGATCTCATTGCAATAAAGCAAATACATGCTTTGAAAAAGAAAACGATGCAGACTCTCCAAGATCTAGAGCAGGAATGGGGGACTTTTTTCTGCTAAGGGCCATTTGGACAGTTATAATGTCATTCACAGGCCACACACAACTATCAACTTGAAAATCAACACCTGCTGTTGCTATGCAAAGAGCTGTGGCTGCCTAGGTCAGAGCAGATCGAATGATTCCATGCGCCCCAGCCCTGATCTAGAGGGAAGTGACTAGTTTAAGATAGAGGGGAGCAGAAAGACAAAGACCCACTTAGAGAGTCTGGATGGTGAACAAGAGCAGAATCCTAGCTCTTGCCTCCTCCGCAACCCCTCCATGACTCCACCCCCTCTCAGTGGCTTTTTTCCTTGCTTTCTTTTTCTAGTGGGGAGAAATGCTGGGCGGTGGGGAGTAGAGAGGAACAGAGGGAGAGACAAGGACCTGCAGCACTGCTCCACTGCTTGTGACCAGGGACTTGAACCTGGGTCCTCAGGCATGGTATCGCGCACTTTCGACCAGGTATGCCACCACCTGACCCAAACAGACGGTTTAATGAGTATGAGGAACACTAAGTCTTGGCGATCACTGCTACTGAGCAATGGTTCTCAGTCTTGACTGTGAGCCACTTGGGAAGCTTTTGAAACTAGGCATGCCTTAGCCCCATCTTGGCCCCACCTCATATCAACTTAATCTGAAACTTGGGGATGATGATCTAGGGCGCGCATGCGTGCATGTGTGTGTGTGTTAAAAGCTTCCTAGGTGATTCATCAGGGTAGAATACAGCCTCAAACAGGGAAACAATTTATATATATAAGATATATAAAAATATATTTATATTATATAATATATATTAGAGCATGAAACAAGTCTGTGGTAATTATACGCAGATGGAGGGAAAAACATTTCTGAAATTTTAAGTAGCTGGCCTCTGATGATCTCAAATGGGCAGAAAGATGCAGGAGTGGCAGCAGGGAGGCCTGCATGAGTTGAACTGAAGGGTGCCACAGGTCAAGACAGACAGGCTGATGTGAGATCAGTTTTCAAGGTGGCTCAGACAGGAGATGCTTTCTAGAGTGACAGGTGTTAGGGGCAAGTGAGAATTCAAGAGTTTAAGTTTCTAGTGAGCCAGATGGAGGTGCCACCATTTACTGAGCTAGAGGAGAAAAAATCTAGGCAGAGCTGGAGGATCAAGAGCACCACTCTGGACAAGTGAAGAGTGTGAGGTATTTGAGGACATCCTTGTATGCGTCTATGGGCTATGGAGAATTCACAGAGAACATCAGCGGGAATGGGTCCTAGTACAGTGTGCAGGGGCCAGGTATTTAGTGTACTCTTCAGACACGTGGTCATTCAAGTCTGGGAAGGGGGTAGATGCAGCCTTGGACCAAGTTCCAAGGTATTTGACCCTTTTATAAGTTTCAGCAGAGAAATCCTGGTGCTCCAAAACCCTTCTATAATCTTGGTATCCTCACCAAATGCCATTTATTTAGAAAGATTGAGCGGCCCAACAGTCCCAACACTTTGGACACAAGTAAGTACTCATTCCCAACACATATACTTGAAAGAAGAAAGTTTCCCTGACAGACTTTAAGTGAAAAATGCACTGATGAGATTTTCTTTAAGGTGTGTGTGTGTGTGTGTGTGTGTGTATGTTATGTGTGTGTGTTCTATATCTTTAAGGGGTGTGTGTGTGTTTTATATCTTTAAGGAGTGCATGTGTGTGTGTTCTATATCTTTAAGGGGTGTGTGTGTGTTTTATATCTTTAAGGAGCGCGTGTGTGTGTATGTTCTATATCTTTAAGGGGTGTGTGTGTGTGTTCTATATCTTTAAGGGGTGTGTGTGTTCTTTATCTTTAAGGGGTGTGTGTGTGTGTGTGTTTTATATCTTTAAGGTGTGTGTGTGTGTTCTATTTTGAACCAGAGCACTGCTCAGCTGACATATGGTGGTATCAGAGATGGTGATTATCATACTTATTATATTATTTATCCACTGATCATTTAAAAATTATTATCTTTATTTATTGGATAGAGACGGCCAGAAATAGAGAGGGAAGGGGGTGATAGGAGAGAAGCAGAGAGACAAGTGCAAGACTGCTTCACCACGCACACAGCTTTTCCCCTGAGCACTGTAACGTATGTGCTCATCTGGGAGCACCACTACCTGGCCCCCATTTCTTTTTGTAACTACGTCATGGATTATTTCCTTTGGGGAAATTCCCCCAAATAATTACTGGATTAAAAAATATATAAATATCTTTAAATCTCTTTGATGTACATTGCCAAATTCACCTCAAGAGGGTTTTTCCAATTCATACCACCCTTAAAACTGCACACTTCACTCTTATAATTTTCAGTTGCTTTTTCCACATGTAAAAATATTCTTTTTAAATTTTATTTATTTATTTATTTATTTTGCTACTTTTAGGGTTATCTCCTTGTCTTTAACTTTGGCATTTTAACTATTAGGTGTCTTGACATGGACTACTTTTTTTTTTTTAATTAGTTAAGACCGAGTATTTTTTCCACCTGCCTAAGTTTTGTAAATTAAGGGTTTAGGAGAACAAAAAGCTTCTGACAGTAAAATTCTGCTGACCCACTAAAATGTGGCAAAGATCCTGGAACTTGAGCAAGGATATGCAGTTATTCTTCAAACGGACGAGCATAGATGGAGGCAGGAACAGTAATAAGATGTGAAATAAACTTTCACCAGGTTCCTCATAGAAGATGAGCACAACATACACTCCCTGCAATCTCAGCAAAGAGTTCTGGTGCCAACAGCAAGGGCACAAGGGAGAACTCCTAAGCTCCCTCAGCGACTAAATCCCATAGGGTTCTAATCCTGTCCCCTATGATTGCAAAGTTGGACACTCCAGGAGAGAAGAGCATCTCATTTCACGAGAAATCAATTGTATAAAGGCTAAGAGAGCAAGTATACGTAGAGAAGAACTTGCAGAAGAATGAGCCTATAATGCAGAAGCTACCTCCAGTGGGGTACAGAGGAAATGCAGTAGCATTCTGAAAGTGTTTATAGAAAAACAAAGGCGCTTTTCAAGAACAGTAATACTGAGGCTCTTTATGTCCCTAGAAGTACAAAGAACAGTGTGATTAATAAAATACTTTTTAAGTTCAACTACGAGATTCCAGAAGATTAACAACTAACTTTTCTTTGGCGGACACCTGCATCGGAGTTGAGTACGATTTTCCTGATGGTTTCTCCCCTAAATACTTGTCTACATACTGCTAGTCGATGCTTTTTGTTTAAAAAAAAAAAAACTTGCTATAATCTGTTTCTGAGACTGATTTTTTAAAGGTATTTTTTTTAAGTTAGAGAGAAGTGCCTTACACAAAAACTCAGTACCACCTGGTGAATGAGTGAATGAGTGTTTATCACTTCAGAGCTCCACCATCATCTCTCTTCAGGCGCACCAGTCCCCAAAGACTCAGAAATTCTGGAGCTAGAGTCGGGATTCTCAACTGATATGGAGTGCAGAACATCTCTCAGTGTTGAGCAGCGTGGAGGTCAGAGCCTAGCTGAGAAAATCCTTCTCATAGGAGGGCACTGTGTGCTTTGAGCACTGCCCCAACTCCTAGTTTCTCAACTTCACCCAAACAAGGGGAAGTTGGTGAAAGACTAGCACGGACACTGTCTCACTCAAGGGATCAAGAAAACAGTATCATTTAAAGAGTGTGAGAAATGAGAGTAACAAAGCACTCAATGGACTGATGGGTCATGATCTAATCTTTTCTGTGGCCTGGGAGGAGGAGAAGTCCATAAAGCATTGAAGGCATAGGAGCCGAGGTCCTGAGCTCAGTCCCTGACATCATCGCATGTGCCAGAGTGGTGCTCTGGCTCCCTACCCCTGCCCATGAACAAATATAAAAATAAAATCACCTTTCAAAATCTATCCTACTTCTGACACTTTACTGGATTCTTTATAAGGAACTTTTAATTATCTGAATCATACAGGGGGAAAAGTGTCAACTCAGTGTCATAGTTCCATTCCTGTCATTTCTTTAGGATAGTTCAACTACGCAAAAGGTTACAAGCTGACCAGTGAAATGTTTGAAGAGCTACATGAAAGACCCGTTTGTTCTTAAGCAGAGGCAGGGGAATATGAACCAAGAAGTGGCTTTATCTCTCCTGTGCGTGAGCACACATGCTTACAGCTCCACTCCATTTAGCAGCGTCTGTGAAGTGCCACAAGATCTGACTTGAGAAAACGGCAATACCAGAAAGGGATCGGTAAACCATGTCAGCGGCAGAGAAAACAAGCAGCTCAGAAAGCTGCTCCGGCACATCTGCACTCACACGCACAGCTACATTTAGAACAAAAAATAACCCATACTGCGAGTTTTTATAAATATGCATTCCACCTCTGCTACTTGGGGTGCAATTCCCACCCAGAATGCATCATCTGCAATGTCACACCTCAGTGCTTGAACAAACAAAATCCTGTCCTGAACGCATTTGCTCTTTAATTTTTAACCCATGGACAGAATCTCAACTATTCTGTATTCCGATGAGCTCCATGCCACTACTCAAGCCTTGGAAACTGCTTAAAAAATGCCTGTGGTGTCAAAAAAAAAAATTACACACTCATACACACACACACACACACACACACACACACACACACACACACACACACACACACACACACAGCTTGTTGAGAGTTGAAGTTCATTCCCAGAACTGGGAGTCTATCACACACAGGCCTTGAAGGCACATCTGGAAGGCCTAAGAGCTGCTCTGTTTACAGAGAGCCATACTTCCCCTGGGTACAAACCCCCCCTCCCCCCACTGGCTCTGAGCCATTAGTCCTCTGGACACAGAAGGAGGTGAAGCCAGCAGGTGAGCCCTGGGGAAACCAACCACTTGTTCTTCTCTGTGGCCACAGAGGACTCCTGACAGGCTACTTAAGAGCCTGACACAGACTCTAAAGGGCACGTTTGAAGACAGCCACCACCACCCACCAGCCACAACCCCCCACCCCAAGTTTTCATGTGTAGACTACAAAAGAGAAAGATGTCTATGCAAGGAGAGGATTCATTTCAGAAATCCCATTCTGCTAGAGAGTGGGGAATTAAAACACACATCCATATCTTCCTAGGTGCCAAACACTTCAAGGTACTCACAGCAGCATGTAATACAGGAAACAGTGTTCTTGTCCAGCAGATAAAGAAAATGAGATTTGTGGGGCCGGGTGGTAGCGCAGCAGGTTAAGTACACATAGTGCAAAGAGCAAGGACCGGAGTAAGGATCCTGGTTCGAACCCCAGCTCCCCACCTGCAGGGGCATCCCTTCACAGGCGGTGAAGCAGGTCTGCAGGTGTCTAGCTTTCTCCCTGCCCCCCGTCTTCCCCTCCTCTCTCCATTTCCCTCTGTCCTATCCAACAACGATGACATCAACAACAATAAAGCAACAAGGGCAACCAAAGGGAAAATAAATAATAAAAAAAGAAAAAAAAAAAAGAAAATGAGATTTGTATGGATTGATTAACTTGTTCTTATCCTTGGTGTGACTGGCAAAGCTGCAGGCCTGTTAAAAGTATTAAACACACACACACACACACACACACACACACACACACACACACACACACACACACACACACATTTTCCTTAATCATGCCATCCAATTACAGAAGGTTGTTTCTGGTCTTCACAGGAGATAGAGTGGCTTAAGTAGTTTCAAATGTGCTGGAAACCCTTAAAGTGTAGAGCTGAGAGGCCCAGCCCTGAGACTGTCTGGAACAATGTAGACATTGCCTCTCCAGCCTCTGCAGCCCCGGGAAGTGGCTTCCTGAGCCAAACCAGCAGGAAAGAATTCTGGCTGCTCCTTCCGTGTCCTTGGGAATCTCACCACTAGACAATATGAAACGACAGCGCTGCGCTCAGGCCCTTTCCTCATGATTGATTTCTCTGCCTGTCAGCACCTAAAAAATCTCCCAACCTACAACTGTTTATTCATTTGACAAACATCGAAAAGCAAGTTACTTTGTGACAGACCCTATAGAAAGAATGAGCAGGTGACACACACATTTACTATTTTCTTAGCAAAGTCAGGATGGGGGTGGAGACAGGGGAGGAGAAGGTAATAAATCATTAATATCCAGAGCTGAAGGAAATATGAAGTACCATGGGATACCGAAGAACAACAACCAACCTGGGCGTGGAGGCGCCAGGCAGTGGCGCACCTTGTCAAATGCTCACACCACAACGCACTAGGACCCAGGTTCAAGGCCCTGGTTCCCACCTGCAGGGGGAAGGTGGTGAAGCAGGACTGCAGGTGTCTCTCTGTCTCTCCCTCTCTACTCCTCCTCCCCTCTCAGTTTCTCTCTGTCTCTATTCAATAATGACAATAATGATAATAAGCATCAACTTTATTCTGGAGGCAACAGAAAGACTGTACAGAGATTTGTTCTGAATGCATATATGCTATAACTTGAAAATTAATTTAGTTAAGTGCACAAATCCTAGTTGTATACAGAAGCCTTTTTTCTTTTTATGGAGACAGATAAATTGAGATGGAAAGGGGGGCAAGATGCCTGCAGCACTGCTTCACCATTCATGAAACATTTCCCCTTGCAGGTGGGGTTGGGGGCTTGAACCAAGGTCTTGTGGACTAGGATATGTGCACCCACCCAGGCACACCACTTCCTGGCCACTGTATAAGCCTTATATCCGCATGTGCATGTAGTGTGCAACCACCACCCAGATCAAGCTAGTGATCTCGAGCCCAGCGCTTTTCTGCACCCTCCCCAAGTCGCTATTCTTCTGGGAAACTAAGACTCTAACCTCTACTGTTTCCTGGGGTAAATAATATTCTGGAGGTTGTTCTGTCCTGTGTCTGGTTTCCACTGCTAAGCCTGTTGCTGCATATCTCAGAAGCTCATCCATTTTCCTCATTCTGTATAGTAGCCAAGTGCACCTATCCGTTCTGACAGAGATCAGCATGTGTGCTGTCTCCAGCTCTGGGATCTTATGAAGGAGGTTGCTATGAATACTAGTGTGTGTGATGTTTGCTGGACACAAGCATTCTTTTCTTCTTTGGTACATTACCCAGATATCTGTTGGTTCAAGAAAACATAAGGGGGGGGGGTGGTGCACCTGGTTGAGCACACACATTATCATGTGCAAGGACCCAAGCTCAAGCCCCTGGCCCCCACCTGTAGGAGGGACACTTCAGAGGTGGTGAAATAGTACAGGAGGGGTCTGTCTGTCACTCTACCTCTCTCTACATGCCCTCCTCAACTTCTATCTGTCCTATCAAAAAGAAAATAATAATAATAAAGAAAACATAAAATGTTTAGATTATCTTGCTAGATTTTTATTGAAAATGATGTAGCCAGGATTAAAGAAAGCACACAGGTCTTAAACATTAAGAATAAAAGACTGAACATAGATTCTTGTTTTCATAGTAATGGGTTAGTAGGGTCATAGAAATTTCCAGAGATACGTTAAGTAAGGCAAATCAAGGAAGCAAACCCAGTCTCCACCCTCCTGAGTATGTAGATATGTCTCTCTGTGTGTGTCTGTGTGTGTGTGTGTGTGTCTGTGTGTGTGTGTGTGTGTCTGTGTGTGTGTGTGTCTGTGTGTGTGTCTGTGTGTGTGTGTCTGTGTGTCTGTGTGTGTGTGTGTCTGTGTGTGTGTGTGTGTCTCTGTGTGTGTGTGTCTGTGTGTGTGTGTGTGTGTGTGTGTGTGTGTGTACACACCAACACTGGAAAACATTCCTTTGAATACTTTGTTTCAGCCTTACCTCCCTTCTTCTCTCTCTCAGACTGTGGTGATAGAACATCAAACCATTTATTAAAGTCCTACATGTCCCTGAGCCTCTCCCAATATTGTCCAGATTATTTTCTTCCTATTGCCCATGCTGGATAATTCTTATCCTTTCCTTAAGTTCACTGCTTCATTCCTCTGTGCCCTCCATTCTGACACTAAGTCTGCTATTGTGTATTTTACTTTTGTTTCAATCCTGAAATTTCCAGTTGGCTTTTCTTTACAGATTCTAGTCCTTCAATGAATTTTTTATAATTCCTCAAGGTATCAGCTTTGGGTGCTCACATAAGCACCCTTATACGTGCTGGTTTTAAATTCCGTCAGAGTCTTCTAGGTGCTCGCATCTGTTGACAAGCTTCACTGAGTTAGAAATGGCCTGGTTTGGGGGTGGGGCGGTGGCGCAGTGGGTTAAGCGCATGTGGCGCAAAGCTCAGGGACCGGCGTAAGGATCCCGGTTCGAGCCCCCGGCTCCCCACCTGCAGGGGAGTCGCTTCACAGGCGGTGAAGCAGGTCTGCAGGTGTCTATCTTTTTCTCCCCCTCTCTGTCTTCCCCTCCTCTCTCCATTTCCCTCTGTCCTATCCAACAACGAACAACATCAACAATAGCAATAATAATAACCGCGACGAGGCTACAACAGCAAGGACAACAAAAGGGGGAAAAATGGCCTCCAGGAGCGATGGATTCATGGTGCAGGCACCGAGCCCAGCAATAACCCTGGAGGGGAAAAAAAAAAAGTCCTGGTTCTTGGTGTAATGCATGACTTCTAACTGCACGCTCAACACTTAAGGTGTAATGAAGCCGTGGGTCTTCAGTATATCTGTTTCTGCTGAGCTGCTCCAGTAACAAGACAAAGGGGGAGCATCTGGATACCGCAAGATGGAGTCCTCTGACACCTAGGTCTGTGGAGACTCGAGTATCTGCTTCCTGGCAGGCAGAGGTGGGAGCTTCAGTTCCCCACAAGGTCTGGGCAAGGGACATAGGGCCTACGCCACGGAGTGGGGAGGAAAGTTCTGGCGGAGGATTATCCTAGGCTTTATCTCTCCCCTGCCCATGACCTTGACTAAATCAGTGGGGCTATACTATTTCTTCTATAGTATTTAGCTGAGGCGGGACAATTATTGTTAAGAAATGTGTCTTGCTAAAAGGACTTCTTGTAGGTCTCTGGTGAGAAAAAAGTTTTCTTAGGGTCTGCTTTGGTCTGCATTCATTGTTTTTTTTTCTCCCCCGTCATTTTTTTTCTCCGCCCCATATAGATAGATATATATATGGGGGGAACCTAGAGAATTTACCATACCCGATTCCTGAGTCCCTGGGCAACCTGCCCTCTTCTCCCCACATTTCAGAATCTCCTTGTGTTTGTTTTACTTGTGAATCACAGGAATTTGGCTGTACTTAGCAAGAAAAATAGGAAGCAGTATTTCTACTCCATTTTGATCCAGTTCAACGCTCAGGAACTTGTTTTTATGGTGCTAGAGAACCTCCACCAGGAGTTAAAGGAAGTCAGTGAGCCAGTTTAGATTTCAGAAGGGAGATCAGGATGCACATGAGCAAACAAAAACAAGTGCAGGTAATGTTCACAACGCTTTTGGCCAGCACTGTCATTCCATGAACAATCTAACCTAACATTCATTAAATTCAGAGGTGGGGAGGGTAGGAGAGATAGCATGCAAGCCAGCTCTCATGCCTGAGGTCCCCAGGTCCCAGGTTCAATCCCCCACAACACCATAAGCCCGAGCTGAGAAGTGCTCTGGCAAAAAAAAGAAAAAAAAGAATTTGGAGGTAGGATGTCTGTTCTCCCATTTTTTAGGGATACATGAACTCCTGTAGGCTCACCCCAGCCCACCAGGGAATGGACCTAACTTTAGAGCCAGCACTCCTAACTACCATCCTACCTAAAGACCCCACGTTCCACATGGGCAGTCAGAAGGGCTTCACTCACACTTGACTATCTTCAAAGCATACAAGGGAAATGCATGTCAGTAGCAGTGGTGGGGAGTTATAGTTTGTCCTTCTGTTTGCCTTTTTAGTGGGAATTTCATGTGCATAGAATACCATAGATATTCAAAGTCATAGACAAGTTTGCCTTTTCTTTTTAGAGGCAATGATTCTCAATTGGTAAAAATCAACGGATCATATTTTCCTACTTTATCAAGTGGTGGTTTTTCTCAAAAGTATATTACTAATTGTCAAATACACTAAAAATGAAAGTTCCAAAAGAATGACGTGTTCAGATAAAGTACAAATATTTTTTCTCATTTTTTTAAAAAAAGGTATATATTCTGTTTAGTCTCTGTGAGATCACAACCACCAGTTAGATATTTCAGGTCCTAGTTTTCACATCTGTAATTACACAGTTGACTTTTTAGGGATAAGTACAGTTATTTCTAAAGGGAGACCTTACTAGGAGAAAAAAAAAAAATATATATATATATCCTATAAACACCAAGGAAAAGCAACAGCAATGCTTACTAAGAATCTCATCTGCCAAAAAAAAAAGTGTTTTGGTGGTGGGAATGGTGTTTATGTACATTCCTATTAACTTGCAGTTTAATTAATATGAGAGGGGAAAAATTGATTGAATATCTCAAACTTTTTAATGCACAGACCATAGGCTGAGTCTTTGAAATGTTGACTCTATAAAAAAGCTTAGACCAGGGAAAACAGAAGCAGTTTTCAAAGTCAACCCAATTGCTAAATAATTTGATTACAGCAATAACTATCTATTGTCATCTTAAACCTGAAGATAGCAGGAACCTCACATTTCCACTATAGAGCCTATATTTCCCCAGTCCTGGAACCTCTAGGGTGGGGCTCACTTTCCTGCATGCTTCTCTCAATTCATACCAAATGATATTGCATCTACCAATCCCAACCTAATCAATGCAATGAGGACCACCTCAGCATGCTTCACTTCAGACTTTCCAGAGACGTTAGGTTTGGAATGTCAATCCTTCAGCCTCATTACTTGGGTGAGACCTTTTCTTTGATAGGATTCTCTAATCACATTTCAGGTGTCTCACTTCCTAACAAAGTCCCAAAACCTAGATATAGACCAGGTCCCATGAGATAGGGCATATGTTCACATGTATCCATAAATTAGGGCAAAATATATACCTGAAAGCAAAAGTGCCCAATAGTCTACAGTGAGTCAGTATATGCAGCAAGCAAGTAGAAAGACCTAAAAAGACACCATAAAGTTCCTAATGGAATAGTGTCTACTTAGACTTAAATCCCCTCTTCACCTACTTCCTATTATACTTCCCTCAGTCACTCCAAAGCTAACCTTACCAAAGTAAGGACTGCAAAAGCTGAATAAGGGCAAAAGACTGGCATACTTTAATGAGGACTTTTTAGTCACTATCAGGCCACCTCATCAGCTGGGGCCCTAGTTGGGGAGTTCTGAGATTCCCAAACAGACATGATGGGCCTAAACCTTGAATAAATCCCTCTCTCTCCATTGTTACTGGTCATCTCTATCAGGAACAACACAATAGATTTCTTTGTGGACCCCCACAGGACCTTGACCTCCATGTGGACCAAGAATGGCAGAGAATATTCCATCCTCTGAAGGGAGGCTGGACAACATACTCTGTATTACACCTGAGGAAGATGGGTCCTGAAACTGGGGCAGCTTGGCACGTTCCTACTCATGACCACAAGAATGTGAGTTCAGATCTATAGGGATGCAGAGGTCACATAGGCTCCAAAGCTGAATAAGGGCTCTAGATCAGATCAAATCAATGGAGTCTATAGTCAACAATTATTTATACACCTTTCCTATATGTGGGAGCTACTCTCTTCCCTGATCCAGCTTTCTGGTCCTTTTTCCAGCCATGACATCATCTCCCCAGACAATAACTTAACTTGGGTCCACCTGCATATTAGATGTCAAGCTCAGGAAGATAACAATAATAATAATAATAATAATAACAACACCTAGTATAGCAATGGGCCCTTTGGAATATAACTAAAATAGGCCTAACTATTTACAAAATGGAGACCCCCCCCCCCAACTCTTCATCTGAACTATTCCAGCCTTTAGGTTCATGATTAGGCAACAATTTGTTTGACTTTATATGTTAATTTTTTTTTCAGCCACCAGGTTCCAGATGCTAACATGTTGCCAACCAGACTTCCCTGGGAAGATGACCCCCACCAATGTGGCCTGGAGCTCTGCTTCCCCAGAGCCCCGCCCCACTAGGGAAAGAGAGAGACAGGCTGGGAGTATAGATCCACCTGTCAATGCCCCTGTTCAGCTTGGAAGCAATTATAGAAGCCAGACCTTCCACCTTCTGCATCCCACAATGACCTTGGGTCCATACTCCCAGAGGGATAAAGAATAGGAAAGCTATCAGGGGAGGGGACGGGATACAGAGGTCTGGTGGTGGGAATTGTGTGGAGTTGTACCCCTCTTATCCTATGATTTATGTCAGTGTTTCCATCTAGTGGAAATTTAAAGACATGGAATGGACATAAAATTCCAGGCTTTAACCCCAAGTCTTATAAAGAAATCTGAATCTTCACCATCTGAACTGTCTTCTGCACGGAGAGCCATCTGTGAGGCCCACCTTGTTCTGAAGTGGGACCTTGCTGGTTATACTGAATTCACCAAGTGGAGAATCACACTTAATTTCACACAAGCTATTCTCTTTCTTCATGAGGATGACTGTAGCGGATATCATTTTATTACCTTTAGTTATTTACTCTTTCAACAAAAACCTGAACATAGTAAACATGGAATTTTAAGGGTTCCCACCCTCTTTGAAGCTCTCTTTCGTTTCACATATACACTCAGCGTGCTAATAACAGCTAACATCTAGCTATGACTGCCTATGCCAAGGAGTGTTCTACATGCACTTACAAGTCTTAGCTCATCTGATCCTCCCTGGGAGGCATATAATACTGTCCTCACAAACTATATGTCACTGAAATGTAAACTCCATGAGAAGGCACTAGTGTTGATTCGTTCACCAAGCTCTTCCCTATGCCTACAACACTGCCTGGCACCTAGCAGCACCGAATATTGACTGTATAAATGGCATTTATCGAGGAACAAAGTAAGGCTCGGAAAGGTTAAGATCATGTTCATAAAGGGGCCGGGTGGTGGTACACCTGGCTGAGTGCACGTTACAGTGCACAAAGCCCCTGACCCCCACCTGCAGGGGGAAAGCTTCACAAGTGGTGAAGCAGTGCTGCAGGTGTCTCTCTGTCTCTCTCCCTCTCTATCACCCCTTCCCTCTCAATTTCTGATTGTCTCTATCCAGCAAATAAAGATTTCTTTAAAAATTAGAAAAAAAAAAACAAACGATCATGTCCACTAAGTAGCTGTGCAGGAACTCAAACCGCACCTGCTCCACTGCATTATACCAATGATTGCATCATATATAAACTTTGTCTTGAAAGAACCAGAATATAAATGGGTGCGAGTTTTGCAAGCCATCCAGTTGTCTCTGTCCCAGCTGCACACATGTGCCGGTGTAGTCGTGGGCACTGACAATACCAAAGGGAAGGGATATGGCTGGGTCACAAGAAACTTCATTCACAAAAGGGAGGCCAAAAGCTGTAGTTTACCAGCCACTCACTTAAATCCTCAAGCTGGTCGCTCCAGGCAGACTGGACAGACTCAACTGAGCACTCCTTCCGAGGTTACACAGCAGACCTTAAAGTTCACGGTCTTTGCCTTGCCTCCCCCACCCCAGTCTCTATGAATCAGAGGTGTGGAGGTCTGCTGTGCGCTTGGCCTTCTCTCATGCATGTCTGTGCTACAAAGCAGCATCGCAACTCTCCTGAGCATCCCTATACTAGAACCATGACCTCAGCAGGTTGCGGGAGCTTCAGGGAACTGGCAGGTGTGGAGGGTGTGTGCAAGTGCACAGACATGGTTAATCCGAAATCTGTTTTCACAAGAAGATCTGACCTTCCATTAAGCACTGTGATCTGGAAACAATGCAAAGACTCCATCTGGAAGACAGGCAGGGCGCAGGATTGGCCATTTCTGTTCTCATAAGGAAAACAGCTAACCGAAACTAAACACTAACCTGGTTAAACATGAGGCAGAACATAGCTGAGCGCATTAATCATCAGACAGGATAATAAAGGGAAATATGCAAGCTCTCTCCCAACTGTTTACCACTTATATTTTTCTTGGAACAGAAATGCATTTTATATATTATATGAACCTGTAAAAAAACACATACCTGGTAAAATACTTGAACACATACTCTGTTACCAAGAGTATTGAAACATGAAATATTCCATCATCATAAAGGAATTTTGAGTTCACAGAGGTTTAAACATCCATCCAACTCCAGCTATGGTAACAACTACATAACAAAAAATAAACTGCACTTTATGCTAACTGGATAATCTTGATAATTGTAGGCTATTCGGTATTTAACAAGTACAACCAACTTCTCCTTAAAGCAGGCTGATCTCAGTAAATAAGATATTACTTAGGAATTATATAAAAGCAGCTTTTAGTTTATTTAAGATCACTGCAGAGCGGTGGAGAGGTAGCGCCACTGGTAGACCACTGATACTTGCATACTGGTGGCTCCCAGTTCAATCCCAGCACCCTTATTCTGGAATGGTGTCCTCTCCTTTCTCGCTCCCCTCCCTCCCTCTCATGTGAAACTCTGTCTGAGGAAAATGCATATATAAAAGTAAAACCCTAGCCTGGGAGGTGGCATGAAGACAGTGCTCTCGACTCATATGCTGAGGTCCTGAGTTAGATTCCTACCACTGCATGTGCCAGAGTGTTGCTCTGGTCTCTCGCTCTTCATTTACTGATTTCTTATGAAATACATTTAAAGATTTCACTATATATGTATATATGATAATTTACAGTCAATCTTGTCTATTAGTGAAATTTTATATACAGGTAAAATTGCCTCAAAGAACTGAATACATGGACTGAGAAATTATATGCAAAATGATGCATGAAGATAAAAGTTGAGAAAGGCACAGTTCTTCCCATAGAGAAACTTTTTAAAAAGAACAACTGAATGGTGTGTGTGTGTGTGTGTGTGTGTGTGTGTGTGTGTGTGTGTGTGTGTACGTGTGAGCTTATGCATGGGTGCATGTGTGTTTGAGAGACAGAGAGCGACTGGAACACATGGTTATGCCAGGAACTGAACCTGGAGCCTCTGGGCACTTAGGCACACATGTCCTATACTCTCACAATGAGTAATCTCACCCAAGAAACACTTTAAGATTTACTTGTTGAGAGAGAGAGGACACTAAAGCATCAGTCTGGCATGTTCACTGCTGGGGATCAAGCCTGGGGCTTCATACATGCAAGTTCTGCACTTGACTGCCAAGCTGCTTTGCAGTTCACTAGAAATTTTTTTTAAATACTCACATTTGTTCTAGAATCAATGGCCCCCATACTAAGTAGGATATATATATATATATATATCAGGGCCAGATTTATAAATAACAAAGAAAAAACCAGCATAATGGTTATGCATAAGACTTTCATACCGAAGGCTCTGAAGTCCCAGGTTCAATCGCCAGCACCACCATAAGCCAGAGCTAAGCAGTGCTCTGGTCTCTCTCTCTGTATCTGTCTCTCTTATTAAAACAAACAAAAATTATATATATTTATTTAAAAAAACAGAAGCAGCAATTAGGATTTTGAGGTGACTGTCACATTCCAAGCATCTCTTGATGTACTTACATATCTTATTTCTTATTCTTAAAGCAATCCTAGAGACTGGGTGGCGGCACACCTGGTTGAGTGCACATACTACAATGAACAAGGACAGGGTTCAAGCCCCAGGCCCCCGGTTATAGAGGGGGAAGTTTCACAAGTGGTGAAGTAGTTAGTGCTGCAGGTGTCTTTCTCTCTCCCTCTTTCCCACCTTCTTCCCTCTCAATTTCTATCCAAAATAAACAAATAATAAATAAATCTTTTTTTTTTTTAAGGAACTCATGGGGTAGGGAGATAGCATAGTGGTTCTGCAAAAGACTCTCATGCCTGAGGCTTCAAAGTCCCAGGATCAAACCCCCGTACCTCTATAAGCCAAAACTTAATAGTGGTCTAGTGAAAAACAAAGAAACAAACTAACTAACAAAAACCAACATGTTAAAGTATACGTGTTACTTTTACCACTTTAACTTTCTCTGTTGAGAAAACTGGAGTTCAGTTATTTTTGCCTAAATCACACAGCTATTAAGAACCATGGACACCTGCGGGATTTAGACTCATGTCTGCCTGGTCTTCAAGTTCAGACTTTTCTTCTAGATCATCATCATTCAATTCCCTAGAGCAGAGCTCTAATCCTGAGGTCCCAGAATAGAACTCAGGGAGTTTATGTACCTCTGTAAAGTTTATGTGAAACTTTCTGCCGCTAAGGTATGTGGAATTTTCTGAAGAGAAGGCGCTTAATGAGGAATAAAAATGAAGAATGGCCAGACAAAATGTGCACATCTTTTATCATACCTTCGATACTTAATCATTGTGCACTAAAGCTTCTCAAAAACCTACCGGTCCCATCCATAAGCACTTCTGAAGTGTCACTTACTTGTTTACTTTGATCATAATGATGCAGGTGTCCTGATAAAACCCAATCCCAGAGACTTTCAGCTCTTTCAGAATGGCAGGAACTGACCATTTTCACTTTCACCTTGAGAAATATTTGCTATGCAAACATGAATTACAATTCCCAGGACAACACTACCGGAAAGCTATCAACTAACTGGAAACCAGTTTTGCTTTTATAGATCAAGAAGATTCACTGCAGTTCTCCAGGAGTTTATCTGGAGAAGCCAACGCCATGCATCAAACCACTTCACGATGTGTATCAACTTGTAGCCGTTTTCCAATATACCTTGAGTCTTTAGTGCTTTAAGCAAAAAAACTATTCTGAAAACCCTCTTTCAGTGACGTGCATGTGAACATATTTTTTGTAAGATATGAAGTGCTGTAAAGAAAAAAAAATTAGCCACTCACAATAGGTGATTCAGGATTCAAAATAAAACTTGGTCCACATTTCTTTTTCTTTCTTTCTTTTTTTTTTTTTTTTTTTTTTAACCAGAGCACTGTTCAGCTGTGGTTTATGGTGGTGGAGGGGACTGAACCCGGAACTTTGGAGCCTCAGGCATGAAAGTCTCTTTGCATAACCACTATCTTATCTCCCCTGCCCATTTCACATTTCTTAAATTGGAAAAAATGGAAATGTGGTCTTATACTGTGAATGTTACCCCCCCCACACACACACACTAAACAGTAGAGTTACAGGGTTTATCACCTTCTTGACATTAAGGATATGAAAACTAAAGCTCACAAGGACAATAGGCCATGCTCAAGGGTAATGACGTGTAAGCTCTAGTGCCAGTTATGGAGCCAGTGCACAGTGGCTGGGAAGGGAGGGCACTCAGCAGCTGCGCCTGACTCCAGATCTCCAGGCTGCTAGCCAACAACAAAGCAACACTAACTAATCTTCCCTCACCCACTGCTGAAGGGCTGGAGGACACAGACCAAGCATCTACTGTGGGCATTTCTGTGCTACATGAAAATCCAGAGTACCACGCGAGGCACTGAAGAAGAGACAAAACGTGAAGCAGGAAACTACTCTGATGCTCTATTTCACAAAATATCCCTCAGCAATACTGGGGTTTTATTTGAATATAAATAGCCACACTTGAGGAGCCATGGGGTCATCACCCTGGACTAAAACTGCCCAGAATCCGATCTTAGGCAGTCACCTCATTTGCACCGCATTTTCTCAGTGCTAACTGTATTTTCATAAACATGACATATTGTAGGGCGACTGTTTCTGAACATGAGTCAACGTGTAAATGTTTGAACTTCGGAATGAAGACGACTAGAGATGGAACACCTATTACCAACTTGTAACAAGCGCACATCCTCTCTCTAGACCCTCACAATGTGCTCTCCAACTTGAGTCTTACTTTCTTACAGTCTCAACTAAGCCATTTAACAGAGGGAGCATGCAAGCTAACAGTCCCTCTGTTTAGGTCCAGAATGTGAGCCCAGGACACCAACTCAGAGCCCATCCAAGAGCTGCTGAGCTGCGGTCATGAAGCTTCCCAGTGTATCGTAAACAAACGTTCCTTTGTGGGCACATATGGGTCTGACTATCTGTCCTTGGTCCCTCGTTCCTTCCTCTCATCTAAGGAAGATAAAAGCTGAGGGGCAGTGCTTTTCAAAAGTCCCCAGCCAATATTAAAATCTCTGGAAATGACTGGGGTACTAAGATTTGCACTCTCTAAATGCTTTAGGCGATACAGCGCTCAAGTCTTATAATTACCAGGAGGACTGAGAGGTAGAGGAGGGGAACCACCCACACACCTCAATTTTCATTCTTTTGTCATTATATTATTACCTTGCCGCCAGGGTTATTTCTGGGGATCGGTGCCTGCAAGATAGATCCACCAGTCCTGGTAGATACGTCCCCTACTGTGTTTTTTTTTTTTGGACAGAGACACAGAGACACTGAGAGGGGAAGAAGAGGTAGAGAGAGCACTGCTTCACTGCTCATAAAGCTTTCCCTTAGCTGGTGGGGAATGGGGCTTGAACCTGGGTCCTTGTGCATGCTAACATGTGTGCTCTACCTGGCGCACCAGCACCTAGCCCCCCCTTCCCTCTCTTTATTTATTTAACAAGTCACTGGGGCCAGGCAGTAGAACACCTAGGTAAGCACACATACCACCATACACAAGGGCCTGGGTCTGAGCCCCCACCCCCCACTTGCAGCAGGGACACTTCACGAGCAGTGAAGCAAGTCTGAAGGTGTCCGTCCATCTCCCTCTCTCCCTCTCTCCCTTCCCCTCCCCTTTCAATGTCTCTCTGTCCTATTAAATAAAAGAAGAAAGAAAAAACAAATAAACAAAATGAAAAATAAAAAAAAGCCTGCTGGGAGCAGTGGATTCACAGTGCTGGTATGGTGCCCTACTGATAACCCTGGGGGCAATAAAAAAAATCATTAAAAATTCTTTTAGGGGGCCAGGCAGTGGCGTACCTGGTTAAGCGCACACATTACAGTGCCATGATCCCAGGTTCAAGCCCCTGGTCCCCACCTGTAGGGGGAAAGCTTCCCAAGTGGTGAAGCAGGGCTGCAGGTGTGTCTCTGTCTTCCTCTCCCTCTCTATCTTCCCAACTCCTCTCAATTTCTCTCTATATCTATCCAATAATAAATAAATAAATAAATATTTTTTTAAAAAAAACCAGAAAAACATGGTTTTCTCTTTCTCAGGAAACTGGTTCTGGTGATATCCTGGAGTTGAATTCTTTACAGTCCAACACCAGTCAGGATTTGGAGAGGCAGAGCCATGTGAGGACAGTGGGAATCTGATGGCTGTGGCCTCTTCAACAAAGTCACTGTGACTCTTTCCTTCTATGGCAGCTTTGGTTCCACAAGGAAGGGAGGAAGCAGAGTGCTCCCACTGAGCCGCTTCCCACCGTCTTCTAGACCATTTTTTAAAAATTTCTTTATTGGGGGATTAATGTTTTACACTCGACAGTAAAATATAATAGTTTGTACAAGTGTAACATTTCCACATAACAATATAACCCTCACTAGGCCCTCCCTTCTAGACCATCTTAATTCTACAACTGTGACATGGAGAGAGGTGGGCAGGCACTCCCCAGCAGGCACAGCATGCTCTCTCTTCCCACTAAACAAATAACCACGACAAACAGCTGCAGGGTAATCCTGGCCACAGACACGCTAGGGAAATGCCAAGGGAAGGCAGTGACTCACAGTCTTTCTAAGGCAACACACCTAGGGCACGGCTCATACTGACAGTAAGAGCTACCCAGTGTTACACCTAAAAGGTGGTTCAGATGATCCTTTCCATCTGAAAGACCAGGTGATACTCTGTTGGTCTGGTTTTGTATTTCTTTAAAATTCATTTCTAGTTGTTTGTTTTTTTACGGGAGTACGGCCGAGCTCTGGCTTACAATGATGCTGGGGATTGAACCTGGGTCTTGTTATGTCTCTGGCATGGAAGTCTTTTTGCATAACCATTAAGCTGTCTCCCCCTCCCATCTCAAATCCTCTGTCTCTATCAAATAAATAAATAAAATTTTAAATTAAAAAAGTGGCTTGTATAGGAATCGGGCAGTAGCGCAGCGGGTTAAGCGCAGGTGGCGCAAAGTGCAGGGACCAGCGTAAGGATCCAAGTTCGAGCCTCCAGCTCCCCACCTGCAGGGGAGTCGCTTCACAGGTGGTGAAGTAGGTCTGCAGGTGTCTGTCTTTCACTCCCCTCTCTGTCTTCCCCTCCTCTCTCCATTTCTCTCTGTCATATCCAACAATTATGACATCAATAATGATAGTAACTACAACAATAAAACAAGGGCAACAAAAGGGAATAAATAAACAAATTAATGATAATAATAATAAATAAATAAATGTTTTTTAAAAAGTGGCTTGTTCCCATTCAGTAACCCTTTCCCCAGAAAAGAAGGAAGAGACAGATATTGCAGCATAATCAGCAAAGGCTTAGAGGTACATTAAGACAACAGCAATAATAACAGCAATACCAATAAAGGCATTCAGATTAGAAAGGAGAGAAACATAATTTTATCCTTATTCACTGATGATATGATTGTCTATATTTTAAAAATAAACAACCTATTTTTTAAATACTAGAACAAGTTAATTTAGCAAAGCTACAGGATACAAGTTCAAGACACAAAAATTAATCATATTTCCGGATATGCACATAAAACCAGAAACTGAACCTACTGTTAAAATGACATTTATAAAGCACCCTTACAAAAATGAAATACATTTACATATAAATCTATCAAAGCATATGTCAGCTCTGCATGCTAGAAACCACAAAACACTGATGAAATAATCAAAGATGTAAAAAAAAAACTTTCCATGTTGATAAACTGAAAGATTCAGGGTATATCTGCAAGAAGGCCCAGGTCGGGAGGGAGAGGGAGAGGGAGGGGGAGGGGGAGGGGGAGGGGGAGGGGAGGGAGAGAGGGAGAGGGAGGGAGAGAGGGAGAGGGAGGGAGGGAGGGAGGGAGGAAGGAAGGAAGGAAGGAAGGAAGGAAGGAAGGAAGGAAGGAAGGAAGGAAAAAATGGCTTTCAAGAGCAGTGATGAATTCATCATGCTGGCACTAAGCCCCAGAAATACCCCTAGTGGCAAAAAATTAGTAAGTAAGTAAGTAAATAGATCCAGTGATGTAAAAGATACTAAACCCCTGCCCTCCCTCCACACCTGCCCAAAGGAAGCTGTAGATCTGATCCAAATGCAATTAGTCACAGGAGGATTTTGTAGCGTCATAACAAGTAACTCTAAAGTTTACAAGGCAAAGAAGGCAGACTAGTCAAAACAAAGCTGGAGGAATCACAAACCCCAGCCTTAAGATTCAATATAAACCTATAGTAATAGACAGTTTGTAGTACTAGTGAAATAAGAAAGACACAGAGACCAAAAGAACAAAGCGTCCAGAGGTAGAGCTACACAAATAAAGCCATTTGACAGCTCTGGCTATTGGTGGTGACGTCTTGTTTGCATATCTTCTGTACAACCACTGCTATCTCCCTGGTCCTAGCCACCTGCTCTCTTAACAAAAGAAACTCAATGGACTAAGAAAAAAAAAAGTATTTTCAATAAATGGTGCTAAAATCCATACGCAAAAAGGGGGGGGGGGTGTTCACTAAACTTCACATCTTATATAAACACTGACTTAAGTGAAAAACAGAGGTTTATTATTATTATTATTATTATTATTATTAGTGATTTAATAATGACTTACAAGATTGTAAGAAAATAAGGGTATGATTCCATACAGTTCCCACCACAAGAGCTCTGTATATCCCATCCCTTCCACTGGAAACCTTATTCTTCATCAGTCTGGGCTTCCCGCCCCCGCCCCCAAATGTAATGCTGGGTATTGAATCCTGGACCTCATACATGCTGGGAAGTTATCAACCTGATACAGTTTTAGTTCTTCTATTTTTTTATGAAAGAGAAAAAGAGACGCATCAAAAGCATCACTACATCACCCACGGAGTTCCATCTTTCTTTTGCCTTTGGTGTTTTCTCATGATTCAGGGGATCCAACACAGGGTCTCAAGCATGAAAGACACGTGCTCTGTCTGCTAAGTCACCTATATGGCCCCCAAACCACAGAAAATTTAGAAGAAGAAGTAGGAAACACGCACTGATGCCCACCTGAATTTCCATTTTCTAAAAATGACTAGAAGAGAAAATGTTTTCTGTCTTGAATAAGGTGAAATTCTCAGAATACCAAAGGCACTATCAATTTTTAAAAAACAAACTGAATAAAGATTATGAAACTCTTGCTCTAAGAAACCCATGCTGCTAAGAAAATGAAAGGAGGGACCAGGTAGTGGTGCACTTGGTTAAGCCCCTGGTCCCCACCTGCAAGGGAAAAAGCTTCATGAGTGGTGAAGCAGGGCTGCAGGTGTCTCTCTGTCTCTTTCCCTCTGTCAACCCCTTCCCACTCGATTTCTGGTTGTCTCTGTCCAGTAAATAAATAAATGCAATAATGAAAAAAAAAAAAAGAAAAGAAAATGAGAAGACACAGTTCAGGAGATAGCTCTCTTGACTGCTCAGGTCAAATATGCTCCTTACCAAGCATGGAGCCCTGGGTTCAAACCTCCAGACCATATGGAAGTATTAAGGGCAGTAGCATGAATGGCAGAGAAACATCAACAGTGCTGTGGTGTTTCCCTGTCTCTCACACTGTTGCTATTATTACGACAAATGGTCTTTTGTGTATCGGTTTCTGATG
This sequence comes from Erinaceus europaeus, assembly GCF_950295315.1. Taxonomy (NCBI): domain Eukaryota; kingdom Metazoa; phylum Chordata; class Mammalia; order Eulipotyphla; family Erinaceidae; genus Erinaceus; species Erinaceus europaeus. Next base: position 14,670,922 of record NC_080165.1, on the reverse strand, counting down.
TGTTTCAATCCATTGCAGTTATTTCTCCTTTTTATCCTCATGCCTTGCCCTCCTTTGGTCACTGGACAAGGTTTCAGGTAGGCGCTTGTGTCTCTGTAACATAGCTGATGGTCTGATAGTCTCTAATCACATTTTTGCACATTTATACATGTCCAAGGTACTTGCTCCTTAGTTCCTGCCCCCACTTAAGTCAGCCATTTCTCTAAAGAGCCCTAGCTTCTTCTGGATAACACACTACTGCAGGGTATGTTTTAAGTCCTTTCCAGTAAACTCCACTAGGAAATATACACTTTTTTGGGAAGGAAAAATTACCAATCACGAAATCATGCTATTTCCTACTCAAATTTTACACTCAGGATTATTAACTTCCTTGCTTCTATATATTTCTTTTAGACTGAAATTCTTACTTCCTAACAGTACTAACAGAGCTGCCTTCCCCCCCCCCCACCAGGATTATCCCTGGGGCTCGGTACCAGCCTTACGAACCCACTGCTCCTGGTGACCATTTTTCTTTCTTTTATTTTTTTCTATTTTGTTTGATAGGACAGAGAGAAATTGAGAGAGGAGGGGGAGATAGATAGATAGACAGACAGACAGAGAGATAGATAGATAGAGAGAGAGAGAGAGATAGATACAGACTTGCTTTACCATTCATGAAGTGTTCCTCTTTGAGGTGGGGAGGGGGGCTTGAACCCGGATTCTCGAGCATAGTAATGTGGGTGCTCAACTGAGTACGCCACCGCCCAGCCCCCTGGTTGCTTATTTCCTTTATCCTAAATGTAATGTTTGTGGCATACACACTAAAAGTGTGTATTTCAGAAAAGCAATACCAGCATTGCTACTAATTTTTTCCTGTGGCTCTTTTATTCCTATAATATATTCCACTGGACCTTGATAGTCAAACAGTAATTTTTTTTATTTCTTTATTGGGGAATTAAGGTTTTACATTTGACAGTAAATACAATAGTTTGTACATGCATAACATTTCCCATATAACAATACAACCCCCACCAGGTCCTCTGTCATCCTTCTTGGATCTGTATTCTCCCCGCCCACCCCACCCCAGAGTCTTTTACTTTGGTGCAATACGCCAATTCTAGTTCAGGTTCTACTTGTGGTCAAACAGTATTTTAAAGTAACTTCAAATAATCTTATATGATAAATTCCTTCCCTCCTCCTCCTCCTCCTCCTTGTCCTCTCTCTCTCACTCACTATCTACCAGCTTTCATTTGAGGGACTGAATTTGAGTTTCATTTTTTTATTTGACCTAAACAAAATGTATACATGATTTTCAAACAGCTACTATATGGCAGATATAGTCTGAGAATTCTAGTTTCCATTCCACCCTTCCCCTTCCTCTTAAAATTAACCATTTTAAAAACCTGATTTTTCGTGTTGAGTGAAATAAGTCAGAAACAGAATGATGAATATGGGATGATCTCACTCTGACAGAAGTTGAAAAACAAGATCAGAAAAAAATAAATAACTAAAACTGACAAGATAGTTCAACTGGATAGTTTTCCCCTATCTCTCTGTCTATTGTCTATCTGAAAAAGTCAGCCTGAAAAGACAAAGCCAAGTGAAGATGGGTGGGGGTGGGGTGGGCAGGTGCAGGCACCGAGTGGCAGCAGTAACTCTGGCAGAAGATAAACTGAAACAAGCTTCCAGATGTCTTGCTGTGGGCTCCAGAGGAAGGAGAAAGTAGTTTGGAGACACTGTGTCAACTGCAACTTAAAATGGAGTTGATGTCTCTCTGGACTTTCACATTGTTCCAATGCAACTTATTTTTACTTTGTTTAGTCAAATGAGCTGGAGGGGTTTTCCATGGGGAAGTAGAGGAGAAAGATTAGGTTGGCTGGCATAGGGGAAAACTGCCATGTGTAGGACCCAGGTTTGAGCCTGGCCCCTACTGCTCTGAAGGAAGCTTCGGTGTGGGAGGAGTGGTGATGCACCTGGTTAAGCTCACTCTTTAATCATTAACCATGCACAAGGACCCAGGTTCAAGCCCCCAATCCCACCTGCAGGGGCGAAGCTCCACAAGCTGTGAAGCAGTGTTGCAGCTGTCTCTCTATCTCCCCCGCCCCTCTTAGTTTCTCTCTGTCTCTGTGTAATAAGTAAATAAATAATAATAAATTTAAAAAAACAAATCTTGGGAGTCGGGCAGTAGCGCCGTGGGTTAAGCACACCTGGTGCGAAGTGCAAGGACAAGCATAAGGATCCCAGTTCGAATCCTCGGCTCCCCACCTGCAGGGGAGTCGCTTCACAGGCGGTGAAGCAGGTCTGCAGGTGTCTGTCTTTTTCTCCCCCTCTGTCTTCCCCTCCTCTCTCCATTTCTCTCTGTCCTATCCAACAAGAGTGACATCAATAACAACAATAAAACAACAAGGGCAACAAAAGGGAAAATAAATAAATATTTTTAAAAATTTAAAAAACAAATCTAAAAAAAAAAACTGATTTTTAGTTGTTCCATAATTTCTCTCTGAAGATGGGGGGGGTGGGAATCCATTTTGGGTGTGTAACATGTATATCTTCATTTTTCTCTCCACACATTACACAAAAGATAGCATCCTATGAGACTATCTTATACATAATATATCACTCAGTTCACTCCTCAGAATAGGGAACTATTACTTCATTTATTTTTTACAACACACTGTATATCATTGAAACAAAACAACACCTCCCCTCCCCCTGCAGTAATGATGAAGATCTGGGTTGCTTCTAACATTGTCGAATTTAATGCTGCAATTAATGTTCTTGAGCTATTCTGTGGGATAGGTTTCCAAAAAGCAAGACTGCTGAGTCAAAGAGTAAATACACATTAATTTTACTGGACAGTACCAAATTCTTAGCCACAAAGATCATTCCAATTTGCATTTCCACTACAACATACTAGATAGTTACCACACAGTCTTGCCAACTTTTTTTTTTTTTAACTGTCAACTAGGTGAGAAATGATCTTCCTCTGTGCAGTGTAAAGTGGGCTTAGTAAGCCTGAGCGTGGCTTCGCTGGTTTGAGGGCCCTTCACGTTTATTTTTCTGGAAGTTGTACATATCTTTTATCTGTTTTTCAACAGGGCTTCTCATCATTAGAAATATTTTTATGGGTACTAGCTTCCTGTTTGAGGTTTAAGTAGTAAATATTTTACTTCGTTTCATTGTCATTTTATTTTACTCATTTGTTTTGTGCCATTAAAAAAAAAGCCTTTTATAAAAAATAAAAATAAGTAGCATACTTAGGTTCGTCAAGAATTTCTTTGTTGCTTTCAGACGATACTGAATAGGGAGGTTTTCCTTCTCCGTTTGTAATGGAATTCACTTACGTTTTTCCCGATATTTCTAAGACTGGTGTTTTCACATCCGTATTTCTGACATCTGAAATTCCCCCAAGTTGGTATATGCACAGCACAAGGCGGGGGGGGGGGGGGTCCAGTTTCATCAAGATAAATAGAACATCCAATTGTCTCTACATTACCCAGTCCTCCTTTGCCCCCAAAGACATGAAATGTCATCTCCACATACATTTCAAAGAAACATTTGTATTACTTCTGGATTTTCCTATTCTGTTCAATCAGCCAAACTTTCATGTGTCAATACCTTATTGCTTTTAACAGTGGAAGCTTCATAATAGTGGAATTTTATGGGGTTTTTTAAATTTCATTAGAGATTTGATATTGATTTACAAATTACATGTTAACAGGGATATAATTCCACACCATTCCCACCACCAGAGTTTTGAGCCCCAAGTCCCTCCACTGCAAACCACCACGGTTCTCCCAAGGTTGCAGATATGGGCTAACTGTCATCTCTACAATTATCTGTCTACATTTGTAGGTATCGCCCCCCCCTTCTTCCAGGTCCAATCCTCTCTTCTCCTCCAAGCCACATGTCATCCTATTACTACATCCAAATATTTCTCTCCCTGGGACCCCACAGAGCTGGAGTTCAGAGCCCCCTTGTCCTCTTCCTTCTATCACTTCTCCCCCACTGGGAATACAGATCAAAGTTGTTTTGGGGGTGCAGAAGGTAGAAGTTCTGGCTTTAGTATCACTTCTCCACTAGAACTGGGTGTTGGAAGATCGATCCATACCCCCCAGCCTGTTTCTGTCTTTCCCTAGTGAGGTAGGGCTCTGGAAAGGTGAGGGTAGAACTTTGTTTTAATATGTGATAGAGCTAGCTGCTATCTTACTTGTCTTTTGTTTATTTTTATTTTTGTTACAGACCACTGGTCAGCTCTAGCTTATGGTGATGTTTCAATCAAACCTGGAACTTCAGAGTCTCAGGTGTGAAAGTCTTTTGCATAACCACTATGCTGCCCTCCTGGCCCCATATTAAATTTTTAAGCCAATGTAAAGACAAACACCCTCCTGCATGACTCTTCCTATGCAAAGCACAGGGTGGGTATCATTTACACAACAGAGTCTTGTCTAGAACAATCAATACAGACAATATTTTGAACAGCCAGGTTAAGACTTGCAATCTGTTAGGAAACTGTTTGCTGGAGAGCCAGCCTGTGGCATAGGATTTCAAGTGTTTGCACTGAAGACCGGAGTAACTGGAAGAGAGTGTGAGCAGGGCATAGTCAGGATCGGAGTGAATGCAGGAGCACACAGGTGCGCTCCCAGGTTAGCCATAGGATGCAACTCGGGAGTGCTTCTTGCACTCAGGACCTGGCATTAACAAGCTGGAGTGCTTCCTAAATCCTGGAAGATAAGCTTTCCCGCTTCTTCTTTTTTTAAAATATTTATTTTCTTTTTGTTTCCCTTGTTGTTTTTATTGTTGTTGATGTTGTTGTTAGATAGGACAGAGAGAAATGGAGGGAGGAGGGGAAGACAAAGGGAGAGAGAAAGATAGACACCTGCAGACCTGCTTCACCGCCTGTGAAGCAACTCCCCTGCAGGTGGGGAGTCGGGGGCTCGAACCGGGATCCTTACACCGGTCCTTGCTCTTGGCTTACACCGGTCCTTGCTCTTGGCGCCACGTGTGCTTAACCCGCTGCGCTACTGCCCGATTCCCAGCTTTCCCTCTTCTAACTCCTAGCAAAGTCTGTCTTCACCAAGAAGCCTCTCAGCTTCCCTAACTGCTCCCCAGCTCTCTCACTCCTCTCTCTGTTTCTAGATAACACTCTGATTCTCAGCAGCCACTTACTGCTATTTTTTTCTCATCCCTATGTTAAGGAAGAAATCTCCGTTTGCCACCGTTCTAGAAAGAAATGCGTTCCAGGAATGACAGAGGGTAGATCTCTCCAAGTGTTTCTCCCAGGGGCAGGTGGGGTGGGGCACTTTCCTTAACAGACTGTTCCCATCTGCATAGCTCTTCAAGATTCTCAAAGTTGTTTATCACTTACTAACAAAAATAATCATATGATCATTCACACTGTAAAAAAGGGGGTGGGGGGCTAGAAATAATGGTTGTTGAGAGCTGACTGGGAACTGAGCAACAGGTACTAAGCATGTGAGGCATTAACAACCAGGCTCCAGGAACACTGGAAAGGAACAAAGATTCCTATGGCTGGTAGCACACCAGAAGAGCGGGTTAGCATGCACTTGGTGGGATGTATCCGGAACAGAAGTATCTGTGAATTTCAGAGAACTACACAGTGTACGAAATATATATGTGGCTTGGGCGTTTTGTTATTTGTTCCATCTAAATAATCTCATTTTAAACAGGGCTTTAAATAAAGCCTTTGGCTGTCTAAAAGCTCACTCAGCTGCTCTTCACCAAGGTATACATACAAGGGTTTCATACAAAAAGAAAAAAGAAAGAAAGAGAAGAGAAGAAAAAGAGAGAAAAGGAAAGAAAGGAAAAGAAAAGAAAAGCACTATCTTAGCTTAAATCTAGCCACAATGGATTGTGGGGTAAAGAAGGCTACAGAAGTGCCAACGGAAAGGCAAAGGATAACAAACAGGAGTCAAATTTTGAATTCTAGACAAGGCGAAGCAAAGTGAACCTTCATTAGCCTGATAGAAAGCAGGTGTTGGGGCCAGCCAGCGGCACACCCTGATGAGGACACGTGATGTGCAGGGACCTCGGTTCCAGCCCCTCATTCCTGCAGAGGGGAAGAAAGCCTCACGAGCAGTGAGGAGGCAGTGCTGCAGGTGTCTGTCTCTTTTTCTCTCTCCCTCTCTCTTTCTTCCTTTTCCCTCTTGATTTCCCTCTCTCTCTGCCCAGTAAATAAACAAACAAACAAATAAAACAGGTATTTCTGATTTCCAAAAATCAAGTTATTTCCAAAATCAAGAGTCTGAAGGATGCAGGAAAGGGGGCAGACTAGTAGCAACCTCCACTCAACCCTGACAGATGCCCTCACCAAGTACTGACGCAGCAGAAAGATGATGAAGGGAGAGGAGGTATAGACTAAGGGACTCGGTGGGGAGGGGAGGGTGCAAATGGACCCCAAAGGGGGAGGGAGAGGCGCTCCTCCTACCTTTGGGGAAAAGAGCAGGAGGTTCAATGTGGAGACATTAGATTTAGAAAACACATTTCTGAAGACAGCTTAAGTAGTGAAGTAGATGCCCTGCAGAGAGAGAGAGAGATTGGTCTGGGTGAGCTGTGGAGCACCACAGGGTCAAAGCTAGGCAGAAAGGCTGTGGGACAGGCCGGGGGAACCAGCTGGCAAATCTGGGGAATGGAACATGCACATCCTCCCCGCCCCTGGTAACAGTAACTTAATAAAAGAAGCAAACAAGGGCCAGGCAGTGGTGCACCTGGTTAAGTGCACACATTACAGTGCCCAAGGACCCAGGTTCAAGTCCCTGGGCCCTGCCTGCAGTGGGGGAAGCTTTACAAGTGGTGAAGTAGGGCTGCAGGTACCTCTCTATCTTTCCCTCTCTTCTCAACTTCTCTCTGTCTTTATCTAATAAAAATGTATTTAAAAAAATAAGTAAAAGGAGCAGACAAAGTTGGAGAGGTGGCTCAGTGGGTAGGGTGGGTGCCTTGCCACAGCGCGTGGCAGGTTTAAAGCCCAAACCCCGGCACCTATCACATGGGGTTGCCATGTACTGGAGTTTTCTCTGCTGCTGTGACATCTCTGGCTTTCTCTCGCAGCATGTATGCTTGTGTGTTTCTGTCTAAATGAAAAAGGTGGCTCTAAAGCAGCTTAATCATGTATATGGGAGGTTCTGATCTTTTTAGAAACAAAAAGAAAAAGAAGTGAAAGGATCCTGGAAAACCCTTAGGGGGAGGGAAAGGTGGTGAAGGGTCCAACATGGCAGCCACTTCACATCCTTCAACTCCTGACAGCTTCCATCCTGACTTGGCAATAAGTTGGCCCTGAGAGCCCACTCTATATCCGGCGCTGCTCTAAGCACTGAGATCAAGAGGGAGAGAAAACATCCATTTATGCCTTCAAGAGTTTATAGAAAGGAAAGTGGGAATGAAATACAGACCAAAAAAAAAAAAACTATATACTTATATAAATATATATATACATATATATGCACATAAATCTACAATTTGACAACAGCAGATGTTACAAAGAAAGGTAGAGAGTAACAAAGGAAAAGGGAGGGGAGAGAGAGATTGAGCCTTAAGGACTGAGGGTGGGTACGGGCACTACAGATCTGAAGGGACAGAGGAAAGGCCTCTGCTAGGATGAACTGAAACCGGAGTGGGGAGAAGAGTCATTAAACTCTGAGGACCAGGCAGAAAAGAGTGAGGAAAGACCTCAAATCTCAGCTGCTCTCGCCTGACCTGTAGGTTCCAGATTGTTAAGCAGTTTATTCTGCTTTACAGCTTAATGCTTTTCAGCCAACAAGTTGCAAGTGCTACCATGATGCCAACCTGACTTCCCTTGGCAGATGACCTCACCAATATGTCCTGGAGCCCCACCTCCCCAGAGTCCTACACCAGTTGGAAAAGATACAGACAGGCTGGGGGTATGGATCCATCTGCCAATGCCCATGTCTAGCAGAGAAGCAGTTACAGAAGCCAGGCCTCCCACCTTCTGCACCCCATAAAGATCCTGGGTCCCTGCTCCCAGAGGGGTAAAGAATAGTGAACCTTCCCATGCAGGGGAGGGATATGGAACTCTGGTGACGGGAACTGTATGGAACTGTACCCCTCTTATCCCACAATCTTGTGGCTCACTATTAAATCACTAATAAAATAAAAATAAAAGGCCTGGGAAGAGGCAAACCTAGAATGCGAAGGAAAAAGCTGTCTGTATGTCAGAGCATAGTGGACAAGACAAAGTCCAAATTCCTTGATGTGATAATTCAAAGGTTTCCATGATCTTAACCCTCATCCACTGTCTTATCTCTTATTTTGAGTAGAGGTACTCAAAAATAAGTAAATAAAAATAGAAAACACCTCAGGAGCATACTCTAGCTTGAATATTTGCTTTGACCATCATCCTACCACCTACCCAAAACTCTCACTGAGTTGCCAGACAAGATACTATGTTTACAATCTCATACTCAAAAAAAAAAAAAACAGTGCCAAGCAAGTGGGGGTTGTATTGCTATGTGGGAATGTTAATGCATGTACAAACTACTGTATTTTACTGTTGACTGTAAACCATTAATCCCCCAATAAAGAAGTTAAAAAAAAAACAGTACAAAGCAAACAGTTCTTCATGGCCATGGGTTAGAGAATGCGACTTTCCTATGTACTGAGATCACATAGGGGTCTTGTTAAGGTGCAGGCACTGCTTAGTAGGTCTGAGGTAAAAGCTGAGACAAGGCCTCAAGGGACATCTATGTAGCTGATGCAGGGCCCCCAGTCTGAGTAAAGAGGAGCCTACAAAGTAAGGATGGAAACTGAGCCAAGAGACATAAATATTCTTACTTAGAATCTGGAACCAAGATACACTGGTCCTGTACCTGTCAGTGGAAGGCCCACTGGTAAGGAGGGACGGAGGTGTGAACAGTTCGGTTGGGGGCTGATCAGTTAGAGTCATAGCAAAATGAGGTGGGCAGGAGACTGGACTAGATGAGCAGACAGAAGACACAAGAAGAGGCCACTTGGCATCTGAGGGACATAGGCACAGTTCTGGGGTTCCCTGAGGCCCAGGAGGAATCCATGTGCTCACTACCAAACCTCTTCCCAGCTTTTCTTTTTCTGGATAGCAAAGAGAAGGAAGATTCTGACCATGCCACATCTAGAGCTTATACAGAAAGGCACCCAGAATTTAAAAGTACACAGTGTGGTTGAGTCCAACAAAGTGAGAAAACTATCTTATCAGAGAACAACTCTGGTGTGAAGCACCTTCAAAGTGTCCGTGTGTGTCTGTGTTTAATTAACAATACTGCAGCAAAGGATTCTACTGCTTTAATGTACTTCCGACTGAAATAAACTACTGTCTCTGTTATCTATCACTATTACACAAACTATTTATTTATTTATTTTCCCTTTTGTTGCTCTTGTTTTTTTCTTGTTGTAGTTATTGTTGTTACTGATGTCCTCGTTGTTGGATAGGACGGAGAGAAATGGAGAGGGGAGGAGAAGACAGAGAGGGGGAGAGAAAGACAGACACCTGCAGACCTGCTTCACCACCTGTGAAGCCACCCCCCTGCAGGTGGTGAGCCTGGGGCTCGAACCGGGATCCTTGATCTGGTCCTTGCGCTTGGTAACACATGTGCTTAACCCACTGCTCTACCGCCCGACTCCCGTCGACAGATAAACAATATAACAGTCTACATTCTACCAGGATGAGTATTCATGACCTGCAAACTTCACAAAGAAATCTAGACCAGTGAGGGAGGCAAAAGGGAATTGTGAAATCAGAAATCTTATGGCAAAAAACAGTAGGTATAGGAAATTAATTTATTTGTACTTACAGCTTCATCTTAGTTAAACCAAAAAGTGAAGTAATCACATAGCATTACATGGAAAATTTTTAAAACTTAGAAACTGATAGCCAGCAGACTCCAAAGGTTGGCGGGGCCATTCATCCACATACAACAAGAGGCACCGCAACACCAGCCAGACAGGTGTGGCTGATTTCAAAGCCATATTATACTGTAATCCATTTAAGTACAAATTGTTTCAACCCAACTGCACTTAATCCAGCTTCTTCCAATGCTAAAAACATGTTCTTCATTATGGTCTGATTTTTTTCCAACTTTAATTAGAGATTATTTAGATAAGCAAGCAACTTTTACTAGTAACTGAGGTATCAATTAAAACAGATTTTAATGTAATTACTAATAATGACCAGACAAAAGCTGAGAAGAGGTACATGATTAAAAAAAATCTGAAGGTAGAGGAGATAGCATAATGGTTGTTAAGCAAAGACTTTCAGGCCAGATTCTAAAGTCCCAGGTTCAATCCTTTGCACTACCATAAACTAGAGGTGAGTACTACTTTGGTAAAAATAAATCAATATTCTTAAATAATAAGACTAAGAACAAAGGTTTATATAAAATATTCTAGCTGCTAGATTCAGAAAGTTAAAAGAGGATGTTTTCTATGTGGTATTTAATTTTCACCTTTTAAAAGGAGTTTATGCTATGTTAGAATTTTACCAGTTGTAATTTTGTGCCTAGTCTTCCTATAAAGGTTAGAAGCAGATGAAAACTAACAAATCATAGCACTGAATAAAGAGCTTAGAGAAGATGGGCCGTAACAAGTCTCACTGTCGTTGAGAACTCATCTCTATACCCCCGAAATGGACAGACCTCCTCAGCCTGGGAAACTACTGCTCAAGGGGCTGAGAAGGAGAACATGGAGTCAGTTCGCAGCCTCCCAGTAGTAGGGAGCATTTTGACCTTTCCTCAAAACCACTGACATAAGAGCACTGAAATGCTGAGGCAGTCCCTGAATTAATTGTAAGGCAGTAAGTGAAGAAACTCTTCCTCAAACGGCTAACAATAACCAAGTACAGCAGACCCATAACAGAGCAATGCCCTCTGCGTTCCTGTCTTCAAGTCTTTTCTCTGTTCCCAGTTTCAACAGCACCTTAGTCTCATCAGGCCTCTCTCTGCCTTTGTCCACCCCAGTTAGCAAACCCTACCTGGTTCCCCTGAGGATGGAGTGACCAGCTTCTCTAATCCCTTATGAAAACAAATGCTCTAGTTGATTGGGTTAGGCTAGTTGACACGAAGTAAACAAGGACCTAAAACTATGCAGATGACTAAAAACAAGAAATTTTCCTAGCAGATATTCCATTGTGTACTTACACCATAAATTTCTTAGCCTCTCATCTATCATTGGGCAATTTGCCGAATGTTGGATGGAGCTTGATGGAATCGTGTTTAGTGAGGTCTATGAAGAAAAGAAGGCTGAACACCAGACTGTCTCACTCATGGGCAGAACTTAAGGAACAGGACAGAAGGGGAAAATACAAAGTAAGACTTGGCCTGGGTTTGGTGTACTGTAAGAAAGCAACAGACTTGGGGGGAAGGAAGGCAGGAAGGAGACCCGGGTGATTTGGGGTCCTGGTACACGGAGATGGAAAGGGACCTAAGCTGGGGTGAGGGTCCTGAGACACCTATCATGGGAAGGTGAGCGATCATGTATTTTTTATTTTATTTTACTGACAGGGAGAGAGATAACAGAGATAAAGACCAGAGTTCTACTCAGCTCTGGTTTACGGTGCTACTGGGGGTTGAACCTGATACTTCGGAGAAGCCTTTTGTATAACCATTATGCTGCTTCCCCAGAAGGGAAGTGAGAAATCATAGCCATGTGTCAAACACTGTACTGTAAACAACCTCCCAGTAAAAAAATATAAAAAATTAAACAACAACGGAGTTTATTTCTAACACATGACATTTGACAGCTAGCTGTGTGGTTTAGGTCACCTTACTTCTCTGGTCCTCAGTTATCTCACCTGAAAAAGTGGAGAAAAAAATAACATCAAGTTGACTGAGTGAAGAGGTAAATATTTAGGGGCCAGGTGGTGGTTGAGCATATGCATTACAGTGCACCAGGAACCAGGCTCAAGCCCCTGCCCGTCTGCAAGGGGGAAGCTTCATGAATGTTGAAGCAGTGCTCCAGATGTTTCTCTCCCTCTCCTTCTCTCTCTCCCTTCCTTCTCAATTTCTGTCTCTACCCAAAATAAGTGTTTAAATGTAATATATATACATATATATATATGTATACACACACACACACACACATATATATATGTAAAGAGAGAGGTGAAGTATCTAAAAGCATGCCTGGCACTCAGTAAGCACTCTGTAAGTGACAGCTTACAGGCAGCTTCCCTGATGTCCCAAGTCTTGCTCAAAAACCTAGCCCCTTCCCCACTCTAAGCACACTGCGGTTCAGCATTCTGTTTAACAATGCCCCACAAGAAGCCACAGGCTACTTAGGAATAAGGATGGCACCTGCCTCAACATTCAAACCCCACACAGCAAACACTCAAGAGATGCTTGCTAAACTGAAGGGACTGGCATGGAATCTTAACTGGTGCTGCCTGAATCCACCTGTGAACAGAGTGTCATGTTTATGAGGTCACACTCCCAAGGCACCTGAGCAAGAAACCTGACTAGAAGCACATGGTGAGGGTCACAGTCAACATCAGCAAATGGGAAAACCTGCTGCTTTGAAGTTCCTGATCCAGTGCACACCATGAGCCAGGATTCCTAGGACTGGCACAAGTCTCTACCATAGGAAGAGACACAAGTCAAGGTCCCACCCGGCTCCTCAATACATTTAGAGCCATCTCCTCTGCCCAAGGGTGCAAGGAGACACAGAATCAAGCCATCAAGAGCCCACTGGAAACTTCCATGGTGACTAAACTGATCAATGGAATACTGACTGGGATGACAGTCACAGAGCTGTATACGTCTCTCAAAACGTAGCAAACCACTCACTTAAAAGCCTGTGCACTATGTTGCATGTAAATGAAGGGGCACTGAAGGAGAGAAAGCAGAGCATGGGCACTACCAATTCTTTTATATATATTTTATTTATTTATTCCCTTTTGTTGCCCTTGTTGTTTTTCTTATTGTTGTAGTTATTATTGTTGTTGTTATCGATGTCGTTGTTGCTGGATAGGACAGAGAGAAATGGAGAGAGGAGGGGAAGACAGAGAGGGAGAGAGAAAGATAGACACCTGCAGACCTGCTTCACCGCTTGTGAAGCGACTCCCCTACAGGTGGGGAGCCGGGGGCTCAAACCGGGATCCTTACGCCGGCCCTTGTGTTTTGTGCCACATGCACTTAATCCACTGCGCTGCCACCTGACTCCCATGACCAATTCTTCTATATACATCCTGGGTTTGTTCCCACCAAAGCCAAAGCCTCACAGGTAGAGAGATTTACTGCCAGTTCATGGGCTCTGTTGAGGTCAGCATTAAATACTACTGATTACTGACAGAGCTTGTGTGGTGTCAGTCTCCCAGGAAGCCTTCCCTCCTGCTGCAGAGCCTTGTGAAGAATGGGAGGTCCACTGCTCTGCCCTCCAGCTCCCACCACACAGGCTGTCTCTTCATCTCTATCACAAAGACACAGAGAGTGCTGTCATCTTTGACATTCCAGCACCTTCCTCTAGTCTGACTTTAGGGCCGGGACCATTTCTCTCCCTTTCTTCTCTCCAGTATTTAGTAGAACATTTGGCACACAGGGTGCTTTTAATAAGTGTTTGTTTCCCTGGCAGAGTGTTTTTTAAACTTACCTTCAAAAATATGAAATATACTGCTTTTAGATAAGAATGCTACTTCTACGTAAGAATACTATCTAAATTACATTAGATCCTGTTAACTGTAATGATTGAAATCTCTTCTCTTTTTTGGATATATATGAAGCCTACTGTCATGATTTATAAGTCCATAAAGTCATATTTTTTACTGGGCAGAATAGAAAGTAAGTCTGGAATGCATACCACAGCCCTAGAATTCTTGCTGTAAAGACTACTGATGCCTCAGGCTTCTAGAAAACGAGCTGTCCCATGAAGCTGAGCATTGGGGGCTTGCCCTAAATCTAAAGCATTACCTACCACTCTGTCAGTCCCACAAACGACAGCTCCTGGCACTCGGCTGGGAGTGTGTAGGCATGCGTGCATGAGCAAGCACACAGGCCACTGTGTTTAAATTAACACCTGGCAACCTAAAAACAACATCTGAATGAGAATTGTCAGAGCATGAAACGCTGCACTCACCAAGAATTCCCAAGGCCGTGAACAGGCACAACAACCACTTCAGATTACAGGTGAAATGCTGTAGGAAGCTTTCATTTTTTCCAGGCCAACGATGTGGACCTAAGATACCCCATCAGGGACCATGATGTACAACCCTAAAGAAGGTCTACCATTCAAGTTGTATGTCACGTCATAAAAGAAAAAACTTTTTTTTTTCTGAACGTCTGCATGGCTTTGAAAAGTCTTCAATGCTCCACTGATGGTCAGTGTGAGTGTATGCGGGACACACAGTGGGCCTCGGGGCCTCAGCTGGCATTCCGATAAGGGGAAGCTAGACATACTTTGCAGGTGAGACAGGAGGTAGGGACGACAGTGAGCCAAAAGCCACGTAGGGACACTGCAAGCTGAGGGCCACAAGGCTAGGGGCCAACACCAGGAGGCCCCAACCACTTTGCAGGGCCTTCCTCTTCTGCTACCCCAGCAATACACAGCTAAGGTGGTCTCTGCCACAGAACACTGAAGCATCAGTTTGGGTTTGAGTATCAGTCCTAAACTTGTACTTCCTTTTCCCATCCATTCAGATAAAACATGCATGGAAGTCTAGCAAGTGTCACTTTAATAAACATAACCTAAATGTATAGGTTTGACTGGAGCAAGTATATCAGTGTCCATCTTTTTTACTAAGGCCAAGCTAAATTATATATAAAAACTACTGAAAGGCCAGGAACCCAGAAAATAGCTCACTGGATAGAGTGCACACCTTAGCACATTTGAGGCACCATATGGGAGCACCATGGACAACAGGGAAGGAAGCTCCCACAGAGAGTGGAATGGTACTGGGGTCTCTCTACCCCTCCCCACTTCTCTCCTCCCCCTCTCTGAACAAAAAGTTAAGAAAGTGGGCTCAGGCTGGTGAAACCATTCATGCACAAGGCACCAGTGCTACCCAAAAAAGGGGGGGGGGGGCAGCGGGGTTATGGAAAGAATAACACTTAAAGAGAATATAGTATCAAGTGGCTTGTGAGAATTCTAGTCCAATTAAACTTAAATTTCAAAATATTTGACTTATAAAAGTCAGTATAACTGGAAACTCCTTGCATACTACTTGTGTGTGATTTGAGTCTTGTTTTCATCCTGCTCCTCCTCACTAGTGCTGGACTTGTGGTCTTTCTTCTAAAGCTGTTAGAAATGATGCTTCAAGATGAAAAACAAATCCGTCTTAGAGAAGACACTGTAAGGGCTGATTTCTTTCTGCCTTCGAAATGCTGAATGAAAGACCAACTCCTCCTCCCTTTTAGAACACATTCCCTGGGGGCCCCGGGGCGGGGGGCCCAAGCAAAACTCCAAATCTGACTACACCGAGGGTAGGTCCCCCTTGGTCCTCTCATGATGCTTCTGCATTTGGGGAAATGGAGGCAGCTCCTGGGCTGGGGAGGGAGCATCAGTCACCTGCAGTGTCTCAGAGGTCATCTGGTGTGACCCTCTCAGCATTGAGGTATTTTTGTTTACTTGTGTGTGTTTTGTTTTTAGTTGGGGGAGAGAGCAAGGAGGATATGGCTGTAAGCTGCCAGGGTTGAAATTCCAGCAAGCAAGGGACACGCCCTCTCCCTCCCTGGTCCCAGAGGCCTGCCAGTGGGATTTTTCCTGTCAACACCCCCCTCACCTCCTCCCTGCTCAGACTTCCCCAGCCCTCCTCCTCCACACCCCCAGCCCCCGGGCTGTCCATTCTGGAGCTGCAGGTGCAGAGGAGTCATTCCTCCCCACAAAAAGGAGGAGGGACTGACCTGCCATGGAAAACATTTGAAACTGTATTCCTGGCCTTCGTTACGGTCTTTCTATTGGTTCCCTCTTCCTCCACTTTTATTCACTGACTGCATGGAATCAAAATGATGAAAACTCACCTCCAACCACTACTCCTCTAACTCCGTTGTGGAAGTGACTGACTCTAAGAGTTTTGTGTTGGATTTTTCCAGTGGGTAAATTCAACATTGTCACTAAACCATCCTAAGTAAATAGCGATGAATCATTCCCAGAAATTAGTCTCACGTTAAACCAATTATTCAAATGCCCAAAAGTAACATGAGCTAAGTGCAGCTTGGGGAAGGATTTGTAACATAAGATGTACAATAATAACAATAATACACATAGTTGACCCTGAAAAGGACAATCATAATAAGAGAGAAAGAGAGATGGAGGAACTCTAATAGGCTACAAAAGTGGTCTCAATACAAAGGGAGAATGATTTTCTGTGATTCTCAGTAAAAACTGAAAACACAACCACAGGGAAGCCTTGGAAAATTTCAGTCAAACTCAAGCGGGAAATAGCCTTGAGAATTTCACTGTAGCTATTTAGTCATTCTCTTTTGACCAAACAGTTTATCGTACTTTAAAAGATTACATGTATTTATTTAGACATGCATTGTTTGTGTGCATGTGTATATGGGTGGCATATATTAGTAGGGCTTTTTTTCCTCCTGTACTGGTGTCTTGCATAGACATGCTACCATGACTCCTAGGCTGACTTTTTCTTCCTTTCACTTAAAAAAAAAAAATCATATACAATTAATACATCTGAATAATTTCTGAATTTTTTAAATAGTTTTTCAGGTACAGAAGCCATTCATGGAATTTGCCACAGTCCAGAAGTGGCCCCCTGTAGCACCAGGGCTCAAACCCACATCCTTGTGTACAGTGAGGTACACATCTACCAGCCCTGACAAAACTGTTAAAAATTCTTCCTGGGCACGTAAGCTTTTCAAAGATGCTCTGAGAGTGTAAATTATGTGAAAATAGTCTAAATAAGCAAAAAGAATCCTATCTCAAACTTAACGGACCAAACTCTTGTTTAAGGGCTGAGGAAATAGCATAATGGTGATATGACAGACTGTCATGCCTGAGGCTCTGAAGTCCCAGGCTTACTCCTTAGCACCACCACAAGCCAGAACTGTGCAGTGCTCTAGGAAATAAAATAATTTTCAAAAACTCACCTTTACTCTTCACCTGAAATACTGACACTCAAAAGAGAGACAGATTATAGCCACAAATAAAAAACTAGGAAAAGTATGTCTTTGGCCAACAATGTCCTTAGGGACAACTATCACAAAGATTTGGACAACAGTGAGTCTGAGCCAAACATGGAAGGAGATGTGGGCAGGTTTTGAACCCCTGTCAAGAGTAGTCAAGGACCTGGATGCAAATTGTTTGGAATTTTGCATGGTTTCACCAATTAGGTAAATTAACTCTGATGAACTTCCATTCACACATTTATAAGATGGAAATATTACCAACACAGGGAAATGTGAGGACGGGGCAGTGACGTATGTGAAAGACTCAGATGTGTCACACAGCACTGCGCCCTGACACAAAGCCCGTATTTAGCTTCGGCTCAAAGCTCGTGTTTTGCACACAGCACCTTCTGCACCTGGTGTGAATGATGTTATGCACTTGATGTATTGACTAATGGGTGTAATGCTGATTCCTGACGTAACTATACTGAGTGCACTAGCCAACGGTATAAAGGCTGTTTTGGGGACGGACGGACGGATAGATGGAAGATAGGTCAGCCTGAGTGCATGGGAGCCCGGCGGCCACGTCCCTCCCTTGACAATAAAGAGAATAAGTGGGTCAAAATGGGGGCTTATCAGCCTGCTGGCCTTAGTCTTTTTCTCTCTCTCCTGGTTCCATGTACTCCCTTCCATATGGTAAGAGCCCCTAATCTCCATGAGCGTCTATTCAGCAATAATGGCTGACAGCAGTGTACAATGCTCGGCTCTATTGTTGCAATTTTTGCTGCTATTGTTCATTTTGGAGGTAATTTATCTGTCCAGGGTCTAGCACAAGACTTAAAAATGCATATCGCCAATCTAAATATGTGGACAAGATATCTAACACCTTTCTCCCAAAGAAAGTGTGCATGCTTACAAATGTTTACTATCAGTATTAAATATTATTTACTATTAAATTGTTACTATTAGTAGTATAAGGGGAATAAGCAAAGGATTGCCTACAATGACTGACAACAGAATTCAGTCTTAGCTGGGGGGGGGGGTCTTTTTTTTTTTTAACTACTGCACTGCTCACCTGTGGCTTATGGTGGTTCGTGAAATTGAACCTGGGACTTTGGAGCCTCAGGCATGAGAGTCTCTTTGTGTAACCATAATGCTATCTATCCCCATGGACATCTTGTTCTCTCCTAACTATCTGATTAGCTTCTTTATTTCAAGAGAAGATGCAGCATTCTCACTCTCTGTGTCTCATTCTATTTGAAAAACGAGTGAAAACAAGGTGGTCCAGGAGCAAATCAAGTTATCACACAAGGCTGAGGAGAAGCCAAGAGCCCATGGAAAAAGTGAAAAATATTCCCCCTTTAGTCTATATGTTTCTTTTCTTTTTTTTTTTTTTTTTTCCCTCCAGGGTTATTGCTGGGCTCGGTGCCTGTACCATGAATCCACCGCTCCTGGAGGCCACTTTTCCCCCCTTTTGTTGCCCTTGTTGTTGTAGCCTCGTTGTGGTTATCATTATTACCATTGTTGATGTTGTTCGTTGTTGTATAGGACAGACAGAAATGGAGAGAGGAGGGGAAGACAGAGAGGGGGAGAGAAAGACAGACACCTGCAGACCTGCTTCACTGCCCGTGAAGTGACTCCCCTGCAGGTGGGGAGCCGGGGGCTCGAACCAGGATCCTTATGCCGGTCCTTGCGCTTTGCACAACGTGCGCTTAACCCGCTGTGCCACCGCCCGACCCCCGTTTCTTTTCTTTTTTGCTGGGGGGAAGGGGTGGTGGTATTGAGACGCTAACAGCCTGCTCCACCATCTGTGTGGTGCCAGCCAGAGGCATGGTACAGCTGTCTCTCTCTCTCTCTCTCTCTCTCTCTCTCTCTCCCAGCGGAGCCACCTCTTGGTTTGGTATTTACATTCAACATGATAAAACTTGTAAGGCCAGTCATCAAGAGTCAGACCACCTGTTTGCCCATCCTGAAGTGGCTCACTGACCTTACAAGAACTAAGCAGGCAGAGAACCCTGGAAAGAGGCCTTCGAGGCTATCTGCTTGAAGGGTGAACATGGCCAATGGCGCCGCACATGATTTTCTCACTTAGGGCTCTGGGATCACCCTTCTGGAGTTCTAGGGTGCTGTCTTCAAGGAGAGGAACAGCCAGTCCTTTTGGAGGGGAAGGGGCAGGAGCCATGTGGGAGCCCACAGGCAGGAAGGAATTGGCAGGGCCCCAGCCTCCCCTCTCTTGGCTATCACACACGGCTGCAGACTGCTCCAGAGTATATCTGGAGAGGCTGAACCCTGTTCCAAGACCGAGGGGAGAACAGCACTGCTGCTGAGAACCACTGCCGCTAGGTGAGCCCAGCAATAAGTTCCGCCATTCCTATAGCTTTGACTTAGCAAGGCAGAAAGCAGCAAGGAACATGGGCTTTGGGCTAGACAGGCTAGAAGAAAATATCTATCTACCCAAAGAAGGTCCTTCCAAAAGGTAAGCACTAATGTTGTCATCAATAATGCTTTACTTTTTAAACATTTTACTTATTGGACAGACAGAAGTTGATAGTGATGGGGAGATAGGAGAGGGAGAGAGACACCTGCAGCACTGCTTCACCACTCGTGTAACTTCCCCTGCAGGTGAGGTCTGGGGCTTGAACTCAGATCCTTGCATATGGTAACGTGTGCACTCAACCAGGTGTGCCAACCCCAACCCCCATCAATAATAACTTCAAGGCCAGACTAAACAAGTATAAGACAATGTTGTCTCACAGATAGAGAAAATTGAGACTGAGAAGTGGCATGTACAAGTTTGCTGTGTTAGTAACTTAAAAAAAAAAAAAAAAAAACAATGAATTTAAGCCTTAGGCTGCCCACAGCACAACTTTTCCATAGCTATGCTAAGAATAGTGTAGGGTCACTCTCGAAGCAGACAGTCAGGAAAGGGAGGTTCTAGCCTGGCTTGTGCTGTCCCAGCAGCTCTATTTGGTGGATGGTCTCATTTCTCCACACAACTCCCTAAGGGTTCATCTTGTCACCAGATAGTCTTTGCATCACAAAGATGCCAGAAATGAAAGCCAGAGTTGCCTATAAGAGTGGAGGGACCTGGGACCCAAGCAGGACTAAATCCTAAGAGGCTGGGGGCTTTAGGGTATAAGTTAAGTGGACACCTTTAGACAAGAAGAAACAGCTCTAATCCAGAATGAAGCCCCACACGCTGCAGTTTCCAGAAAACCTCTCACTGGTTGAATCAGGCTGTGGTGTGCCCAGGAATCTCAGGGTGTGGGGAAAACCGCTATCAAAGGTAGATGCTGGGCCCACACGGCATTACTCTGAAAACAGGTGGAAGGTCAACGGAACTTCTAGGACCCTAGCAGATGGATGGATGCAGACACAGCCCTCTTTAAGGATAAGTATACAATCCAGGGACTGTGGTACTTCCACAGAGGAAAAAATATCCCCATAGAAGGTGGGTGCATTAAAAAAAAAAAAAATCACGAGGAAGAGCCGCAGAGTAAGAAGAAGGATGAAAGAAAGTTTCAACAAGAACAACTGAAAGACACTCCCAAAATTACATCCCAAGGCCTAGAAATAGTAAGTCTGAAAGAGAAAATGAGAGTATGTCCAATGACTGTGAAGACAAAACACATGTAGACTATACAGTGGAAGAATGAAGGGGTCTGAACCAGAGCCCAAGGGCGTTTCTGCAGTGATGAAACAGTAATGACTCCAGAGACTGAAGAGCTGGGGGCTGGGCCCCAGGTGGTTAAGGACACGCACTGCCATGTGCAAGGCCCGGGAGGTTGAGCCCTCACGTCCCACCTGCAGGGGGAGGTTTCACAAGCAGGTGAAGCAAGTACTCCAGGTGTCTTTCATCCTATTTCCCCTCTCCTCTCTCAATTTTTCTCTGTCCTATCAAAAACAGTAAGGGAGTGGAGGGGGGAGGGGGAGGGGGGAAAATGGCTTCCAGGAACAGTGGATTAGCCCTGCAGGCATTGAGGCCCACTGATAACCCAGGTGGCAATTAAAAAATATATATACATATATATTCTATATTATATATAACAATAATAATGATGAAAACCATGTCTAAAGCTTCACCTCATCCAGTAAATGGAATTCAGAGAGCAGCTGATGTAAATGTGCTTGAGGGCCATGCTCTTTGCCACCCAGCCCCAGGTTCCAAGTGAGTGTGTGTGCCCACAAGTGCTGCTCTGCCTGCTGGGCCTCCCCTCCTCTCTGCCACCTGCTTCTTTCTCCTTCATCCTTTAGGGCCCAGATCCTTGGAGCTCCTGAAGCTCCAAGGTGAGCCCTTTAAGCTGAGCATTTGGGACTTTTCTACTACTCACTCTGAGTATTCTGCACACATCACTCATTCAACCCTACTGCCATGGTCTATGTTTTACATCTACCCTGCAGCCCACCCACCCACCCACATGCCCCCTTACTCTATGAATTGCGTTCGAGTCAGCACTAGGCCATCTCCACTTCTGCATGCCCTGCATCTTAGAGCTGGCTGCACACAACGTATGGCTGATACAAGATTGTGGAGCTGAACTAAAAGCTCCATGCCAAGTAGCACGCTTGTTCTGGCATATAGTCAAAATTATTCCTGATTTTACTCTTCATAGCAATATAGCAACAGATTTAAACTCAAACTAAATTGGCAGCTTTAGACTGAATACCACTCTTGGTCATTCGAATGTAACAGGTACGGAAATAAATTCTACTAGAACAAGACAAGGAATAGGTTGTGAAGGGATGAAGAGACTGATAGAGACTTAAAGTGCTGATGGAAAAATGAAACAAAAGTTTTATTTTATTTTACTTATTTATTTTTCCTCCAGGGTTATCACTGTGGCTCGGTGCCAGGACTAAGAATCCACTGCTCCTCCAGGCCACTTTCCCCATTTTGTTGCCCTTGTTGTTATTGTCAGCATTGCTGTTGTTGGATAGGACAGAGAGAAATCGAGAAAGGAGAGGAAGACAGAGAGGGGGAGAGAAAGATAAGATACCTGTAGACCTCCTTCACCATTTGTGAAGTGACCCCCCCCCCCAATTGGGGAGCTGGAGGCTTGAACCGGGATCTTTATGCCAGTCCTTGCACTTCATGCCCTGTGCTAACTACCGCCTAGCCCCCACAAAACTTTTTTAGTCACATGACTTTGATCCTCTTAATTTTCAGTTGCTGTCAAGGTGGGAGAGGGAATCTAAATATGCTAAAGATCAAAACTGTTCTATTTTGTTCCTTGGGTTTTCTTTTTAGAAGAAAATTACTCTGGGGGCCGGGCAGTAGTGCAGCAGGTTAAACGCATGTGGCGCAAAGTGCAAGGACCGGTGTAAGAATCCCAGTTCGAGCCACCCCCCCCCAGCTCCCCACCTGCAGAGGAGTCACTTCACAAGCGGTGAAGCAGGTCTGCAGGTGTCTGTCTTTCTCTCTCCCTCTCTGTCTCTTCCCCTCCTCTCTCCATTTCTCTCTGTTCTATCCAACAACAAATGACATCAACAATAACAATAATAATAACCACAATAAGGCTACAACAACAAGGACAACAAAAGGGGGGGGGAATGGCCTCCAGGAGCAGTGGATTCATGGTGCAGGTATTGAGCCCCAGCAATAACCCTGGAGGCAAAATAAATAAATAAATAAAGTAAAAGAAGAAAACTACTGACACTTGAAATACAAGCACTTTTTCATCAAACCAAAGATAAAATAAATAAAGCCTGGGGAGATACAATGAAATTTCACAATGTCAGGAGCACCCAGATTTTAAGTTGATAGCAATATGTAACAGATATCTTGAATCGCTTGCAGTTAACAAAAGCCAATGTACCCAAATCAAGATATTTAACGATAAAGGGTGAATCCAAAATTCAAATTCCTATCCCTTCAAAGGGGAAAAAACAAGAGTCAACATATTAAAAGAATAACTTTTATATTTTCTTCTCTCTTTCTCTCAAATACATCACCTACCACCTCATTCTACTTATTATTGCTTTGCAAAATTTGCTAGATCCTGTGTTGATGTTTACACTTTTCAATCTTTCAATTAAAAGATGATGTGCTACTATAAAAATAGAACAAAGGCTCACTTGTGTCACTTATGAGCTAAGCATATTCTCCTCTTATATAAAGAGATGACTTCTAGACACATACCCTTCTCCTATTTTAACAGTATCTTGTTAACACACATTTACTTAAAAGATTACAAAAAGTGTGCTAGGAAAAAGAAAGCCGTCTTTATATAATATTGTAGTGCCTTTTGAGAGAGTCATTCTGTCACAAATACATACATGCATTTGTATACCTTAAAAATACACAGAGCAAAGTGTAGCTAAGGTTTATTTGAGCAGGGATATGACAGCACTGCATCCGAATATGATTCTCACAGACCATATCATGAGCTTGATATCTAGTGAGTTTATCCCACATTCTGGGAAGCATGATTTTTATACAGTGCATATCATATCACTAATTTAAACAACTCCAAATGATGAAAAAGTAGGCTTTTTAAAATATAAATATCAATGATGCCAACATAAGCAAATGTATTAAAATAGCTGAGACCATATTATATGTCTTGGTTACATAATTTATTCCTCACAACTACCCCTTTTTTTTTTTCTGGTAATACTACTAATGTGTCTGGTTTTGGTTTAGTAAATTAAGATATAAAGCAGCAAACTAAAGTGCTCAAGGTCATTTTGATATTATTCAGCAGAACCCAGGCTTACACCTTTCTAGATGGGCTCCGGAGCCCAAGTTCTCCTTCTCATAGTCAAATGTCTGATGTCTGTAGAGCCAGTAATCCATAGAATACGCTTGCAAATTCTGAAAAACCATTTCAATTCTATTCTCTATGTCCATGGTTCCCTCTCCAACATTTTATTCCTTAACCATTCCAAACTGATTTCTTATAAATGAGGTTAGTTTTTCTAAACAGCAAACTAAATATCCTTGATTTACTTTGAAATTAAGTTTTCCAGGAGAGGTACATAGCATAATGGTTATGCAAAGAGACTCTCAAGCCTGAGGCTTCAAAATCCCAGATTCAATCCCCTGTGCCACAGAAAACCAGAACTGAGCAGTACACTGGTAAAAAAATTAAAAAAAAAAAAAAAAAAAAAAAAGGAGAAGGAAGTCTTCCTTTTCTCTCTGGAGTCTTGGGCTAAACTATCACATTCATAATTTCTCAAGGACCTGTTTATAAAATAGTTGCTTTCTTCCACTAACACTTCTGCCACAATTCTAGAGCCCCTCTCCTCGCCCCAGCCCCCTCCTTACCCCCATCACAGGGACTTTGACTGGTCTCTGCAAACCTAACTTAGTCTGGGGCTAGAAGTACCACATTTTTACATGTTTTAACATGATTAACATAGGTGAAGTCCTGGATTCAAGTCCCTGGAGCCACGTATGAGCACCAAGCACAAGGGAAGCTTCGTAAGTGGTAAAATGGTGTTGTGGTGTCTCTCCTTCTCTCTCTTTCTATCTCCACCTGATACTGAAAGAAAAAAAAGAGAGAAAAAAGCAGCAGAATCATGCAGATGGGAAACAAACAGCAGCAAAAAATAAACTGATTTTAAAAAAACTAATATTTTTACACTATTCCATATTTCCACCCCACAACAAGGTATACCTCTCAGAATACTTATTTATTTTTCTTCTTTTCAACCAGAGCACTACACAGCTCTGGCTTATGGGGTTATGAGGCATTGAAAATGGGATCTCAACGTCTCAGGCATGAAAGGCTTTTGCATAACCATCATGCTATATATCCCCTTGCCTACCTCTCAGTTTATATGATACGTTTTCCCTAACCTACCTCTTAGGTATTTTCTACTGTGGATACTGTGAATGTTTACTTGTAGCATTAAATACAAATTTGCTTAGAACCACTGTTGTCTAAAAATTGGTCACAAAACAGTAAAGAAAACTGAACAGCAGGGAATCGGGCGGTAGCGCAGCGGTTAAGCGCAGGTGGCGCAAAGCACAAGGACCGGCATAAGGGTCTCGGTTCAAGCCCCCGGCTCCCCACCTGCAGGGGAGTCGCTTCACAAGCGGTGAAGCAGGTCTACAGGTGTCTATCTTTCTTTCTCCCTGTCTCCCCCTCCTCTCTCCATTTCTCTCTGTCCTGTCCAACAACAAAGGCATCAATAACAACAACAATAATGACTACAACAGTAAAACAACAAGGGCAAAAACTGAACAGCAGTTAAGAAAACCAGGGTCTATGCTTTCACAAAATGCTGAGTCACTATAGGTAAAACACTTCCCCAACAGCTTCTTTTCCTCATCTAAGATGTGGGTACGTCATGGTTCTCAGAAATATGCATATCCCTGAATCATAGTTCTCTATTCTAACCTCAAGGAAGTCAAGATACTACTACTTAGAAGACTTGAGAGAGCAAAGAAAACAGCTTAGCAGGAATTGAGGAATGCAACCAATTTGAAGAGCTACTGCAATGTTACAAATGGTGCCCACTAAGGTTTCCCTCTCAACTGGTCAAACATTCAAAGGACAAGCCACAGAGGTCTCATTAGATGACGAGTGGGGAAGCAACTGGGGCTCCTAGGAAAGAATTCTGTATCCAAGCACTCTAAATCACCTACTCTGAATCTCGATGAATGGGTAAAAGTTACTGTTCATTCATTCCATCCATTTCATACCCTGTGTTGAAACAGGTGTTATACCAGACTCAGGAGATCTCCAACTTCAAGGAGCTTGTATGGAGACTGGGAGCTGCTGAAGTGGATAAAGCACGGGACTTTCAAGCACGAGTTCCCAAGTTCAATCCCCGGCAACAAATGTACCAGAGTGATGTCTGGTTCCCTCTCTCCTATCTTTCTCATAAAAAAACAAACAAATAAATAAACAAATAAATAAATTGAAAGGAGCCTTTAGCACCGCAGCAAGAGAGAGCTATGGTGGCAATCATGTAAGAAAGAGGAGATGGTCTGACACAGGTCCAAAGCCTAAACTACATGTGATAGGAAGTAATAGCAACTGTTATGGTTTTTTATTATCATTATTATTATTCTACAAGGAATCTTATTTATTTATTTTATTTATTTATATATTTAATTTCTTTATTGGGGAATTAATGTTTTACATTCAATAGTAAATAGTTTGTACATGCATAACATTTCCCCATTTTCCATATAATAATACAACCCACACTAGGTCCTCTGTCATCCTCCTTGGACCTGTATTCTCACCTCCACCCACCCCAGAGTCTTTTAATTCGGTGCAATATGCCAAATAAAGTTAAGGTTATACTTGTGTTTTCTCTTCTGATCTTGTTTTTCAACTTCTGCCTGAGAGTGAGATCATCCCATATTCATCCTTCTGTTTCTTACTTCACTTAAAATGAACTTTACAAGGTCATCCAAGATCGGCTGAAAACGGTGAAGTCACCATTTTTTATAGCTGAGTAGTATTTCATTGTGTATACAGACCACAACTTGCTCAGCCACTCATCTGTTGTTGGACACCTGGGTTGCTTCTACGTTTTGGCTATTACAAATTGGGCTGCTAAGAACATATGTGTACACAGATCTTACTGGATGGGTGTATTGAGGTCCTTGGGATATATCCCCAGGAGAGAAATTGCCGGATCATAGGATAGGCCCATTTCTAGCCTTCTGAGAGTTCTCCAGACTGCTCTCCACAGAGGATGGACCAATTTAGATTCCCACCAGAGTGCAAGAGGGTTCCTTGACCCCACAACCTCTCCAGCATTTGCTGCTATTATCTTTTCTGATGTATGACATTCTCACAGGAGTGAAGTGGTATCTCATTGTTGTCTTTATTTGCATTTCTCTGACAATCAGAGACTTGGAGCATTTTTTCATGTGTCTCTCAGCCTTTTGGATCTCTTCTGTGGTGAATATTCTGTCCATGTCCTCCCCCCATTTTTGGATGGGGTTATTTGTTTTCTTGTTGCTGACTTTGGAAAGTTCTTTATATATTCTGGTTACTGGCATCTTGTCTGATGTATGGCATGTAAAATCTTCTAACATTCTGTGAGGGGTCTCTTGGTTTGGGTAGTGGTTTCTATTGTTGTGCAGAAGCTTTTAATTTGATGTAGTCCCACAGATTTATGCTTGCCTTAGTCTTCTTTGAAATCGGATTTGTTTCATTGAAGATGTCTTTAAAATTTATGCTGAAAAGAGTTCTGCCAATATTTTCCTCTAAGTATCTGATAGTTTCTGATCTATCATCCAAGTACTTGATCCACTTGGAATTTACTTTTGTATTTGGTGACATATAGTGGTTCAGTTTCATTCTTCTGCATGTTTCAACCCATTGTTTCCAATACCACTTGTTGAAGAGACTCTGCCTTCCCCACTTAATAGTCTGGGCCTCTTTGTCAAAGATTAGATGTCCATAGGTGTGGGGGCTTACTTCTGGGCTCTCAATTCTATTCCACTGGTCAGTGTGTCTATTCATGTTCCAGTACCAAGCAGTTTTGATGACAATGGCCCTATAATACAATTTGAGATCTGGGAGTGTGATGCTTCCTGTTCTGTCCTTTCTTCTAAAGATTGTTTTGGAAATTTTAGGTCTTTTTTGGTTCCAGATAAACATTTGTAGCATTTGTTCTATTCTCCTAAAAAATGTGCTTGGGATCTTGATGGGGATAGCATTAAATTTGTATATGGCTCTGGGTAGTATATTCATTTTGATGATGTTAATTCTTCCAACCCATGAACATAGAATATCTTTCCATTTCTTTGTGTCTTTTTCAATTTCCTTGAGTAGTGACCCATAATTTTCAGTATACAGTCTTTCACTACTTTGGTTAGGTTTATTCCTAGATATTTTAGTGTTTTTGTTGCTATAGTAAAAGGAACTGATTTCTGGATTTCAACTTCTTCTAACTTAGTGTTTGCATAAAGGAATGCCACTGACTTTTGTATGTTAATTTTATAGCCTGACACCTTACTGTATTGCCTGGTGATTTCCAAAAGCTTCTTGCTGAATCCTTTAGGTTTTTCTATGTATACTATCATGTAGTCTGCAAATAGGGAGAGTTTGACTTCTTCTCTTCCAATCTGTATCCCTTTAATTCCATGCTCCTGCCTGAATGCTATGGCAAGAATTTTCAACACTATGTTGAATAGTAATGGTGACAGTGGGCAGCCCTGTCTAGTACCTGATCTGAGTGGAAATGCTTCCAGTTCTCACCATTGAGTATGATGTTGGCTGTAGGTTTGCTATCTAGAGACTCCACTATCTTGAGGAATTTTCCAGCTATTACCATTTTTTGTAGTGTTTTGATCATAAAGGGATGCTGTATTTTGTCAAAGGCTTTCTCTGCATCTATTGATATGACCATGTGGTTTTTGGTTTTGCTTTTGTTGATGTGGTAGATCACGTTGATTGATTTACGTATATTAAACCAAGCTTGCATGCCTGAGATAAACCCCACTTGGTTATGATGAACAATCTATTCAATATACTGCTATAACCGGTTGGCTAGAATTAAGTCCAGTATTTTAGCATCTATGTTCATCAGAGATATTGATCTATAGTATTCTTTTTGGTTGTGTCCCTCTCTGCTTTTGGTGTCAAAGTGATGTTGGTTTCATAGAAGCTGGAAGGGGGTATTCCAGTGTCTTCAATCTTCTGGAAGACTTTTAACAGTAAAGGTATTAGGTCTTCTTTGAAGATTTTGAAGAATTCATTTATAAAACCATCTAGTCCAGGACTTTTATTTTTGGGAAGGTTTTTGCTAATGGTTTCAATTTCATTAGCTGTGATAGACCTGTTCATGTTATCTAGTTCCTCTTCACTTAATTTTGGAAGTTTGTAGGTATCTAGGAAATTGTCTGTTTCTTCCAGGTTCTCATTGACTCCCGACGAAGAGATAAAGCAGGGTGGGGCAGAGATAAACCAGTGTTTATGCAAAGAGACTTTCACAGCTCCACTGCTAGGCCACCAAGGTATAGATCTTTTCCTGAGGTTCCTCGTTAGGTCTCTGTCCCCTGGTGTCAGCACAGGGCCTCTCTGCCACTACTCCAGATTCTGAGGGCGGTAGCTCACAGTTGGGAACTCACAGTTGCATTTGGGGAGTCTCAGGGGAGTCCTGTCCTCCCTTCAGCTGTCCCCTTGTTGGTGAAACAGACTTGAGGTGGTGTCTCAACTAGTAAACTGCCGGACTGTTACCAGCCACTTACTTAGTCTCTCCATAGGCTCCTCTCTCTGTCCACGAGCCACACATGTTTGCACTCACCAGTGATTGGGTGGGTTCCTGAAGTCTAGTTCTGTTGTGTTCTGGTCCCAGGTGGTATCCTTTGGTATTCCTAGTTGACCCCAACTGTTAAGTCTTATTTATTTGTGTAATCTGATTTTTTTTCATGACTTTTAAATGATGTTATGCCTTTTCTGCCAAAGAGCAACCTGACTGCTCTGACATGACAGAAAGGGCTCTGGGGTCTTAATATATTTTTTTCTTTTACAGCTACAGCCATAATATCTATTCTTTAGATAGGAATTTTAATTTCATTTATTGTAACAGGAACTGTAGGTGCAGGAAACTAACGGTGACACCTTGATTTATGAATTTTGATGTATTTCTTGAACTGGGA
Source organism: Erinaceus europaeus (assembly GCF_950295315.1). Lineage (NCBI taxonomy): Eukaryota > Metazoa > Chordata > Mammalia > Eulipotyphla > Erinaceidae > Erinaceus > Erinaceus europaeus. The sequence goes on along the minus strand of NC_080165.1, from coordinate 14,641,315 downwards.
TTACATTACAAAGAAGTGGAATTTTGAGCAAGCCAGATCTTGCCCACATGTTTAGTCTTCGTATCAATGAGCTGGGTTCTCTGCCACTTGTACCTCACAGAAGGAGAAACATGGTCTGACTGAGAGATAGGCCCAAGTGCCTTACCACACTCTGGAAGCTGAGCTAGAACAAATCTTGGATTTTACACAGAATATACCTCAGATCCTTATAATGACAGTGAGAAATTCAATTCAGGAAAAAAAAAAAAAAAACAGAAACTGAGTCTAACGAGAGTTCTCATGTTTGCTTTCACTTTATTTTCTCCAAAAAGGCCCAGCTATTAGAAAAATTATGTACACAATATATGAGGATTACTTTAAGCTTTGTAAATACCTGTAAACATGGTTTATAAATGTATATTTACATATACAGTGGAGTGACTCTGAAATGAACCAGATCTATTTATTTACAGAGAGAATGGCAGGAAAGAAGGTCCACAGGAGGTGGTAGTAGATATCATCTACTAGATGATAAAATCACATTAACCCTTTAAGACCCTTAAAAATCTCCATTTTACACAAGAAGAAGAGACTCAGAGAGGGTAAGACATTTGTCAAATTTACCCAGTTAAAATGACAGAAAATATTTTAAAAAGCTGGAAGCAAACGTAATTAAAACCCTATCTCGGTTCTTGGTACCATTACTCCAAACTTCCTGCCTGATGTAAGGCTCTGCCATGAGTATCAAACACATTTATAGACCTAAAGGTTATAATCTAAGCAAAGATAGAAGAACCTGTGATGGAAGAACCCATTGCCTGGACATTTGCAACTTCCTACCTGGAATTCTCTGATTACTTAAGCTGAGAGTTATGTTTTTAAAGCTTGGAACCAAAAAAAAAAAGGTATGTGGAAGGGAAAGAACTGATTGCTGTATTATCAACTCAGGACGATGGACCCTGGGAGAGAGATTCCATGAGAGACTAAACATTCAGGTAAAGTGCAGTTGGGCTGACTAGGAAGGAATGGGACTTGCTAGAGGAAAATTATGTGATATTCAAATAACAATTTGCTTGTCATGGGTTGAGCAATGGTCAGTTTATCATGCTAGAGCCTGAAGTAAAAATAGCACACATGTATTGAACTATATGTCAGCACTAACAACCAAAACCAGATGTAATGTGTAAGGCAGGAGGACAAAACAGGGGTGCACAGGAAAGTGTGGAGTAGAAAGCCTTGCTGCACTGGCCTGAGAAGGCTCCACAGAGAAGGAACCGCATGACCTGCAGGTTGGGAGGTCCACACAGGATAGACACCAGCTACGGATTCAGAGGCCAGCTTTGCTTGAGGAGAGAACACCACATCACAGGCCACCCCAGCCTGTCTTATATCAACTCACAGGCAAACACTAGCTCTCACTTATCACACATTCATTTCTCCTGGCAGCTGGGAAGCCAACCAGTACTGTTGTACAAAAAAAAGTACTAAACCTTACTAAGAGCAATAACCTGAATAAAATAATTGAGAAAAAGCAGCAGGTTCAGAAAAAAAGGGGGGGAAAAGCAGACTTTAAAGAAAAAGGAAGCAGGGGATGAACCCAGCACTCTGCATATGCACAGTATCACGGCTGCGTGGTCTCTGAGCATCAAATTCCCATGCTTTAGAAAGAGGATGGGGCAGTGAGAGAGGGACCTCACAGCCCAGCTGGACCATCCACAGCATTCCCTGCAGTGCCGTCCATGACGCTCCCATGTGGTGAAGGATTCGAAACCCAGGGCTTTGCACAGTAAGGCATCCATTCTCCTGGGCGGGCTATCCCCCAACCTTGAGCAACAGGCCTCGAAAAAGATTTATTTATGGGGCCAGGTGGTGGCTCATCAGGCTGAGTGCAAATATCATACTTTGGAGGTGTTCTTTTTCTTTTCTTTTTTTTTTTTTTTTAATCGGTGGATTAATGGATTGCGGTACACTTAATGATACATGGGTACAATTTGTTTTATTTTTAATTTTTTTATTATCTTTATTTGTTGGATAGAGACAGCCAGAAATCGAGAGGGTAGGGGAAGATAGAAAGGGAGAGAGAAAGAGACACCCCTGCAGCACTGCTTCATCACTTGTGAAGTTTTCCCCCTGCAGGTGGGGACCAGGGGCTCGAACCCGGGTCCTTGTGCAGTGCAGTATGTGTGCTCAATCAAGTGCACCACCATCCAGCCCCCCATGGATAAAATTTCTCCATCTCCCCATGATAGGTATTTGTGAAACACTCACCCCCAAGTTAGGTCCTTTTCCACCAAGCACCAGGACCCCAAAGCCCTCCTCAGCCCCCTCCCTTTCCTCCCTCAGAATCCTTTGCTTTGGTGCAATATACCAAACCCAGTTAAGGATCTGTCCTTATAGCCTAAAATACATACACAGACAAAAATTTTAATGAGGCAAACTGTGGCAAGAATATATTAGAATATATCTGAAACCCAAAAGGCTTTGAAAATAATTGTTTAGCAGTTTAATAATGATCAACAAGACTATAGGATAAGAGGGGTCCAATGCCACACAATTCCCACCACCATAGTTTCACATCCCATCCTCTCCACTGGAAACTTCCCTATTCTTAATCCCTCTGGGAGTATGGACCAAAGATCTTTATGGGGTGCAGAAGGTAAGAGGTCTGGCTTCTTTAATTGAAAACAGTCATTTTTTACGAGGTGGAAGACAGCTCTTACCAAGTGTACTCCCCAGCACCACATGGGAACATCAGGGATAGCAGCAAATGGAACCACTGGGTCATTGGGAAAGCCATGACAGGGGGTCCGGGCGGTTAAGCGCACATGGCGTGATGTGCAAGGACCAGCATAAGAATCCCAGTTCGAGCCCCTGGCTCCCTACCTGCAAGGGGGGTCGCTTCATAAGCAGTGAAGCAGGTCTGCAGGTGTCCATCTTTCTCTCCCCCCTCCCTGTCTTCCCTTCCTCTCTGGATTTCTCTTTGTCCTATGCAACAATTACAATAACAATGGCAACTAAATGGCAAAAATGGCCTCTGGGAGCAGTGGATTCATCATAGTGCAGGCACTGAGCCCCAGCAATAACCCCTTGAGGCAAAAAGAAAGAAAAGCAGTGATGCATCTTTGCATTAAAAAAAAGCACAGAAAAATACATCATGGCTTCAACAACCCAATCAGTGAGTCTTCCATTCTCTCCTCTGTGTCTTCCTTTCCCCTCTCTCTCCCTTTTTCTCTTAAGTATAATGAATTCTTAGAAATTGGGTCTGGAAATATTTAGTAATAGTGTACATACTTGAGGTCCTAATAAGTTCATTCCCTTGAGCTGCAGTTACTACAACCTACTTTACTGTATTTTATTTTGCCACCAAGGCTATCTATAGGCTAGTGTCTGAACAACTCCACCATTCCTTGCAGCCCTACTTTTTCTTTCTTTTTGATGAGCAGAAGCAGAGAGGAGTGACAACTGCAGCGCTACTCTACTAGCCTTGAAACATCCCCCTGCAGGTGAGAATCAGGGGCTTGAAGCCAGGTCCTTGAGCATGACAACATTTGTATTCTACTCAGTGAACTACCACCCAACCCCACCTGGCACTGCCTTTTTAAAATGTTATTTTTACTACATGTCCTTATGAATATAATCAGGAGCTATTATAATAGATTGTAGAGTCCTTGAAAAGGAGGACTTCATTTTATTTGGTCTAGATTTTAAAAACCTACAACTATATTGAGTACGTATTAAAATTTTAAGATTTTAAAAATGAAGTCTCATTCACCAAAAATGTATTGAAAGTCTACTATGTGGTTGTGAACTTAGACAATGAAGTAACAGAATGGGTAAAATATTTTCATGAACAGTATATTATGGAGGTGGGGCGGTAGCGCAGTGGGTTAAGCACACAGGGCATGAAGCACAAGGACTGGTGTAAGGATCCCAGTTCGAGCCCCCTGCTCCTCACCTGCAGGGAGGGTCACTTCACAAGTGGTGAAGCGGGTCTACAGGTGTCTGTCTTTCTATCCCCCTCTCTCCATTCCTCTCTGTCCTATCCAACAACAAAACAAACAAACAAACAAACAAACAAAACCCAACAATGGCAACAATAAAACAACAAGGGCAACAAAATGGCCTCCAGGAGCAGTGGATTTGTGGCGCAGGCACCGAGCCCCAGAGATAACCCTGGAGGCAGGAGGGAAAAAAAGTATATCACAAAGGTATTTTTTAATGTATACAAATAAAATGAACCTTTAAAACAGATAATCCTGAACTGCAGTCAAATAAAATTGATTTCCTTTATATATGGAACTATTTAGTACAGTCTAATCTTGTTTTTAAAATGAAATAATGCCTGTAGTGAAAGCTTATGTCTACATATGTCTGAACACATGGGATGGTGCCTTCTGTGTGAAAGTTAGGAATTTTTACTATCAGGGAGGGGGAGGCAGAAGAGCCTCTAGACAGCATTTTTATGAAACCTTCGGCAGAATGAACTCAAAGCCAAACAATGGGTGGCTCATCACAGTCTATCCGATATCTTTAGGGGTGGCGTAGAAGAAGGAGCGGGCAGATAAATTAGATAACCTTTTTGAAAATTGCATTTTTTAAAAAAAAATGCATGTAGCTTTATGGAGGGGAAAAAAAGTTCTATGCTTGGTTTTTTTCCTAATAAAGCATTCATGTAAAGAATTCATGACAATAATGAAGAAAAGAATGGGGAAGGAAAGGTAAACCATACATTCCTAATCGAACAAAGAAGCAGCCAAGGAATGCTTTCTTCATGTTTACAGCATTAATATCCATGCGCTTCTTACAATAGAAACCAAAACAGAATCTCCATTTCAGGACCACAAAGGTTTTAAAGTAAACCAATCACTAGAGATGTAGCAAGGAAATACTAGGTAAGTCGAGCACAAAAACAAGGTTTAGTAAGTATTTAAAAATACCTCCTACTACGGCTTCTGATTCAGGAAACATTACAGTCTGTCATGTGCACAGACTTACGAGTTCAAGACTCATGGGAAGATAGGGACAATGCATTTCAGAGCAGATTTTTCAAGCTGAGAGCAGACACTTGACTGTCTAAATGCAGCCCAAAGCCACCCGTGATGAGGAAGACCACTACCCTTGCTGTTAAGCAGGTGCAGCTAGCAGGAAGCTCCTCCGGGTCTAGAGAGGCTGCTCCTGGCATAGTCAACCCTCACCCACTTCTGTGCCACAGGTCTCCCCACATGGCTTTCTGGTGGAGCTGCTAGAGCCCATGGGTGCTTTCCCAATGAAGGGGACTCTGCTTCTCCAGAGCACACAGGCATTCTTGTAACAGTTACTAGCTGAGCTAACTCACATCTAGTTTCTTTCTGTATCTTTGTTTCTTCATTTAGAAAACGATCGCAGAGCTAGGAAGACAGCAAAAGACTTTCAAGCTTGAGACTCTCATTGCAGGTTCAAGCCCCAGCAAGACCATATGCCAGAGCTGAGCAGAGTTGGGGAGGGGGGAGGGAGGGAGGGGGGGGGAAGACAGAGAGAGGGAAAAGAAAAGGGCTGGGGAGATAGCATAATGGTTATGCAAAAGACTTTCATGCTTGAGGCTCCAAAGTCCCAGGTTCAATCCCCAGCACCACAATAGAGCTGAGCAGTGCTCTGGTAGCTCTCTGTATCTTTCTCTCTGTGTCTCTCTTCCATTAGAAACAAGTAAATAAAATAGGTAGGAAGGAAGGGATGGATAGAGGAAGGAAGGGAGGAGAAAGAGAGAGAGAAAGAGAGAGAGAGAGAGAGAGAAACAATGGCATTACTCTTCAGTTTTTTACTAAGGAGTCAATGGTTCCAGCTAACTTATGTGGATGGAAAGGACTCTGACAGGGGGAGGGCCACACAGTGCAAGAATGTGACACAAGAGGTGGGCATCTTACTGAGTTACAGGAATGAAGTTATGTCGACAAGCACAGAGACCCAACTGGACTTAAATGTCCTCTGATCAAACTTCAGAGCAAACAGGTAGTGACAGAACATACAAACAGATTCTAGGGAAACTGTGGTCGCTCATAATTCTGAGATTCCAGTTGAAGAGGCAAGGATAGTCCGTAGCTACTCCTATCATGGGAATGGCACAGAAGGTAGGATACAGGTCTGCTTAATCCATCACAGGGTCCCCAAGGCTAGGGACGCTCACACTAGAAGAGTCAACATACAGAGACGTGAGCTATCACATGCCAGATCTGAATCAAGAACCAAGGCAGCCTTGAAGTCTGTTTCAAACTTCTTCATCCAAGCCCCCAAAAGCTTCCCCACCCCCAAAAGAGAGAAAGCACAGGGGAGAGAGTCAGTAAATCTAAATCCTATTCTGGGCTCTGCAATTCACTATGTGACCTCTCCCTAAAATGTGGTTAGCAGAACCTGCTTTGCAAGGCTGATGCAAAGATTAAGGTTGATAATGTGTGTAATTCACTGAGTACAATGCTGAAACACAGAAGACACTAAACAAATCAGCAGTCCCTTTTTCCTTCTGGGCAAGGGATGAACTAAATAAGGCTAAATGATACAAAATCCCCCCTAACGGAGATTTTCAGTCTTAGAGCAGTGGCAAAGCCAAATCTCCCTTTAGGCCTCCAGTTTAGGGAGAAGTGGGGTAATCCATCTAGACACTAAAATGAGAATTAATAGCCTGGTGCTAAAGGCCTGCAACATAACCATCCATTTTCCAAAAATCAGAACTCAAGTTACCTTGGCACTAATGAACTCATTCACTGAGGCAACAATGAGGAAAACCAGTTGTCTGTAAACACCTACCCAGTGTGAGGATTTGGCTATAAGACTAAAGAAGTTTCTAGCACATCCAGAATGAGACTGTGTCACACTCGTTGGAAGGAGAAAAAGAAAAAGAAAAAGAAAAAAACAGAGGTAATGCTTTCGGGTTAAGGCCTTTTGTTGGCATAGGTAAGCAAGTGGGAGAAGCAGAGGCATTCTTATACTCAAAGAATGAATTCCTTCATACTTTCGAGAGTGTTTGCTCAGAAATTAGCAGTGCTATTAGCAACTGCACATGTGAAGAAACACACCATCGACTTCCTATGAGCCCCAGTGACCTCTCCACAGCAGCACTTGGGCATACTCCATATTTACTTATGGAGCAATCCGATCCTGACTTCAGTGAGTTATTTCATAAGCCTTTTAAGGGTTACTACATTTTGTTCCTATAAGAGACCAATCCAAATTAGCAACAAAAGAATAAGTTAAACACAAGCAGGGAGGGGGGGCGGGCGGGATCAGCTCTTTTGTGCTCCTCACGAAAGGCAGTCTTGGTCATCAAAAAGGTAAAATATGTTATTCTCTCTCAACTTTCTTTTAAAAAACAGTTCAGTAATTTTCCAAGGAGGGATTAGTAGTCTTCCACTTATGCCTGTCTGAAGACAAGGAGGAGTCAAAATACTGTCCATGAACAATAACAGTGTAAGTTATCCAGCATTTGGTTCTGTGCCGTGACCCACAGGAATTATTTCAGTTATCAAAGGCTATATAACATATTGGCCCCAAGTTAAATATAGGAAAATGGTGATTTTATTTTTAAATTTTTCTCTCCTTTATTTTGTAGACATAATTTCTGTTAATCTGTCCCCAAACACACTGAATCTATGCCCTGTCTATTCTATTAAGCTGTTCAGTTCAGTAAGATGTTTAACATTTTATTTTGCAGATGGTGTTTTTTTCAGCTCAGAAACTTTAATTGGGTTCTCATTTGCATAGCCTCTGTTTGGTTCTCATTTGAGTCTTATTTATATAGTCTCTACATCTGTTGAGATGTGACACTTTTCATTAGTTAAAGCACATCTTCCACTGCAGCCTTGTGCAGTAATATCTATTTATTGGATAGAGACAGAGAAAAAACAAGAAGGGAGAAGAAGATAAAAAAGGAGAAGGAAAGAGCCAGGTGGTAGAGCACCTGGTTAAGAGCCCACTTTACAGTGCTCAAGGACCCAGGTTCAAGCCCCTGGTCCCCACCTGTAGGGGGAAAGCTTCACGAGTGGTAAAGCAGGGCTGCAGGTGTCTCTCTGTCTCTTTCCTCCCTATCTCCTCCTCTCTTCTCAATTTCTCTCTGTCGCTATCCAATAATAAATAAAATTTTTTTTTAAAAAGGTAGGGGGTCGGGCGGTGGCGCAGTGGGTTAAGAGCATGTGGCGCAAAGCGCAAGGACCCGCGTAAGGATCCCGGTTAGAGCCCCCGGCTCCCCACCTGCAGGGGAGTCGCTTCACAGGCGGTGAAGCAGGTCTGCAGGTGTCTATCTTTCTCTCCCCCTCACTGTCTTCCCCTCCTCTCTCCATTTCTCTCTGTCCTATCCAACAACAAACAACATCAACAATGGCAATAATAATAATAACCACGAGGCTACAACAACAAGGGCAACAAAAGGGAGAAAGGATGGCCTCCAGGAGCGGTGGATTCATGGTGCAAGCACCAAGCCCAGCAATAACCCTGGAGAAAAAAAAAAGGGGGGAGAGGGAGAGGGAGTCAGATGGTAGTGCAGTGGGTTAAGCACACAAGGCACAAAGTCTAAGGACTGGCGTAAGGAATCCCGGTTCGAACCCCTGGCTCTCCACCTGTAGGGGAGTGGCTTCACAGGCAGTGAAACAGGTCTGCAGATGTCTTTCTCTCCCCCAGTCTCCCCTCCTCTCTCCATTTCTCTCTGTCCTAACAACAATGACATCAATAATAACAATAATAACTATAACAACAATAAAAAACAAGGGCAACAAAAGAGAAAATAAATAAATAAAATATTTTAAAATTTTTTTTAAAAAAAGGAGAGAGAAAGAGAGACACCTGCAGCACTGCTTCACCACTTGTGAAGCTTCCCTCATGTAGGCGGGGACCGGAGACTTGACCCTGGGTCTGTGCTCACTGTAACATGTGGGCTCAATCAGGTGCACCACCAGCTGGCCTTACAGCTGATTTAAGAATCAGAGCCCACTAACTCCAACACCTGTCACTGCAGTCTCAGCTGCTTATTTTCCTGTAAAGTCAAGTCGGCTTGGATTGTGCTCTAAACATTATAAATGTGGTGCTATGAAAACTCTGCTATGTTCATCTTGAGAACGCTGATGTTTCTGTTTTAGCAGTTAATTATCTTAGGCAGACTTAAACTATAAACTCTAACCTCAGTGTGATTATTTCATCATTGGCTTACCCAGCGCCACACATGTGGGATCCAGGCATTAGCCAGGATCGATGTAACTATAAGTAAAATGAAGGGATTGCTTTCTCCTTTCTGGAACCCCCACTCCTTCCTTTCTTTTTTTTTTATTTCTTTATTGGGGAATTAATGTTTGATATTCGACAGTAAACACAACAGTTTGTACATGCGTAACATCTCCATATAACAATACAACCCCCACTAGTTTTCCATATAACAATACAACCCCCACTAGGTCCTCTGTCATCCTTCTTGGACCTGTATTCTCCCCACCCGCCCCTCTCCTTACTTTCTAACGACACTAAAATGTCCTTTGATTCTTCAAGCTATAAAAGGACTGTGTGTCTTTGATCTGTGTTTTAACTGAAATGAATGGCACCTATCGCTCCACTCCATCCTTCCAGGTACCAGTTCAACTCCAGATTCTGTCTATTTGTGTCAGATTTGAACACCTTCACTATGTGCTGCTAATCCCAATTTCATTGTTATTATCTGGATATGTGCAAAAGCAGCTTTCAGCATCACTGGCAAATTCAGAACCCACATAACTTACTTTTTTTTTTTTTGCTCCCCAATTTTCACTTTTTCTCATAATGTTGTGAGTCATGACTCTGAAAGGACTTTGCCAAGTGGGCTAATTCACAAGGCATCAGCTGGGCACTTGAAAAAGTGAGCCTGGGTCCATGTTAAGACAGCTTCCCAGGAGTCAGGCAGTAGCGCATCTGGTTAAGTGCATGTGACGCAAAACGCAAGGACCAACTAAGGACCCCGGTTCCAGCCGCCCGCCCCCCACCTGCAGGGGAATCGCTTCACAGGCAGTGAAGCAGGTCTGCAGGTGTCTAGCTTTCTCTCCCCCTCTGCTTTCCCCTCCTCTCTCCATTTCTCTCTGTCCTGTCCAACAACAACAACATTAATAATAACTACAACAACAATAAAAAACAAGGGCAACAAAAGGGAATAAGTAAACAAATATTAAAAAAAAAAAAACAGCTTCCCACTCGGGTGTGGTGCATGGCATATCAGCCGCAGCAGCAGCAGCAGCCCTCCTCAGTGCATATCATCCTCCAGGACTTCTTGAAGATCTGGCAGCTCTTGGCATGTGAACTCAGAGATCTGCAAACCTCACAGGGTAGGTAACTAGTTTCTAATAGGTCAGAAGCAAAGTCAGCCAGCCCAGCCCAAGGTTACACCTCAAATGGTACAGGATTGCTCCCGTCTTCTTTTATTGTTCGAAGTGCTATGAGGACTTTAGTTGTTCAGATTCGAGTGAATGGCAAAATAAAAACCTAGCCCCTCATAGGGAAGTGGCAAAGTCACATTGTCGGAATACATGTAAAATGACTGATAGTTCTGCAACCAACTTGGAAAAATACGATCTGTCACACAGTTTATTCAGTGTCTGATGAAGGAAAACAAACATATGTGGGGCTGGGTGGTGGTGCGCCTGGCCGAGAGCACGTTACCATGTGTGGGGACCTGGGTTCAGTCCCCCAGACCCCACCTGCAAGGGTAAAGCTTTGTGAGTGGTGAAACAGTGCTGCAGATGTCTGTCTCTCTCCCTCTCTATTATCCCCTTCCCTCTCAATTTCTGGCTGTCCCTATCTAATAAATAAATAAAGATAATAAAAAAGAAAAGGGAAAAAAATGCATGCCCCCACTCCCCACAAATAAAACTCTAGAAAGATCCTGGCACTGTTCACTGTGAAGCATGCAGTTCAACTACCTTACCATCTTGCTCTCCCTCCAACACCACTTAGCAGGGCAGATAGTAACTCTTGTCACATGAGTACAATGTCTTATCTTCTATGATAGGTGTCTGTGTACTACTCCCATCACAAACTTAAGTCTGCCTCCACCCATGGGAATTGGCGTCTGGTGCCCGCCCTCCCAACTTCCTCCACTGCCCTTAGAGTCCTCGGCTCTGCTGCCGTTGACCACGACTAGCCTCCGCTCCACCCTGTGTCCTCTCTTCTTACCATCTTTTCTAGATCACCCTCTCCAATTATTAACCTCAGAGCTATGCAGCACAGTAGAAGTTTCTAATGGTGATCTACTGGCTTTTCCAAGATTTAAGATTTAATTTTGTGCATTTCAAAACACATCAAAAGAGAATTTCATGATGTTATCATCCCGTTGGGCAACTTTAGAAATCTTGTATAGCTGTAGAACACAAATGTAAATTAAAGTCTGTTCGTTCGCTAGAAGATGGTCAGTAATAATTGCTGCCTATGGAATGTTTATGATAGATTTGAAAATTTGTAGGCTCTTTAAACAGTTGTTTTTATTGACTGCTCTCTTTATATAGGTGTGTTTAAATGCACAGGCTTAGAACAAGCACTGATAGTTTATTTTTATTTTTTAAATAAGTTTATTTATAAATATTATTTATTGGATATACACAGAGAGGAATATAGAGGAAGAGAGACGCCTGCAGCCCTGCTTCACCCCTCGTGAAGCTTTCCTCCTGCGGGTGGGGACCAGGGGCTTGAACCCAGGTCCTTGTGCACTGTAGTGTGTGCAATCAACCAGGTGTGCCAACACCTGGCACTGACGATTTAAAAGAAAGACAACTGGCTCCAGCATGCCAAGGACCAATTCCACAAAGAAGAACAAAAACGGCAAACCCTAGTACAGATCAATGACAATATGCTTAGTGTGGAAGTGTGTGTATGCATGTACACAGCTCAAGCCCCTTTCTATGGGACTTTGAGATTTCACATCAAAAACTGTGAATATATTCTAAATTCTAAATACTATATTCTGAATGAAGCCATATATATATATATATATGCTGTAAGAAATCATCTTACCTTGTCTTGGTTGTCTTTATTCTTGTAACACAGATTTCCAATCAGGCGAATGAGATGAGACCTAAACCCCTCAGCCATATTTGAGACTTCACCTTCTGCTTTTATACAGTGATTGGTACTGAAGATGCTTGTGGTGTCATTGCCAGCAACATGAATCAGTCGTAACAGATCTATAACGAGGAGACTAAGTTACGTTCCCCACAGAATACATTCTTGCTAGCTTTCCAGAAACAAAACTACTTTTTTTTTTAATATTTTTTAATATTTATTTTTATTTATTTATTCCCTTTTGTTGCCCTTGTTTTTATTGTTGTAGTTATTATTGTTGTCATTGTTGTTGGATAGGACAGAGAGAAATGGAGAGGGGAGGGGGAAGACAGAGAGAGGGAGAGAAAGATAGACACCTGCAGACCTGTTTCACCGCTTGTGAAGCGACACTTCTGCAGGTGGGGAGCCAGGGCTTGAACCAGGATCCTTATGCGGGTCCTTGTGCTTAGTGCCACCTGCGCTTAACCCGCTGCGCTACAGCCCTACTCCCACAAAACTACTTTTAATGGACTAAAATATAGGACAAATACTGAAGGTTTTCTCTAAATAGTTACTACACCATTCCTCTGGTCTCACTGTATACACATTTCCATGAACACAGTTTTGGGAAGGTAAGTCTACATGATTATCCCAATGCAGACTCTCTATTTCCCTACAAAGAAAAGTTAGCTAAAATTTTCCCATCATCTCTCTTAGAAAAGATTTCCAAAGTCCCAGCATCTTTCTGAAGGGGCTTGTGTAATCACTACAGGCAGCTAAGTCTAAACTATAACCCCTGCTGTATTTTGGTGGCATCATAGCAGAGAGTTAAGCACAGCTGTCACCCACAATGCAATGCCCAATGCTGATGAGCCACATGACCAGAAGCAAGAAGGGTGTCGGTATTTTTCTCATTGCTCAGATAACCAGGAGGCAGCAACAGTCTTCCGTACATCTACTTTGGCTACACAGAGAAGGAATAACTTTATACTGTTATACTTTAAGGTATGTCTCGGGCAGGGGTAGACAGCAAGCTGGTTATGCAAACAAAATTTCATGCCTAAGGTTCCAAAGTTCCAGGTCCAATCCCCACCCCCACCCCCCATAAGCCAGAGCTGAGCAGTGCTCTGGTAAAAACAAAACAAAACAAATAAACAAAAACAAAAAAACCACATATGTATGTCTTCAGGCAGCCTGTGAAAGCAGACACTTTCCCAAAAGTGTTTCCATGGCATCTCACTTAACCCTCTCAACAGGCCTATTAAAGGGTGATACTGTTTTCCTATTTTTTTTTTCCTGAATTAAGAAACTAGGCTCAAAGAAGCTCGAGTTGGCAACCCAGGTCTGCCCTGCCTCTAAATGTCTGGTCTTTACTACAGTAGTTCAGTTTCCCTGTCTCATGGCATTTAAATTCTCACTAGAAAAGAAATCATTGCTTCCAAAGACCTGTTAGTTCCAAGTGCTGTATGATCTCTCACTCACCAATCACTCCCTCCAGCAGGCCAGGAAAGACTTGCAGGTAGCTGAGCAGATCCGTATTTGCAGTCATCTCACACAGCACGTCCAGGAGCCGAATGGTGGCCAGAGCTTCCTAAACAGAGAATGAAACAGGACAGTTAAGTCAAACTAAGGGATCTTAGGAGGATCTATAAGAGAATAAACTATGACGATGAATGTTAGGGCCCATGCAGGCAACACATCTATAGAAGCAAACCCGAACAAAAGAGAATTATTGAATATGTACACGGACAATAATTTCCACTAACTGTAAACATCTGATATCAAGAATTATGTGTCATTATGTCTCCTCCTGGAGCAAAGAGTCAGAAAAGTTCTTATTCAAGCAAAATACCTTCCAACAGTGGGATAAATATTCAAAATTACTAGCTACATACATAACATTTATACAAACTCTTTCTTTTTAAAGTGTTTCCAGCAAGCAAGTTCTACTTTAAAGATACAAGTATCCCAAGAAATACATTAATTTCTTGTCCACAGGAATCTTGTAAAATGTTGTGGTCGAAAGCGCTCTGGCTGCAAGAACTTGCATTACTCCTGGGTAAATAGAAACTTCTATGCATTGTCTTGGTAGGCTGAAACAAAATATTATTTGAAAATTTATTTCCCATAAAGTCTAAATAATTATTTTTTTTTTATTTTTATCCCCTCCCCTAAATAGTTTATTAATGCCGTCAGGGAGGTCACTCTATGGGTAAAGTGAAGGACTAAAAATACCTGAGCTTCTAGGTTCAATCCCTCGCCCTGCATGTGCTGGAGTGGATCAGTGCTCTCATTTCTCTCTCAGGAAATAAAGAGTTCCCTGTGACAACACCAATCTTATAAAACAACTCTTCCATAAAAAAAAAAAAATTAAAAATAAATCATCTCAAAATTTCTAGAAAAGTAATTTAGAAACTAGATCAGTAATTTATTATCCATCACAAAAAGTATCAACTACCAGGTGCCAGATAGTAGTCCACCTAGTTAAGTGCACAAACTACCATGCACAAGGACTCACATTCAAGCCCCCCACCCTGTGCCCAGCAGCAGGAAGAAAGCTTCATGAGTGCTTAAGTAGTGCTGCAGGTGTCTATTTCTCTTTCCCCCTCCTTTTCCCTCTCAATTCTATAAATTAAAATAAATAATATCTAAAATGAATTATAAAAAAACTTAAAACAAAAGTCCATTCAAAATTACCAACTACCTACCAATAGTATGACTAGTCAGTAAAATACTGGGTTGTTGGAAAAATCAAGATCCTTTTTGCTTTACAAATGGTGAAGCAGTGCTGCAGGTGTCTCTCTCTCTCTCTCCCTATCTCCCCCTTCCCTTTCCCTATCTAACAAATCATTTAAAAACTTTTTTTTTTTTTTGCCTACGGGGTTATCGCTGGGGCTTGGTGCCTGCATTACAAATCCACTGCTCCTGGTAGCCATCTTTTTTCCATTGCTGTTATTGCTGTTATTGCTGGTGTTGTTGGATAGAACAGAGAATCGGGAAAGGAGAGGAAGACAGAGAAGGGAGAAAAAGACAGATACCAGATACCTGCAGACCTGCTTCATCACTTATGAAGTGACCACCCCTGAAGGTGTGGGGGAGCAGCAAGGGATTCAAACTGGGATCCTTGCACTCATCCTGTGATTCACACTATTTGCGCTTAGCCCAGTGCGCTCCCTACCCCCATCCCATTTTTTTTTTTAAGTAATGAAAAAGAAAGAAAGAATCCTTGGGAGTTGGCAAGACAGCTCACTTGGGAAGGTTCCTGCTTAATCAGGTGCACAGTCCAGTAAACTAGCCTGGGGCTGGGGCTGGGGCTGGGGGAGAAGAGAGGAGGCAGGAGCAGCCCTGATTTGTACTAGCTGTCAAGTGTCCTGGGTCTAAGTACTTCCACAGTGCTGATTTCAGGCTATCAGCAGCATAACAATCAGCTCACACATTCTTCTCTATCAGTCAGCTATACTATTCCACTGGATATGTGGTATATTTAAATATTGAGGTAAGACGACCTCTTAAGAACTACTGTGGCATTTTCCTCCAAAGTTCTAACTCAAAGGACAACACATATCCATTAATATTAAAACTAACTCATTAAGTTATGAGTTTACAGATAGTGAATTTTCAATTAACTTTACCTTTCAAAAGAAAGTTAACTAAAACTTCTATTAACATGTAATTTCTCCCACCTTAGAAGAAAAAGAA
Organism: Erinaceus europaeus; assembly: GCF_950295315.1. NCBI lineage: Eukaryota > Metazoa > Chordata > Mammalia > Eulipotyphla > Erinaceidae > Erinaceus > Erinaceus europaeus. The sequence continues at coordinate 14,625,625 of NC_080165.1, read as the reverse complement.
CTGAAGGCCAAATATAAACTTTCTTTCCTAAATATAATTATTTTATCAGGTAACTTTTTATTACAGTACTAAAGTCATTTGCATTATAAATATAAATGCCTTCAAAATGTGTAAAGACAGGAATTAAGAAGTACTGTCCAGCTTTTTTTCTTTACTTTCTTAAAGCATAGCTCACTGCTCCTCCTGGTGGAAACAGACAAATCCATCTCCAGAAAGCCAGGGAGACCTGAGCTTTTATCACTGAAAACAAGAATTTTAATAACCTTTGAATAGCAAAGGTTGATAAATAGTAATCACCTTGATAAATAGTAATCACCATCACTGGCCTACTCTAACACAGGGAGTCAGGTTCACAGAATCCCGCACAATTCTCCAGGAAAGGCTGGCGGTGCGTGGTTCATCTGGGGCTGATGGGTGGCCCTCACCTATCCCCACCCATTTGCTACCGTGATTCCCTCTACTCACCATGCCTACACAGATACAAATGGCTTCTCTTATCGTTTTGTTTGTGTTTAAGCTAAAGTAAGGTATGACTTACATGTAATGAAGCACACCCATTTCAGTGCGACTACCTGTGACACTTTTGTTGCCCAAAGTGTTCCTCATGTGGTCCCCCGCCCGCAATCAGTTGTACCACTCTACTCCACCATGTTCAGCAACCCCCACCCCGTGTCATCAGATCTGCTCTGTCATCATCAATAAATTCTGCCTGCTACAGTTTCACAGAGATGGAATACTATAGAACATTCTCTAACTGGTCTTCTTCTCTTTTTCAATTTATTCATCTTTTTTTTTTGTATTAGTGATTTAATAATGGTTTGCAAGATTATAAAATTACAGAGGTACAGTTCCTACCACAATCCTGTGTCCACCCCCCAACCCCACCCTCAGCCCAAACTCTCCCCCTTTCCCAACAAGGCTGACCATCAAGAGTTTTCACAAAGTCTCAGTGACAGTAGTCAAACTTTCCCCCCACGCCACAGATTCATGTTTCAATCATGTATATTGTACATAGGAGAAAAAATATCTCCTAGGTGTCCTTTACAGAAATGCAGGTCATTTGATAAGAGATATACACAGTAACAAACATTTGCTAAGCACCTATTATGTACAAGGTATTATGAACTTAACAGCCAAATCTCCTACATATGTGGAGCTCACACTCAGAAGAATAAACTAGCTAGCATAGAATACCTATACATAGATGCATATATGCACACACATTTGTGCATACATACAATATCTATACATAGATGCATGTATGCACACACATTTGTGCATACATAGAATGATATCTATACATGTATGTATGTATGTACACACATTTGTGCATATATAAAATGATGTCTATACATATATGCATGCATGTACACACATCTGTGCATACGTTAGATGTTAATCTGACTAGAAAAATTTAGTGACTAACAGTGTTTTATACCTGCACTAACTCTAGACTGTAGTAATTAAAAGGAGAATGTTTTTCTGATGTAAGAATACCAGGTCCAGATGGTGGTGTATGCACTTGAGCACGCACAGTACCACACACAAGGACGGAGGTTCAAGTCCCTGGCCCCCACCTGCTGAGGGGGAAGCTTCATTAGAGGTGAAGCAGTGCAGCAAGTGTCTCTCTCCCCTTCTCTGTCTCCCTTCTCCTCTCACTGTCTCTTTGTCATATCAAAATTAATTAATTACTTAATTAAGAATTCTATTTTAGTCCATTTGGGCTACTACAACAAAAAATTACCATAAGCTAGGTATCTTCTACATAACAATCTATGTCTCACAATTCTAGAGGCTAGAAGTACCAGATAGTGGTCTGGGAGGTGGCACAGTGGATAAAGCAATAAAGCAAGCGTGAGTTCCTGAGTTCGATCCCCATGTACCAGAATGATGTCTGGTTCATTCTCTCTCTCTCGCTCTCTCTCTCCCCCTATTAATGATAGGGATGACATTAATAAATAAATAAAATAAAGAAGCACCAGATAAACTGGGTTCTAGAGAGGACCTTCTTCCAGGTTGCAGTCAACTTCTTGCTATGTTCTCACCCACTGGGAGGATCTTCCTGGAGCCATTTTCATAAAAGCACAAATCCCATTCAATAGGGCTCTGCCCTCATAACCTAATCATCTTCTAAAAGCCCTGCCTCCTGATACCACTGTCTTAGATAGTGGGTTTGGAATACTGGAAACGGCTATGGGCACTAACATTCAATTCACAGAAGATACAGTTTTTGTATAGTATTTTTTAGGCTTAAAAAAAACATTCTCACAGCACATCTAGATAAATAAGAAAATCTGACTGCTCTCTCATCGGAAATGATAAACTGTGTCCTCTCACCTCATCATCAGTGTGCTGCTCGGAGGTCAGCTTCAGTACCATCTTGCATTGGTCTATGAAAGTGTTTGCAACCAGCTCAGCATGGCTCAAAAACACAGAGATGTCATCTTTGGTTAATGGCTCCTCACTCGCAACTTTGGCTATCATTAGATCTAATAATGTGACCCTGTCAAACAAAAGATCTCTGCATGAATACGAAAACAGTGAAAGCACACATGCTCAAAATATTTAAAAGTTACTGTTAATTCCTTTCTTTATTATGGCTAGCACAGAGAAACCCATTTTCCCAAGCAAAATTAATACCTTGAAATATAAAAAAGGAATCACACACAGAGAGCACATCACTCAAGTAGAAAATTATTTCTAAAAATTAGTATCGATCAATGCATACATGCTGGTTTTAGAGAAAAAGCAATCTACAGCAAAAAAAAAAAAAAAATTCTCCCCTCATGGGATCTAGTGCCAACATGACTCCTCTGTTTCTGGAAGATATAGTTTTTAAAAAATATTTTTATTTATTATTGTATAGACATTGAGAAGAGAGAAGAAGATAGGGAAAGACAGAGAGATATTTGCAGCCCTGCTTCACCATTTGTGAATCTTTCCCCTTGCAGTTGGGGACCAGGGGCTTGCACACTATAATGTGTGTGCTTAACCAGGTGCGCCACTACCCCACCCCCCAGTTTTTCCCCCTTTCAGTTTTGGCTAAAAAGGGAAGGAGATACGAAGAAAAAAGATATCACAGCACCACTGTACCATTCATGAAACTTCTAGTTGGTCTCATGTGTGATGTTTCTCCCCTCATCCCTCAGGATGCTGAAACAGGCAATTAATGACCTATTTGCCTCATTATCTAATCAGCACTGAGGAAGGGTGGTTGAAATCCCACTTTCCCACCACCAGGGGGAGGAGGGTTTGTTCAGAGCCAAAGTGTTCCTTCTTTGGATAAAGATTAAACTCTTCTTAATTGTTTTTTCTTGTGTTCTTGTTTTCTGTATGCTTTGTTCTGTGTGTATGTACAGTTATCTACCATGGACTAGACTGAACTCCAACTCTGTGATGGTATACTGCATGAGGCTTACTGATTGATGAGAGCAAATTTGAAAGTTTAGAGGAAAAAGGTGACGATTCAGATTCTCAATAAACCTTTGTGCAACTAAGACCATTCGTTCACTTACTCATGCTTTCATGAAAACACCACTCTTGCATAGCACCTTTATGGGCCACGCTGTCTCAGAAATAAGAATGCTACCAAAAAAATAAATAAAAATTAAATCCTAGCCCTCAGAGCAAACAATCTGAGGGCAGTGTCACTGAAGAGCAATCAGCACCGTGATATGATACTATGTACGTATAATGAACAACAGCCCTTTTCCTATGGGAGAAAAATAAAGGGGAGAGAGGTAACATCTGAACAAAAATTTGTAAGTAGGGAAGTAATAGCTACCGCATTTTTATAAACGAAAATAGAAACTACAGTGGTCTGGAAGGATAAGGCATTGGACTCTCAAGCATGAGGTCATGAGTTCAATCCCCAGCAGCACACGTAACAGAGTGATGTCTGATTTTTTCTCTGTCCTATCATTTCTCATGAATAAATAAATAAATAAAATCTTTTTTTTTAAAAAAAAGCAGCAACCAATAGCACAGCTATATACAAGATACTGGGTACTATACAACAAACCATAACAAAAGGACTTTTCAAAGTTAACCCAATTACCAAATAATGTGATGATAACATTAACTATCCATTGTCTTTTGGAACCCTAAGACAGCAGGAACCTCATATCTCCACTATAGAGCCTCTACTTCCCCCAGTCCTGGAACCCTTGAATAGGGCCCACTTTCCCGGATGCCTCTCCCATTCCATATAAAATAATATTGCATCTGCCGATCACAACCTAATCAATGCAACGATGGCCACCTCAACATGCTTCAGCTCAGACTGTGTCCAGAGACTTCACGTGTGGAATGACAACCCTTCAGCTTCATTACTCGGGTGAGACCTTTCCTTTCATAGTATACTCTAATTCCATCTCAGGTGGTTCACTTTCTAACAAAGTCCCAAAACCTAGATATACACCAGTTTCTGTGAGAGAGAGAGCATATGTTCCATAAACTACTGCAAAATATATACCTGAAAGCAGAAGTACACTAGAGTTTGCAGTGAGTATCCCCCTAACACTTGGTCTCCACTATTCCAAGCTTTGGGTCCATGATTACTCTACAATTTGTTTGGCTTTGTATGTTAACTCTCTTTTCAGTCACCAGGTTCCAGATGTCATCAGGATGCCGGCCAGGCTTCCCTGAACTGAAGACCCCACCAATGTGTCCTGGAGCTCCGCTTCCCCAGAGACCCACCCTACTAGGGAAAGAGAGAGGCAGACTGGGAGTATGGACCATGTCAACGCCCATGTTCAGCGGGGAAGCAATTACAGAAGCCAGACCTTCCACCTTCTACAACCCACAACGACCTGGGGTCCATGCTCCCAGAGGGATAGAGAATGGGAAAGCTACTGGGGAGGGGGTGGGATACAGAGATTGGTGGGAACTGTGTGGAGTTGTACCCCTCCTACCCTATGGTTTTGTTAATTTATCCTTTCTTAAATAAAAAAGAATAAAAAAAAAAAGAAACTACAATCTCTCATCAGTAAAATTTGGATCTTAAAAATAGATCCAATCCCCACCTACAGGGGGAAGCTTCATGAATGGTGAAGCAGTACTGCAGGTCTATCTCCTATCTATCTATCTGTCTGTCTGTCTATCTATCTATCTATCTATCTATTTTTATCTCCCCTTCTCTTAATTTCTCCCTGTCCTATCAAATACATACATACGTACATAATTTAAATAATAGTAAAGTACACTTAAACTAGCTGAAGTCTCTTCCATTCATGTGTTTCTTACTGCAAAACAGTTTACTAATTTGGGCACTGGTGAAATAGCTCACGGTAATGTGTTGCTTTACCATGTGCATGACCAAGGCTGGGGCCTGGGACCCAACACATCGAAGGAAGCTTCGGTGCAATAGTCTCTTTCAACTGTCTCTGCCTCTCCATCTCCAATTTTCTGTTCTTTTTATTTTTTTATTGTTTTACTAATTTATAGCACTGATCATCAGCTATCTATTTAGGTAGGAAAACTACAAATACATTTTTTCATTTTTTTAAAGATTTTATTTACTTATTAATGAGAAAGATGGGAGGAGAGAAAGAAAGAAAGAACTACACATCACTCTGGCAGATGTGCTGCCCGGGACCTCATGCTTGAGAGTCCAATGCCTTATCCACTACGCCACTTTCCAGACCACAGTTTTTTTTCCACAGCTGAAGTGTGCACATGGGTGTGTATGCTGAAGGTGTGAATGGGCTGTGCAAGTGGCAGAAAGCAACTGGGGGTTGTGGCAGGCAGCACTGGATTCCTAAATGCCGCTTTCAGACTGACTTTAAAAGTCTGAACTTTTTTTCCTGAAAGATATTACAGAAGATAAAATGCCACTTAACAAGACTACAAAGGAATGCGTAAAGCTTAATTTTTGGAACCCAAAAAACATAGTAAGAATTTAAAACCACAGCGATTATAAAGATTGTGACTACAATCAAAAGATTAACATTTTTAAAGTTATTTTCTTCTCCGTTTTTGATCATTAGATCTGTGAATTCGGAGTACTTTTATTTTCCTAAGGCAACATTTCCAATAAGGCTAGGAAAAGCACACACCCTCAAAGAGGTAAGAGTACTTATTTCGAGTGATCTCTAGTCAGTGTTCTTGTTCTAAAGGTCAAGAAGTTGAATCCAACAAAGTAAAAAGAAAATGCCTGGGTAAGGCCATGAAAAGAATGACTCTGACCACGAGGCACAGGGCCAAAGTCTCTGTAAAGTCTCTGAAAGCTCTATTCGGTCCTGGCCACAGGGGACTGTTAGGCTACAGGTGGATATTAGCTGGCCTTTGCTTTGCTTTTTTTACAGACTTACGTACCGAAAAACTACAAACCCTAGCACAGCATATCTGATATCATTATACCAGTGATGTAAACAAATGAGCACATATCAAACATACAGCTGTAATATACAGTTGTGTGAGCCACTATTATAACATCAAAGCGCCGGCAAGACATTTTGTTCTTCACCTTATTTAATGTGCCTCTACTGAATAATCACACCAACCTGGATTCTGCAACCCTGTGTGAATCACTGCCTGTTGTGGCTGAGCTGTAATGTTAACCAACCAATTTAAAACCATTACTGACACAGAAACATGTATTTAGAGATTTTGTGCCAGCTAAGAAACCACACAGTTTTTCAATCATGTGCACAGGATACTCTATATGGAATGCTAAATACTCAAAACCACACACTGGTTTTGGGGGTTACCTTTCTTGATTGCTCATTTTGGCATACATTGCTTGCACCAATTCCGGGTTTTTCAAGAAATGGTCGGTAATAATCAAGAACCTAAGGAAGAAAGGAGGGGGAAACTGGGTTACTAGAAGCAAAGTAAAACAGATAACGACCTTCTCTAACTGAAAGGCACAGCTTATATACAATAAGTAAACTTACTATACATATTATAGCCTTAAAATGTTTTAAAAGGTTCATATACCATTCTCCTACTTGTAACTAAAAGAAAACCTCAAAATAGTTTTCTCTACTTTCACTTTTGAAAAACCTATCAAGTAGCTTCAATTGGAGAAAAGGGTCTACTAAGTTTTAAAATAAATTACCTCACTATAAATCAAACAGTAAAGTGAAATTTAGCAACAAGCTTGTATAAACCAAGAACACTGAATTATTTAAATGAGAAGTTTAGTGCTAAAAATTAACCAGCAAAAGGAACATTTCATACGTTTTATTTAAAGCTATGCCAACAACACAGTAATGAACACTGGCTTGATTATCTGCTCTCCACATGCTCTCAAGTTACCAAGAAAACATCCTCATTGTCAAGCACGCCACCAACTAAACCCAGAGATCAACTTATGGAAACCCCAAGGCAAAGATTATAAGCATATTTCTTCAAAGTTTCACTGTGACAACTAAAAAGACCGAATAGTATTATTAATAATTCTGAACTGTGTTTACCAGAGGGTATCTGAAGGCTTAAGAACTAAAGAATACACTGTTTATAATCGAGGTCAGAGCAATAAAGTAACACCGAGGCATTCAATGTATTTAGTTGCTCTCATTACTTCTATATTATTTGCTTCTTTCAGTTTAAATATATTTCAAATAAAATATAAAGTATAGGGGAGTCGGGTGGTAGTGCAGTGGGTTAAGCACACGTGGCGCAAAGCGCAAGGACCAGCGTAAGGATCCTGGTTTGAGCCTGGCTCCCTACCCAGCAGGGGAGTCGCTTCACAGGTGGTGAAGCAGGTCTGCAGGTGTCTATCTTTCTCTCTCCCTCTCTGTCTTCCCCTCCTCTCTCCATTTCTCTCTGTCCTATCTAATGATGGCAGCATCAGTAACAACAACAATAATAACTACAATAAGAAAAAACAAGGGAAACAAAAGGGAAAAATAAAAATAAATAAAAATTTTAGGGAGTCGGGCAGTAGCGCAGCGGATTAAGCACACGTGGCGCCAAGCACAAGGACCAGCGTAAGGATCCCAGTTTGAGGCCCCAGCTCCCCACCTGCAGGAAAGTCGCTTCACAGGCAGTGAAGCAGATCTGCAGGTGTCTTTCTCTCTCCCCTTTCTTGTCTTCCGCTCCTCTCTCCATTTCTGCCCTAAAAATGATGGCATCAAAACAACAACAATAATAACTACAACAATAAAAACCAACAAGGGCAAAAAAAAAAGAGGGAAAATAAATATTAAAATTTTTGAATATAAAATGTTATTTACTATGGTGGCTGAATGAAGCATATTAACTAATACAACGCTGTTACTTCACATGAAAAAAAATTCTAAGGTCATTTATCCTATTATTTATAACCTTTAACATCACTGAAAAGGGTGTAAGCCCTTGATGGAAGATGGTTTCTAACAAGAATGGCTAATATTCAAAATTCTCCAGCACTTTCAATTCTCCACTTTGGTAGGTAATCAAAGGCCTTGATTGTACAGTGACTAAGCCTCGGAGTTGTGAATGCAACAATCAAAAGTCACGCCCTGATGATAGGTACACAAATTTTAATCCTAAAGTTCATTCATGATTCTCTTAGTTGCAGCTCAGAACATTTTGCTGTGAGAACATTCATTCAAAAACATAAGTGTTATGCCAGGGGCTAGGTCATAATACATGTTTCCAAACTCTTAACAGAAGCGAAAGGTCCACACACTGATAATTAGAGAAAACTGTATTAGGCATAACAAACTAACATACAGGATAGAAGACAGGAACAACATCTATCTAACCAGAAAGGGGGGGGGGGGTGGTAGGATGGTGGGAAAGGCAAGATGAAGGCAGCTATAGGAGGCGGCTGGCAAATCCCTAGTGCAGGCAGAGTACATTTTAGATGACATGGCGGGGGGATGACATGGCATTAACAGGGAGGAAAGGCAGTGTGCTCAGGGAACTATAAGCAATAAAATACTATGAGGATTTAAAGAGAAACTCGGAATGAAAGTCTATGTCTCTGGACACATGGCAAAGAACTCTGTTGCCAGCTCGGGCTCCACCATCTCACTGAAGAAAGTTACCCAAACCAAGGTTTGTATTTATTGAAGACAGATAGATGTGAAAACCACACCTTCTTTCATGATATTGATCATTAATGTGTCTTCTTTTTTATAAGATTTGTTTGTTTATTTATTTATTTATTTATGAGGAAGATAGGAAGAAAGAACCAGATATCACTCTGGTACATGTGCTGCCGGGGACTGAACTCGAGACCTCTTGTTTAAGAGTCCAATGCTTTATCCACTGCACCACCACCCGGACCACTTAGTGTGTCTTCTTTCTTGACCAGTTTTGTTGATCTTTTTCTGCCAAGGCATCATGCTTGCACAATTCCACTGCTACTGGTAGGCCTTCCCCTCCCCCGCCTTTCAATTTCAGTCAGAAAAAGGCAGAGAGAGAGAGAGAGAGAGACCATAGCACGGCCCCACTATTCATAGAGATTCCCCTTTGTATGGTGTTCCCACGTGGCTCTGGGGACTTGAACCCAAGTCCTCAAGAATGGCAAAGTATGTTCCCTATCAGGTAAGCCACCTCCTGACCCTTGTTCAGCTTTTTAAAGAACCAGCTATATGCCTTTGTTGATCTTTTTTCCAGTTTAGTCTTTGTCTTCTTCTATTATTTTCTTCTTTATACTTAGCGTTTACTGCATCCCCTTATCGTCTTCTTTTTAGTCTTAGTTTATTTGTTTGTTTGTTTTGGATAGAGACAGAGAGAAACTGAGAGGGAGGGGAAGATTAATAAGAGGGAGAGACACAGAGAGACACTTGCAGCACTGTTTCACCACCTGTGAAGCCCCTCCCCACTGTGCAGATAGGGACTGGGGTCTGAACTTGGGTCCTTGTGCATTGTGATGTGTGCGCCCAACCAGGTGCACCACTGCCTGCCACCGCCCCTTACCTTCATAAAGTAGATTTCAAGCCTACCTTATCTGTTGTAAACATTTGCACATACTATTTAAAACTCCCCACTCCCCCCCAAGAAACAGAGAGTAGACCAGCTGCCTTCCTCAAAGCCCTTTGTGCCTGCCTTCTTATTTTTTGCCTCCAGGGTTATTGCTGGGGCTCGGTGCCTGCACCACAAATCCACTGCTCCTGGAGGCCATTTATTTTCCCTTTTATTGCCCTTGTTGTTTTTATCATTGTTGTGATTATTATTATTGTTGTCACTGATGAAGTTGTTGTTGGACAGGACAGAGAGAAATGGAGCGAGGAGGGGAAGACAGAGAGGGAAGAGAAAGACAGACATCTGCAGACCTGCTTCACTGCCTGTCAAGCGACTCCCCTGCAGGTGGGGAGCCAGGGGCTTGAACCAGGATCCTACACTTGTCCTTGTGCTTTGCACCACATGCGCTTAACCTGCTACGCTACCACCCGACCCCCGTACCTAGCTTCTTTCACCTTCTGAACTGTGTGTTGGCCCTGAGCCCCCTTTGCCATTACACAGTAAGGACACCGGGTGGTGGTCCAGTCTACAGCAGAGGCATAGCCTTGGAGTCTTTGCACTTCATATACTCACTGCGTGTACTTCTTTCCAAATCACCTTTCTTTCCCATGGGTCTTCATGTTGTTCGTTGGGCACCAAGTTCTCAGCTCATATATCACCAATTCAGAAAAGATTACCCTGGCCTCCAAATTTCAAAGTAGCACCAAGTACATATCACCTCACATGAGCACTGAGTCAAGAGCTGATACTCTTTTTAGCTTTGTCTGCCCTCTCACCAATCACATTTAAAACACCACCAAAATAACTAATACAACAGTGTTTACAGTGAGCTACATAGCATTCTACAGGACGCCTTAGTATGCTGTGCAGTCTTCTTCAAAGCCATCTACTTGAGATTCTTTATCTTAACTTTTTATAAACACATTTCTTGGGGGGAGAAGCAAAAATCTATTCTGTTGAAGGCAGAAGTAATAGTGAGATAGCATCAAACAAACACATTTCTTTTACAGTAAAGAGGAAAAGCAAAGACAGTAATAACTGTCTTTGTCTAATCCTGTATTCCACATCTACACTTAAGTATGAAGTTCTCTCCCCTGTGTGAGCAGGAAGCTGGCTCACCATCCACCATTTTCTGTCTCTGGTGCCAAAGCTGAACTGACCCAGGCAGTCAAAAGCCAAGCTCATCAGTTTAGTCTGAGAATTCATTGATTACAGAAGAGTGAAGGCACCAACCACATTTTTATATCATTTTCCACACTAGCTAAAAAATAAAAAAGACTGCATGAAGGTCCCCCTTTCATCCCTTTCTTTCAATCTCTTAGATTGATGATTGATTGTAAAGTATTTGAAGTTGCAGTTAGATTAAAAAATATCTGTATCACTGCTCCCAATGAAGCATAATGGTTATGCAAACAGATGCTCATGTCTGAGGCACCCAGGTCCCAGGTTCACTTCCCAGCACCACCAGGAACCAGAGCTGAGCAGTGCTCTGGAAAAGAAAAAAAAAAAAAAGAATATATATGTGTGTGTGTGTGGTGTGTGTGTATCACATATTTAAATGGCACAGAGAAGGTAATAAAAAGGCATCTAAACATTGAGGAGCATAGTAACTAGCCACTAGTAAAGAGAAATATAACTAGAGTCAGGGTTTTAAGGTTGCTTTTTTTTTGTTTTGTTTTGTGTTTTGTTTTGTTTCCCGAGCAGTTAACCACTGGCTTCTGGTGAGGATAGGCTTTGAACCTGAAGCCCTGTCTGCCTCAGAGTCCATGGGCAGAGCTACTACACCAGCTCGGCACTCTACGGATTTTTGGGTTTTTTGCCTCCAGGCTTATTGCTAGGGCTTGGTGCCTGCACTGCAAATCAATCTACTGCTCCTGGTGGCCATTATCTCCATTTTGTTGTTGTTGCTGTTATTGTGGTTGTTGGATAGGACAGAGAGAAATCGAGAGAGGAGGGGAAGACAGAGAGGAGGAGAGAAAGACACCTATAGACCTGCTTCACCACCTGTGAAGTGTCCCCCCCTCCCCCACAGGTGGGGAACCAGGGGATTGAACGAGGATCCTTGTGTGTTGGGTAGTATGCCACCTCCCCCTGGCTTCTGCTTAACCATATGCCTATATAGGGATTTACTGATCCAAAGCTTTGGTCTATTTACATAAATCACTTTTACATAAAGCACTCCAGGGCATTGGTGGTTCAGTGATAGGATTCTCGCCTGCTCCACCCCCTCCTTGTCACACCCTGATCCCTTCTTTGTCACACCCTGATTTTCACCAGTCACTTTTCTCTCCACCCTCTCTATATCACATCCTGTTTCCACCCTACTTGGAGAGTATAAAAACAGCTGCTCTTCTGATTAAAGACACTTGGAAATTGCTTTCTGGCTCCGAGAGTTCCAGAGTGTATCTCCTGCGGAAGTTGGTGCAGCACGAGTTCCTGATCCCTCTCCCACACAGCAGCCTAGATCAGCTCCAGTTGAGTTCTCTCCAACCCAGAGAGAACTAGCTCGGGAAGAAGTACCCTCAGGCTATCCCAGCATCTGGCGCCCGGAACAGGGACACGTAAGCAGCAGATTTTCAAGAAGACATCTTAGATAAGTACACACCTTTTGGGTATCTGCAATATTGTGTTAAGGCACTGTGATTTTTTTTTCTTTCTTATTGTTTTCCTGAGATCTCTCCACCATGGAAAATCTTTTCCAAATCCTGCATTCTTTTTCCAGTATACAATTTTTATATATCTGGGACATTTTTCTCGGGGCTTCACCTTATATCCTGTTGATCATCATAGCAGCTTTTAAGGGATATATAGGGCAACCTCTCAAAAGGCTTAAGGACCTAGAGGCTGAGGTCCAAGAGATAAAGGAAGTAATCATAGAACTTAACCAGCACCTTAAAAACAAGAAGAAGCAAAGGCCTGTTGTGATCTTGACCCACCCTAATTCCTCTGCATCTTGCCCTGAGGCCCCTATTTTGGCAGACATGTGTCCGAATTCTCCTTTGGACTCCACAGCCACTTCTTCGGCCACCCCCATTTTGGCAGACACGTGTCCGGAACCTCCTGCTGCCTCCACGGCTGCTTCTTCACCCACCCGTTTTGATAGACACATGTCCGAATTCTCCTGTAGCCTCCAAAACCACTTCTTCGGCCACTTGTCCAGAAGCTTCCACTTCGGTGACTCCTCCTACCGCTACACACTTATCAGAGCAAGTCCACACATTTCCGGTCAATGCTGCCCCCAATAGACAAAAACCTCAGGCCTGGTATCCATATTCCGCCACAGACCTGAAGGAACTACGCCAGGCTATCAAAGATGACGGTGTTCATGCCCCATGGACCAGGTCCATTTTACAAGGCCTGCTTCAGAACCTTAATAACCCCCAAGATTGGAGAGATGTGACTCGTGCTACGCTCCCAGGCCCCCTCTTCCTGCAATGGGAGGCATTCTTTCGTGACGAATGTTTACAACAATCGCGGAAAAATATTCAAAATCAGTCAGAGGGTAATTTTGATGCATTGTTTGGAACAGGCCAATTAGAAACAGGGATTCAACAGGCGGAAGCCAAGTTTCCAGCGGGGTATTTTGATCAAGTACGCCTGTGTGCATTAAAAGCATGGGAGCAATTAACACCACCCATGGGAGCAGCCTCAGCCCCCATTCTCTCCCTGCAACAAGAACCTGATGAATCCCTCGCTAAATTCATTGCCAGGGTCCAGTCGAGTTTGGAAAGGAAGATTTATAATCCTGACGCTCGTTTTCTCCTCCTGCGATCCATAGTCTGGGATGGAATGCTTCCGCATTTTCGACAGGCCTGTATCACTCTTAAAAACAAACACCCAGATACTTGGATTATAGGTACACAGGATCTCAGATCAAGCTCTTTTCAAGGACCTATGTTACAGGCCTGTGCAGCTACCTTACATAAGCAAAAAGGGGCTTGCTTTCAGTGCGGTCGCCAAGGGCATTGGCGTAACCAATGTCCAGAAAATAGACCGCGACCCCGCCTCCAGTCAGGGCAACCCCGCCTCCAGACAGGGAATCAGAGACCACAAATGCCTTGTCCCAGATGCCAGAAAGGATTTCACTGGAGGAGAGATTGTTGGTCAAGGTTCCATAGGAACAGCACGCCTCTGCCAAATGTAAACAGGGATTTAAACTAGGTATGGGGCTTCCCTTAGCCCCGCCCCCAAGAGGGAAGGAAGCAGGTCGCCCGCTTGGTGCTGTACCCTTCTTCCACAAACAGAAGCCCAGTTTGGGACCCAATCCGTCGCTATACCCACCACGCCAAGTAACAATAACAGAGGGTGAGCAGAAGGAGGAACCCACGGTATGTGGGAACTTCCAGCATAGAAATAACCGGCTGGAGCAAGAGAACAGCTCGAATTCAGAGCCTGAGATTTTATGGACCACCCCTGTTTTAGAAAGGGGTCACCCAACTATGACAGTAAAGATTGGTAATATTCCTTTTAAATGTTTGATTGACACGGGAGCAGATAAGACAATATTAAGACAAGCAGAGGTTCCCCAGAGTTGGGAACTCCTCCCAGGACCACGCTTACATGGTGTTGGAGGATTGACTCAGGCATTCCGCACACGAGATTCCCTTGTGTGGGAAGATCCAGAAGGGACTACCGGACGCTTTCAGCCTTTAATAGCTGATATAAGCACCAATTTATTGGGAAGAGACTTGCTGGAATCTTTAGATGTAGTGATATCCTCAGACACCTCTGCAGGATACCACACTCACTCCTGTGAGACTGCTAGACCCAACCAGCACCCCCAATACTAACTGCCACTGTTCGTAACAGAACTCCCCGCTTAGATTGGCTTTCTAATGAGCCTGTCTGGGTGGAACAGTGGCCTTTGCCTAGGGAGAAGCTAGAAATTTTTTAAAAACTCGTCCAAGAGCAGTTATCTTTGGGACACATTCGTCATTCTCGGAGCCCATGGAATACTCCAGTCTTTGTAATTAAAAAGCGCTCAGGAAAATGGCGCCTCCTCCAAGATCTTCGTGCAGTTAATAAAACCATGCAGGTTTGGGGCTCCCCCCAAAGGGGTTTGCCTCTTGCTTCCACAATTCCCACAGGAATTCCAATCATAGCTATTGATATACAGGATTGTTTTTTCTCTATTCCCTTACACCCACAAGATTGTAAACGTTTTGCTTTCTCTGTTCCTTCTATTAATAATGCCAGCCCTGCCGATAGATTTGAATGGGTGGTACTGCCCCAGGGCATGGCTAATAGTCCTACTATTTGTCAAGAGGTTGTTAAATCTGCCCTTTTTCCATATATTCATAAGGGCCTTAAGGTTTTTCATTATATGGATGACGTGTTAATATGGGGAGAATTAGATACAGGTCTCTCCGCCCTACGTGATTTTCTAATCCCTGCCTTAAAGAGAAGTGGACTTAATGTAGCCCCTGAGAAGATACAGCTAATCCCTCCAATATCTTTCTTAGGCTCAGAGATTTCCCTAACGCAGATTCGTCCTTTAAAACCTTATGTTACTTTTCCTTCTAATCTCACTCTTGCTTCTTTACAAAGTTTTCTTGGAAATTTGAATTGGTTTAGGCAGTATCTTTATCTGCCTACGAGCTGCCTGCAACCACTGTTTGATCTGTTAAAAGGAAACAAACAGCCCTCCTCAAAGCGTATGTTAACCCCCGAAGCATCCTTGGCTCTGGAAAAAGTTAACCAGGCTCTCCAGGACATGCACCTCGTTCGATTCTCCCCCTCCTCTCCAGTAAATCTTCTAATCTTTAACTCCACCCCCATGGTAGTGGGGGCATTGTGGCAGAAACATGGCGTTCTCGAATGGCTTCATACGCCAGTAGGTGGAGCTCCAAGACTCCTTACCGAGATTGATGCCTTAGCATTTATGGTTCGCCAAGGAAGAAACAGATCGGTTCAGGTCTTAGGAAGGGAACCAGATTCAATCATTCTTCCCTTTTCTCTCACTGATACAGAATGGCTCATACGCCACCATTCTCGTTTTGCCATAAGTTTAATGGGTTTTCCAGGACAATTAGATAATCATTTTCCCTCTAATAATTTGATAGCTTCTTTACCTCTGTTGCCTCTACTAGTACCTAAACTTTTCTCTCGAGATCCCATCCCCTCTGCTCCTACAGTGTTCACTGATAGTGGAAAAAAGGGAGCTGCTGCCCTTATATATTATCCAGACCAGCAATACCCCAAACCTCTCTTTACTGAACTTCCTGATAATTCCCCTCAGTACAAAGAACTTTATGCTGTTTTCCTTGCATTAAAAGCTGTACCAGAATCCTTCAACCTTTTTTCTGACAGTGTGTATACTGTTAACTTACTTCCATGGCTTGCTCGATCTTATGTAAGAATTGATGACAACCCACTTTCTCCTCTTTTAATTCAAATTGCCTCTATGCTCTGTTCTCGAACCCATCCACTGTATGTTCAGCACCTACGTTCCCACAGCCCTCTTCCTGGTCCCCTGTCCGAAGGGAATGCTGCAGCTGACCGCCTTGCCTCCACAGGAATTCTCCTAGCCTCTGTCTCTAATCCTGCTGACTTTCATTCCCTAACCCATGTTAATCTTAAAGGTCTTCGAGCTCGATTTCCTGATATTCCTCTGCCACAGTTAAAACGTATTCTTGCTACATGTTCCTCCTGTGCAGGTCTAATCAAAACACCTGCTATTCAGACTCTAGGGGTTAATCCTCGAGGTTTAAAAGCCAACGCTCTTTGGCAAATTGATGTTACCCACATACCTAACTTTGGCAAACAAAAATATGTGTTCATCTCAATTGATACCTTCTCTAAGTTTATGTGGGCTACAGCTCAGACTGGAGAAAACTCAAAAAAGCTTATAAGCCATATGCTCTCCTGTTTTGCTGTAATGGGCTTACCTCTTCAACTTAAAACGGATAATGGACCTGCTTTTACCAGCAAACAATTTAAAGATTTTTGTTCCCTCTGGAACATTACTCATACTACAGGCATTCCGTATAATCCACAGGGACAAGGCATTGTTGAGAGGGCCCATCAAACTCTTAAGGCTCAATTAAATAAAGAAAAAGGGGAAATGTACCCCCCTAATATCCAGCTGGCAAAAGCCTTAACTACATTAAATCTCTTTAATATTTACAAAAACTCCGACCAACCTCCTATAATTCTTCATTGGCAAACACCACCCACCCTCCCAGCTATTAAAGTCAAATGGAAAGACCCACTTGATAAAATTTGGAAAGGACCTGACCCCCTGTTGACTATGGGGAGGGGTTTCGCATGTATTTTTCCACAAAATTACTCCAAGCCTGTTTGGGTTCCTGCCCGCCATGTCCGGCAATACCCACATGATGGTGCTGATATCCCTGAAGAACAAGAAACACTGCAAGAAGACTGGCTGCAAGAGGACTGGCTACAGGATGCACCCCAGGATCCATAATACAGCATGGCAGAATCAAAAAAAAAAAAAAATCTGATTCACAGAACTCTCCCCCCCCACCCCGAATGAATGTCTTATGCTATGACTGGCCAGTTGTGTTTTTTGAGTGAGTGAGTGAAAAAAAAAAAAATTGAGTGAGTTGAGTGACCAAAATTTTTGTATGACCCATTGTGCTCAGAGTACTCTGAAAGTTAACTGACTTTATATCAAACGGCTGGACGCAGCCATGGTTTCTGGAGACGTCCAGAAACAGTCCAAAAATTGTTCATTCCCCCTTTTGATTTCTTTTTTAAGTCTTGATATCAATATGAAATATTTAGTCTTAAACTGTGTGAGTAAAGATGGTTCAACTATGACAGTAGTTCTAAATTCACATTTGAAATGATATATCTTATTTACAAGTTTTTCTCCTCCTGTGTGTTATAAACTATATGTTTTAATATGCGTGTTTCAAGTTTGGTAAACATTAACAGTTAAATTGTAACTTCGAAGTTACATTTTTACGAGAAGAGGTAAAATCAATTCATTTAAGTAACTGAGTGTTTAAGGTAAAACTCTAAATATTCAATGTGACAATTCATCATCTCCTAAGTTAAAATACAGATTCTCTATACAGGACGTTTTTGGAGGGCCCCCAAAAATGTCCTGTAAGCTATCTTGTGGAAATTAATCCACAACAAATTTGGCATCAATCTGATATTGTAAATGTACAAAAAAAAATGTCACTAAAATGTGTTAACTCTAGTAACCTGAGTTTGCTTAAAAACCCAATGTAAAAATAGTTAAGAATCAATATATGTAACTTAAATTCGGTATGAAAACTTTGCTATATAAAGACTGCTACATGAGGTCACGTAAGATGACCTTTACACGAAATTATAAAGATACCTAAACCAGTTATAATCATTGAGTTATCAATTGTAGTAAACTTCTAATTTGTTACAAAGTTTTTTCATAAGTAATTGACTACAGCTATGACAAGCCTTCGCATAAAGAAGCATCTGCTGATATAGAATCCCCAGAAATCCATCTTGGACCCCTGACCTCTGACATCACCCACAATTACAGCCATCCCCCGAAACCCATGATGTGACCTGACACGATCTAGAGAACCTGATTAACAGACTCCGAAGGACAAGACTTTCCTACTGCCTTTCTCTCAACCATCGGTGTCTGCTCTTCCTGCTTCTGTTTCGCCCATCATGTTTTGGCGGTTCCAGGTCACTCTCTACAGAGAAGAAAAGTTCCAGTGGCCGTCCTCCTCCATCAAGATAGACGTGTGGCATTTATTTCCTGGCCTTTGACATTGGACTGATGCTTCTATAGAACTTGCTGGACACTCCTTTTATACTGCTGGACTTCTTGAAGAATGACTGTAGCAGTTCATAGAACTTACCGCCAGCTGACTCGGGATTTTGCAATGCCAGATCACCCCTCTAGCCCCTCGGCTTATCAGGCCCCCACTCCTCCACCCATCAGGCTCACTCTATCTCTTGCTACTCTTACTTATCCCTCCCTGTCTTGTGCTAGTTATTTTTGAAGACACTTACACACTATCATTCTGCTTTCTTCCCAACAGGTTTCCGTTCACCCCTACACTGCTATTCCCCTGACAGAGATGAAGCCTTTTACAGACATTGACCCAGTTATATATGACCATTAAGTAAGAGGAAGATGTTGGGGAATTGTGAGGATATGGTTGAGCTTGGAAGGGCTTGAGCCTGAGGAGTGTGTCAATCCTGTTAGTCTCTCTCTCCCCGGAGAGGTTGAGCAAGGAGGGACAGTAGAACCCCAAAAAAGGTGTGCCTCTTATCAGTCTCCCTGCCTCACAAAGTGCCCCGCACTCCTGATACTATGGCAAAAAGTTAAAAAGAAAGGGGGAGATGTTGGGTAGTTGCCACCTCCCCCTGGCTTCTGCTTAACCATATGCCTATATAGGGATTTACTGATCCAAAGCTTTGGTCTATTTACATAAATCACTTTTACATAAAGCACTCCAGGGCATTGGTGGTTCAGTGATAGGATTCTCGCCTGCTCCACCCCCTCCTTGTCACACCCTGATCCCTTCTTTGTCACACCCTGATTTTCACCAGTCACTTTTCTCTCCACCCTCTCTATATCACATCCTGTTTCCACCCTACTTGGAGAGTATAAAAACAGCTGCTCTTCTGATTAAAGACACTTGGAAATTGCTTTCCGGCTCCGAGAGTTCCAGAGTGTATCTCCTGCGGAAGTTGGTGCAGCACGAGTTCCTGATCCCTCTCCCACACAGCAGCCTAGATCAGCTCCAGTTGAGTTCTCTCCAACCCAGAGAGCACTAGCTCGGGAAGAAGTACCCTCAGGCTATCCCGGCACTTGTGCCAGTCCTTGTGCTTCATGCTTTGTGCATTTAATCCAGTGCACCACCGCCCAGCTCCAGCTTTTTTTTTTTTTTTTAATAAGAAGATTGAAAGAACAGATCACAGAAATACCTGGCTAAAACACAGACACATTTGCCAGAAGACACACATTTTCTGGAAGTGGCTGAATGCATGGACAGTGGTGTGGAGGGGAGAGTGTCAGGCCTAGCGAATGTATCTGAACCAGCAGCCTGGCACTCGCCAGCCATCACTGTAGCTAGCAACTCAGAGCAATGATGCTGTGCTGTGGGCTCAAGGACAGAGGAGAAACTGTGGCCTCTAAACCCTGCCCTCAGGGAATTCCCAAGAGAGCCAGGGTACTAAAGTTCCCTCAGGACTCACCTCAGGGTCAGAAAGGAAACTACTGAAAACTGGCAAATGAACCAACGGAGACGGTTTGATCAACACCCATTCTCCAGTAAAGAACCATTTGGACGGTGGTTTGGGAGGTGGCGCAGTGGGTAAAGCACTGAATTCTCAACCATGAGGTCCTGAGTTCAATCCCTAGCAGCAGCACATGTGCCAGAATGGTATCTGGTTCCTTCTCATGAATAAGTAAACAAATTCTAAAAAGAAAAGAAAAAAAGAAAAAAGAAAAAGGACCATTTGGATGAAAGCAGCCCAAGTCACAACTAAATGGCAGCCGTGTATGGGTCAGGGAACTAGTTCCTGCAGCAGAGAGCTGTCCTGCATTAGCTGCACACTTTGCCACACATGAGGACACAGGTTCTAGCTTCTGCCACTGCTTGAGAGAAACGTGCTAAAGGGAAACTCCCCGAGCAGTGGGACAGCACTATGGTCTTTCCTCCCTTTTTGTCTCTCCATCTATCTCTTATCCTCTGTCTTAAAAAAAAACAAAAGAAAAAAAAAACTTTCATAGTATTCTCTAATTCCATTCCAGGTGGTTCACTTCCTAACAAAGTCCCAAAACCTAGATATAGACCAGGTTCCCTAAGATAGAGCATAGGTTCACACATATCCATAAACCAGGGAAAAATATATACCTGAAAGCAAAAGTACACAACAGTCTGCAGTGAGTACCCCCAACACTTCATCTGCACTATTCCAGCCTTTAGGTCCATAATTGTTCAACAATTTGTTTGGCTTTGTATGTTAATTCTCTTTTCAGCCACCAGGTTCCAGATGCCAGCAGGATGCCAACCAGACTTCACTGAACAGACAACCCCACCAGTGTGTCCTGGAGCTCTGCTTCCCCAGAGACCCACCCTACTAGGGAAAGAGAGAGGCAGACTGGGAGTATGGACCGACCAGTCAACACTCATGTTCAGCGGGGAAGCAATTACAGAAGCCAGACCTCCCACCTTCCGCAACTCATAATGACCTTGGGTCCATATTCCCAGAGGGATGGAGAATGGGAAAGCTATCAGGGGAGAGGATGGGATACAGAGATCTGGTGGTGGGAATTGTGTGGAGTTGTACCCCTCCTATCCTACAGTTTTGTTAATGTCTCCTTTTTAAAATTAAAAAAAAAAAAGAGTCCACTGGGATTGGTAGAATCATTTAGGTATAAAGCCCCTGGGGATGGAGGGAGAGGGAAGAATGACAGCAAACAAAATAAAAACAAAGAATGTGTATGTACACACACACACACACACACACACACACTGAACCCACACTGGGAGAGAAGTTAAGTTACTGCTATTTGCATGTGACATAATAATATACATCAAATACCCTAAAGATTACACCAAAAAATCAATAGAAATAATAAATTCACCAAAGCAGCAGGATACAAAAATCAACAGCTATTAGTCTGTTGCATTTCTCATTTTTTTAGACTTGTTTACCTTCTCAATTTAAGATCTTTATTTATTTATTAAGACAAGGTATATAGGGAAAGAATCAAAGTACCATCCTAGCACATAGGGTGCCAGTCTAGCTCGGGACCTTTCGCTTCCAAGTCCAAAGCCTTATTAACTGCACCACCACTGAGCCCCTACTGTTGCATTTCTACACAAATGAGTCAGAAGAATGGGGGGAAAAGAAAGCAACTTCCTTCAGGATACACCAAAAAAGATAAAATGCCTTGGAGGAAATCTAACAAAGGAAGGGCTAAGGGAGAAGATACCACCCAGACAATAGGAGTGGTTACAGGTATAGGCGGGGCTTTAGTTTTTTTTTCTTTTTACCTTTTTTTTAAAAAAATTTTTGTATTATCTTTATTTATTGGATAGAGACAGCCAGAAATCAAGAGGGAAGGGGGTGATAGAGAGGGAGAGAAACAAGGAGACACCTGTAGCCCTGCTTCACCACTCGTAAAACTCCCCCTGTAGGTGGGGACCAAACCCCGGTCCTTGCACATTGTAATACATGCGCTTAACCAGGTGCACCACCACCCAGCCCCTGGCTTTAACTTTAAAAAGCCTTGGGGGGGCTGGCTGTCTTTCTGATTTTTACGGTGTGACTACCACAATGTAAGTCCTTTTACTCCTTTTCTCTCTCTCTCTCTCTCCCTCTCTCTCTCTCTCATGCCCTAACATTTGAACATTTTTTTAATAAAGTTTAATTTACCTGGATAATCATGGTTTTCCATCAATTCTTTGTTGAGATCATGTGTGATGAACCTTTAGAATGGGGGGGACAGATGCTGTCCCCTCACGCGTTCTCCTTTAACAGAAGTGAGAGACTTTCACAATAAAAATGATTCATGACATGGTTGAATTAAGAAAGACACAAAGAAATGAAAGTATTCAAGTCAGGAAGTGTGACAAGGGATAAGGCCATGAGCTCTTGAGAGATTAGAACTCAAGTTCATTCTCTGGCACTGCATATGCCAGGTGCTCTGGCTCCTTCCCCCATTCACCCTCCTGTCTCATAAATAAACAAACAAACAAACAAATAAGTCTTTTTATAAAAGAAAAGAAATGGAAGCGTACCCCATGTCCATGGTTCAGAAAGATAAGCACTGTTAAAATGATCATATTACCCAGGCTCAAAACCCCAAAGGAATTGTTAAAAGAAACAGAACAAAGAATTATAAAATTTGGAACCACAAAAAAACAAAAAAAGACAGATCAACTCTGTAATAAAAGGGAAAAAATGGAGATATCACTCTCCCTGGCTTCAAACTATACTACACTGCAATAGTAATTAAAACAGTATGGAAGGGGGTGAGGAGATAGCATAATGGTTCTGCAAAAAGGTTTTCATGCCTGAGGCTATAAGAACTCAGGTTTCACCCCCAGCACCACCATAAGCTAGAGCAGAGTAGTGTTCAGGTAAAACAAACAAACAGTATTGTAATGAAACAAATCAGACACTCAGCCTAATGGACTAGAGAAGCCAAAAATAAACCCACAAATCTCCCAAGCAGCCTCCCTGGTCCCTAACAATTACCAATGTGTACATTTTTATACTTCTGTCACTGAAAGAAAATCTGAATGGAAGTGTACATGACTTAACCTTTTGGAACAGGAAGCAGCTATTGCTCACTCAACAGTTCCCATAACAGTTTCCCAAATTAACGCTTCTATCAATAGCTTGTTTCTTTGTATTGCTGAATAGTTTTACAGTTTGGGCCCTATTTTAAGAAGCTGGTTAGAGCTTTGAGACGATCGGTAATGGTTTTTCCTCTTATTAAACAAAGAACTGAGCTCTCTACTCCATTTCTGCACAGAATGTCTGGTTTTCAGGAACTACTGCTGTTAAGTGCAAGAAGCCTGCACAGTGAGTGTGCTAGAGAAGACTAAGGTGGAGCCTCCGAGTTAAGCAGCTAGAGTCAGTGCTGCCACTAGGGACTAACTCATTCACAAATACCTCACACCAGGATGCTCTGTTAGACGATCACACACGCTCATTCAAATTATGCCAAGGACACTCTTCCTTAGGAGTTGGCAAACTCTTTCTATGAAGCGCCAAATAGTAAACACTTTCGATTTTGCAAGACAACGCCTCTGCTACAGCTACTCTGTCAGCCATTGTGGCATGAAAGCAGCCACAAACAAAACAAAAATGAGTGAGCATGGCTGTGTTCCAGTAAAAATGTATTTATAAAAACAAAACAAACAATGGGCTGGACTGGCTCACAGGCCCTAGTTTGCCAAGATGTAATCATGACAAATTACACGGCCGATGGGGCTGATCCTACACACAAACAATAATAATCAAAAACAAATGAAATATATATAATTTTCAGTGTGGTGGTCCTATGAAAGGGGGTGGGGTAGGAAACAGATGAACAGATCCGGAGAACACCAGCTAACATAAGCTGCCAGGAAGGTCTCTCTGAAGAGATGATACCTGCAGAGACCTGGAGAACCACGACAGGTGGGCCGGGCCTACAGGAAGACCATTCCAAGCAGAAAAACTCCAGGCGTAAAGGTTCAGAAGAGGACAAGCAACGTACTCAAAGAAAAGCAGTAAGAGGAGTTGGAAGGATGAACCAAAGGAAAAGTAGTATGAGAGCAGGTCAGTGAAGGACTCTGGGGAAGGAGGGCAGGGAGAGGACTTGGGGGGAAGGGGAAGGAGGCAGCTTTGGAACCCTGTGCACGATAATGGGAAAAGACCTACACTGGGTAGACAGTGTTTAGCAGACACTTGTCATGCAGAGATGAGAAACTGGACCTGAGTGTCAACAACTGTACTGTAAACCATTAACTTCCTGATAAAATAAGAAAGGAAGAAAGAAAGAAAGAAAGAAAGAAAGAAAGAGGGAGGGAGGGAGGGAGGGAGGGAGGGAGGGAGGAAGGAAGGAAGGAAGGAAGGAAGGAAGGGGTAAAAAGAGGGAGCTGGGTGGTAGCTCACCTGGTTGAGTGTGCATGTTACAGTGCACAAGGACCTGGGTTCGAGCCCTTGGTCCCCACCTGCGGGGGGGAAGCTTTGCAAGTGGTGAGGCAGTGCTGCAGGTGTCTCACTCTGTCTTGCTTTCTCTCTATCTCCCCCTCCTTAATTTCTGGCTATCTCTATCTAATAAATAAAGATAAAAATAAAAAAAAAAGAAAGAAAGGAAGGAAGGAAGAAGAGAAGAGAAGAGAAGAGAAGAGAAGAGAAGAGAAGAGGAGAGGAGAACATGGTAGAGAAGAAAGGGTAAAGGAAGAGAAGATAGATGGAAGGGATCAGGAACTAGAACATAATAAGTACAGTCATTCCCACCTTGTCATCAAGTTCAGTAACCCATGGTCAACTGAGGCCCAAGTAAATGACACACAATAATAGATTATGTGTGTAACAAAGAGACATTCATATACCTTAATTATCATATATTGCTATAACTATTCCATTTTTATTACTGTCCTTATCTACTATTTTCCTAATTTAGAAATTAAATTTTATCATGGGCATGTATATATATGGAAAAATCATAGAATGTATATTTGGCATATCACCTGGTTCCATTAACTGGGGGGCGTGGAATGTATCCCCAATGGTTAAGGGGGCTGCTATACTTCAGACTTACCCTTAAGTGCAACAGGAGTTCATTGAGGGCTCTATTTGAACAAGAATAGCAAGATTTACTGCAAAATTTTTGGAGATCGCTCTGGGTACCATATAACAATTTAAACTACAAGAGGAAAGTCAATTGCATTTATCCTCCTCACATCTTTATAGTTTAGATGGTAAAACTTATATACATAGACATGGAGAATCCCTATAGCAAAGGGAATATTAATCTGGAAGTGGAACTTTGTCATGTAAAAATAAATCAATCAGATAATCCAAATATGAAGAGAAATAATGCTTTGCCCACAGTTGTAAATTTGTCTCATAATGAAATTGTACCTAAGTTCAACAGAGTGATGAAAGTTATACTAAAAGAGGCCAAAACTAAAATGTATCCCATCTCCCTGAAAAACTGAGAGTCCTCATAAACAAAATTTAGAGGGAAATGACCAGCATAAGAATTCTGCCTTTCTACCCTGTCTCTGCTAAGCACTAGGCAGTGACTCTGGTCAAGCTAATTCAATTTGTTTAAGTCTCATTATCCATCTATACATGGTAGCAAGAATAGTGATGGACACCAGTAAGGTGAAAATGAGACAGAAAATAGCCCTCACACTGTAGCTTCAGCACAAGAGACATAACAGTTATAAACATGGGAGTCAGGCAGTAGCGCAGCGGGTTAAGCACACGTGGCACAAAGCACAAAGACCAGCTTAAGGATCCCGGTTCAAGCCCTGGCTCCCCACCTGCAGGGGAATCGCTTCACAGGCAGTGAAGCAGGTCTGCAGGTGTCTATCTTTCTTTTCCCCTCTCTGTCTTCCCCTCCCCTCCTCTCTCCATTTCTCTGTCCTATCCAAAATGACAACAATAATAACTACAATAATAAAACAAGGGCAGCAAAAAGGAATAAATATTTAAAAAACAATTATAAACATATCTTCTAGATAAATACATATTTGTCTAATATAAACATCTTTTATATAACTACTTATTTCTCTAACACATACACTACATGTGTGTGTGTCTTAAATACATATTGTCTAACAACAAACCCTGAGAAGTGAAGTGAAATCTGAAAGAACTGAAGAAACAAGATAGAAAACAATCAATCCACTTTCATAATGAATAGAATAACTAGACAGAAGAACATTAAGGAAATAGGAGATCTGAACAACCTTGCCTAACAAACACAGAATACATAATATTAAAATATACATCAAGCCTCTCCAGCACAAAAATTGGTAGCCCTCCCTTGTCTTATAGTGAATTCCCTACTGGCTTTCTCTTGGGTCTTACTAAACTAGTAGTAAAAAACATTAGCTGGGCTGCCAGATTTAGAAAAATTCAAGCCTTGGATTCATCCAAGGTTACCTAAGAGCATGAAAACATCTTTCACATCTAGAACAAAAGAAACAGACATTTTTAGAAGGACATTACCCCAATTATTCAAGCTACATGCTGCCACAGCCTTGCTCGCCTACACTTTCCTGTGCTTGCTGGTGTGTCTGAACAGAAAGACCCTAACTTAGTGAAATGTTTATCCCTTCCCAGGAAAAGACACTTAAGTCATGAGCTCTTGCATCGCGTAGGTTTGCACACGTTGTCAGTTATCCTTAAATGCTGAGACTTCGGAGGGTAAAAGAGCAGGTGTTTTCAAATTTCCAGAAATAGACTTATTTTTAGTAGTGAGAAGTAACCACTTGGTTATAATTCTAGATATTTTGTGATGTAAGCAGAGTATGATGACACTCTAAGATCAAGTACCCAGCACTAAATGTCCAGACTCCAGTCCCCCATTGCTACTTCCCATTCTTTTCCTCTCTAATTCCATCGAATGGACTTTGGTAACTTTAACTTAGAACTATTCGAAGCATATTTTCTATCTTGACCTTTATTCCATGCTGAAAAGGGAAGGAAAAAAAAAAAAGCTACAAGTGGAGAAAGCATCAATCCAAAATACTTAACAAATGAAACAGTTGAGCAGCAGAAAATGTCTCTAGGTAAGCTGACTCCAAGGACTCATCCATGAGGCTCAAAGTACCTGCATGCTGAGGGGGGTTTTCCAAGACAGGCACAGTATCACAATAGTTCACATGCCAACTTCTTGCATTCAAATGGTTTCCAAAATACAAACAAAACAATCAGGAAAAAAAATAAATAATTTTTAAAAAGTAGGTACAATCTCAATCGAACTATAAAGTTTATACTGAAAAGGCTGAAAGTGAGGAAGTTTATCTAATCACTAATGTGATTATAGGCAGTTTGAAGTTTCCAACCTGCACAGAATCTGTGCCCTAAACTCACTAGTAATCACTTGGAAAGTGGGCAAAAACAGATTTAAAGGTAAATAAAAGAGCACTATGAAAAGAAAACTGACTAAATTTTAATTATTTTTACAGCAATGAAAGGGTCATTTTGTCAATAAGACATAATAATTATAAACACATATATATCTTTTAGATAAATACATATTTGTCTAATATAAATATCTTTTATATACTTATTTCTCTAGCACATACATATATGTGTGTGTGTCTTAAATACATATTATCTAGCAACAAACCCTGAGAAGTGAAGCAAAATCTGAAAGAACTGAAAAAAACAGATAGAAAACCATTCATTTTCATAATAAATAGAATAACTAGACAGAAGAACATTAAGGTGGTCCAGGAGGTGGCACAGTGGATAAAGCACTGGACTCTTAAGCAGGAGGTCCCAAGTTCAATCCCTGGCAGCACATGTTACCAGAGTGATGTCGGGTTCTCTCTCTTCTCCTATCTTTCTCATTAATAAATAAATAAAATCTTTAAAAAAAAAAGATGAACATTAATGAAATAGGAGATCTGAACAACATTATACAGAACAGGCCTAACAAATACATAATATTAAAATATACATCAAGCCTCTCCAGGGCAAATCAGCTATTAGACAATAAAACAAATGACTATACATTTTGAAAGAATGAAATTATAAAAAAATGTGCTGACAACAATACAATGAAATTAGAAATCAGAAACTTCAGAGATATACAAACACATTAATAAAGCAACACACACTCCCACTCCTCCCCGCCCGCTTTGAAGAACTCTCCTCACTGCTCACAGCCCAATGGAAACCTCACTTCTCCTCACTGCTCACGGCCCAATGGAAACCTCACTTCACCTCTTCTACAAGCCTCCTAGATCTTCTTAGAAACTACCCAGATGTTCTTAAAATCGGATTTCCAGCAAGATACTTACGGCCATTCTGATTCAGGCTGCCTTTGGTGAGCAGCTATGACATCAATTGCAATGTTCAGGTTTTCCTCCAGATCTTTCATTCTTACAGAATTAAGGGATGTGAACAGTATCATCGAAGAGTAGGCAACGATTTTTTTGTCTGAGTGATTTAAGCAAGACCTTGCAAATAAAGAAATAAAGAGGATAAGCCCAATTTTACAACATGGTGAAATGATTATAACATCAATAACAATCCTGCTTTATATCACTAACTGATTTTTTTTAAGGATTTAGTGAAGAACTGTGGTATACTGAAACAAGTGCTGCAGCAATAGCATCGCTTTGTTCATTAGTAGGAAAAGAAATAGTTGAACAGAAGGATGTTATCCAATATCTGCTCTTACTATATATCATTTCACTTTATGTTGCAGTTTCCAAGAATCTATCAAGGACAGTGAGACCTCACTATACACGAAGTACTGTAAAAATGACCAAATATTAAGTCATAACACAAAGTATCTAATACTAGAATTACAGCTGATAGGACTCAAAAGCAAGTAACAATTAACTCATAAAGTATTAAAATGTTCATTCCTTTGGACACATCAAATGACACTCAACATTTTAACAAGTGAAACAAAGTCCGAGCTCCTCAGATAAAGAAGGGACTATGAAAGCTGGAAAAGGGCAAAAGACCGGCTCAATTGATAATGGCCTTTCAGTCATTACTGAGCCACCCCACCAACGTGGGCCTTACGGAGTCCTAGGATTCCCCCACAGATATGACATGCCTAGTCCTTTAATAGACCCCTCTCTCTACCATTACTGGTCCCTTCCATTAGGAATGTCATCATAAGCCCTTTGAAAAGCCTCTCTAGGACCTTGCCCTTGCTATAAAGCAGCAATGGCAGGGACTGACCCACTTTCTGAAAGGAGGTTGGGTCAGCCTACTTTGCCATCCAAGGAAGACTGGTCCTGAAGTGAGTACAGCCTAGAATGTTCCTAGCTGTGACCAACATGGATGTAGAGATTTTACAGGCTCTGGTGCTAAATATGAAGATATACAAGCCCTGGGTCAGACTGATGTGGTAAACAACTGTATTTGCGTATTTTCTTCAAGTTTGGGAGCTACTCTCTGCCCTAATTCAACTTCCTAGTTCTATTCTCTACATCTTCCCAAATAATATTTTTAGTCCACCTGCATATTAGCTATCAACCTTACGTAAAAATTACTGAAGTCATGGACCCCTAGGAACATCCCTGAAACAGACTTCCTAGCTTCTTACCACCCTACAAACCCTATTTCATCTGCTCTATTCCTATCTTCGGGTTCTTGTTTCTTAAACATTTTGTCCTGTCTCATATCTTACTGCCTTTCAGACAACAAGTTGCAGACACTACTATGACTCCATCCTGAACTCCACAGGCAGACAACCTCACCACTGTGTCCTGGAACCTCACTTCTCCCCACTAGGGAAAGACAGAAACAAGTTGGGGTTATGGATCCACCTGCTAATGCCCATGTCCAATGGAGAAGCAACTACAGAACCTAGAAACTCCCACCTTCTGTACCTCAAAAAGAATTTTGGTCTGTACTCCCAGAGAGGGGGAGAAATGTTAGGGAAAGATGACTAGAGGGCTCTGAATCTCAATTCCATAAGACCCAGAAGAGAAAAGAGGGAAAAAAAGGAAAACATTTCAAAAGTAGTAATAGGTGTATGTGTGCCTTAGAAAGGAAGAGAAGGCATGACCACAGAAAAAAAATGAGGGAAAAAGACAGATAGACAGACGGGCAGGCAGACAGGCAGACATACAGACAGGCAGGCAGGCAGGCAGGCAGACAGGCAGACATACAGAAAGACAGACAGTTATAGAAATAATAGTCAACCCATATATGTGACCTTGGGAGAAGCACTGCAGTTTCCAATGGAGAACTCTGATAGTAGGAACCCTGTGGAATTGTTCCCTTGTTATCTTGTAATTTTGCAAACCAATATTAAATCATTAATAAAAATTATAATAAAAATGTTCATTCTTATTAGAAAGAATGCTCAAAAGACAAAAATACCTCCATGACTATAGGCATTCCTTTATTAGTTCCTGAGGAACAGAATGTTTAAGGGAAAGATAGTAGGTATATTTGTAAGAAATAGAGTCTGGAGTCCAAAGCCACAATGTAAGCCCTGAATCATCTACTGTCAATTATGTGATCTTAGAAGGTCACTTCTCTACTGCCAGTTATCTTATGGTTCATATACAGAATGACGGGATACTTTTTCATTTGAACTTCATTAACACCAAACAAGAGGTGCTATCCCTATAATATGATAATGAGTGGGTTTGACTTTACTCAGCCAAGGACACAAAGGAAATACCTGCCAATGCTGAAATTCAAATTTGGCTATATCTGTTTCACATGCATAAAGTGTGAAGCCACATAACCTCTTTCAGTTTATTTTCTGGCATGAAAATTGGATACAGTAACAAGACTTTCTCAGCCTATCTATCTATCTCACAGGGCTCTATGGGATCGGAAAAGACCGTGGACTTAAACCACCATGTTAGCTGTCATGGCCAATCTGATCACTCACATCAATTTAAGGGCCTCTCCTCTGAGTTTCTGTGACACCTGGGTTTACATGTTTATATTAGTTCCCACTTTCTCCTACATGGGACTTGCAATGCCTTTATTTCCCCCACCAGGCATGGGCTCTTTGGGAGTACTGAATATATTTATCTGAATGCCTATCTTCCTCAGAACCTGGAAAGTACTAGGTATTCCAACTGTCTTAATGGAGCAAATCATCATCAATTAGCTATTTCCAGGGGTCAGAGAGTTGGCTCAGTGGATCATGGCTTTATGTGTGAAGCCCTGGATTTAATCTTTGACACCATATCACACTGAGAGACAGAGAAGGAGAGAGAAAGAGAAACAAACAGAACATCATAAATGGCAGAGCAGAGTTCTGGTCTCTTACAGTAAAACATAAACTTAATAGCTCAATTCTCATCATCCTTTTGTTCCACCTAAAACTCAATTATTATTAACCACAGATGCGTATCTTCAACTCTACTGGCAGTAATTGGAATGC
Source organism: Erinaceus europaeus (assembly GCF_950295315.1). Taxonomy (NCBI): domain Eukaryota; kingdom Metazoa; phylum Chordata; class Mammalia; order Eulipotyphla; family Erinaceidae; genus Erinaceus; species Erinaceus europaeus. Next base: position 14,594,190 of record NC_080165.1, on the reverse strand, counting down.
CAGTTATATATTTGGTGAACTAGAAGTAACTTTATCGAGTTTGTTATTATAAAGTACTACCATACATTACAGCGAGTGCTAAAACCCTACAAAACAAGGGAAGGAAGCATAGGATTTAGGCAGCCTGCTACTCCGAAAGAACACAGACCTTAAACCAGGGAGTAGCGTGAAGTTAATAGGCTACGCCATTTAACAGCAAGCACGTATCAGTCCCCTCGTCTGTCCCTGTAGGAACAGTACCACTTACCCACAAATAGAGATTAAAACACAGAAAAAGTCCAACCTGCAGTAACTGCTGCTCTGCTTATACTGTCTTCCACCACTAAAATCCCCTCTTGGCCAAAGAGCCTGGAATAGAAGCCAGGCCTCCTGCTCCCAGACAGTATCTTTCCTCCAAGCCACTCTGTCAATATCACCAGCTCATCTTTCATCTTAGTGCTCAATCTTAAGAAATAGCGCAGCTAGTGAAAAAGCAGTCAGTCACCAAGATGGTGCCAGGAACCAATCTATATAGATACACAAATTCGTGGGCAGGGAGAGAGCATAATGGTTATACAATATAAAAGAATTTTATGCTGAGGCTCAGGCTTGAGAATCCCAGATTTAATCCCCTCCGTCACCATAAGCCACAGCCCAGCTCTGGGGGGTGTATCACCCCCGCCCCATATATATATGTCATTAAAATAAAACAAAATGGGACGGGGGTAGTGCACCCTGTTGAGCACACACATTACTACCCCGTGCAAACACCAATGTCCCCTCTCCTCCCCTGCCACAAGGAAGCTTCATGAGTAGTAAAGCAGATCTGCAGGTGTCTCTCTTTCTCTCTCCCTCTCAATTTCTCTCTGTCCTATCTAATAAAAAAAGAAAGGAAAAGAGAAAAGGGGAGGGGAGGGAAGGGAAGGGAAGGAAAGGAGATAAGGCAAAAAAGAGGAGAAGAGAGGAAAGGGGAAAAGGGAGGGGAGGGGAGGGGAGGGGAGGGGAGGGGAGGGGAGGGGAGGGGAGGGGAGGAGAGGAGAGGAGAGGAGAGGAGAGGAGAGGAGAGGAGAGGAGAGGAGAGGAGAGGAGAGGAGAGGAGAGGAACAAAGAAGAGAAGAGACTGGCCACCAAGAGCAGTGGAATCATAGTGCATGCACCCAGCCCCAGCAATAACCCTGGTGGCAATAAAAATAAATAAATAATAAAACAATAAAGGAGAGATATTAAAAATAAAATAGGTATGTAATTTTGTAAACTAATAGCAAATCACTAATAAGAATCATAATAAACATTAATTAAAACAATTACATATTTTTTAAAAAGTGTTTATCTAAATCTTCAGTTCTCCATATCAACCGAAACACAACCCTGTGCTGATCACATAAGAACTACTCAGTAAGTGAATGAGTGATTACCTCATGGACCATACTTCAATGCCATAACTTTTAGGTACTTTTGTATATGCCACAGATCATTAAACAATTTGCCTTATTTTCAGTCATATGAAAGTGTACAGATTTTCAGTGCACTCACTAAACTTTCAGGTATGCAGAAACCATGTAACTACCCGAGTGAAGAAAGAGCACATTTCAGGAGTCGGGCGGTAGTACAGTGGGTTAAGTGCATGTGGCACAAGGCGCAAGGACCAGCGTAAGGATCCCGGTTCGAGCCCCCGGCTCCCTACCTGTAGGGGAGTCACTTCACAGACGGTGAAGCAAGTCTGCAGATGTCTATCTTTCTCTCCCCCTCTCTCCATTCCCCTCCTCTCTCCATTTCTCTCTGTCCTATCCAACAACAACGACATCAATAACAACAACAACAATACCTACAAAAATGAAAAACAACAATGGCAACAAAAGGAAAAATAAATTAATAAATATTTTTTTTTAAAAGACAGCACATTTCCCGAAGTCCAGGAGACCCCTCACGTCCTCTCAGCTAGCAGTGAGCCACCAGCACTGTATGCCAAACGCCCCACCCTACCTGCCCACCCTCAGCTGAAACAAGCTGTACTCCTTGCCCTCTCGTGGTCTCAGTCTCCTTTTCAGTTGGAGCTGTAACATCTTACTGTAACAATATAACCAAAATTTTGCTAGAAGTTAGAAAACCTCTTAGTACTGTACTCACAGGAAGAGTTCTGGGAAAGCGTGCATCCAAACAACAGACTGCGAGTCTTCATTCCGAGAGGCAACATTGCCTAAAAACTGCAGGCCACAGCGAAAAGCTGAAGATTTACAAAAGTTAAAATGATAAATGGTTTTCAAAAGTAACAACATGAGTGAATACATCTTACTAAGAAATATCCCAGGGGCCAGGGAAAGGGCTCAGTGGCTAAGTGCCTTGCCATGCACGAGGTCCTGGGTTTGATTCCCAGCCGGTATCTCATGGGAGCAACACAGACTGCACCAAGGGAGTTCCGTGGATGGTGGAGTGATGCAGAGATGTCTCTCCCTTCTTGGTTTTCCCACCCTCCCTCTCCCTTTCTCAAAATATAAAATAAAAATGGGGAGTTGGGCGGTAGCTCAGCGGGTTAAGCGCACGTGGCGCTAAAGCCCAAGGAGCAGCGTAAGGACCCCGGTTCGAGCCCCTGGCTCGCCACCTGCAGGGGAGTCGCTTCACAGGCGGTGAAGCAGTTCTGCAGGTGTCTGTCTTTCTCTCCCCCTCTCTGTCTTCCCCTCCTCTCTCCATTTCTCTCTGTCCTATCCAACAACAAGGACAACAATAAAACAACAAGGGCAACAAAAGGGAATAAATAAATATTAAAAAAAAAAAACTTAAAAAAAAATGGGGCCAGGGATTAAGCTCAGCAGTTAAGGCTCTGGGTCCATTCTTTGGCGTCGCATTAAAAGCAATTATTTTGACTTACAGAGATAGAAAGTTTACACAAACCTGTTTCAACTATAAAAGATTCTTACCACAATGAAACTTAGGGTAAGACACTGATATTAAAATGCCTTACCAAAACAGTGTGCAGTAAGCAAAATAAATCAACATTTTTTTCCCACTAGGGTTATCACTGGGGGTCTGCAGCTGCAGGAGATTCCTCTGCTCCCAAAGGCCTTTTTTTTTTTTTTTGAAAGAGGGGAAGGGAAAGACAGGAGTGGGGAGGAAGTACCACAGCACTGATGAAACACCTTGCAAAACCTCCTGTGAGCAGCCTTGTGGTGGCTGTGACCGGAACCCAGATCTTTGGGCATGGATAGTGGAAACTCTGCCTGGCGAGCTATGCTCAGTCTCCAAATCAAAAAAAGACAATAAATCTGGGTCCAGATGTGGCTCACTGAGTACATGCTTCACATATATAATGTCCTGGGTTGGGTCCTTGCCCCCTCCTCCAACAATCATTTGTAAATGTAAAAAAAAAAAATCATGAGAGTATGCATTCCAGTTACAAAACAATCTTAGACTTGAGAGAACTCTGGTAGTTATCTTTGGGAGATGGGAAGGTGGGAATAATGAACTTTGGTGGTGGGTGTGATGTCAAACTATATTTTTATAATCTTGTAGCATACTATTAATAATACAAAACTTAAAAAAAACAGTCTTAGACTAGAGTGTGTATATGTGTAAGAGAAAGATACCGGGGGTCGGGCGGTGGCGCAGTGGGTTAAGCGCATGTGGCGCAAAGCGCAGGGACCGGCGTAAGGATCCCGGTTCGAGCCCCTGGCTCCCCACCTGCAGGGGAGTCGCTTCACAGGCAGTGAAGCAGGTCTGCAGGTGTCTATCTTTCTCTCCCCCTCTCTCTCTTCCCCTCCTCTCTCCATTTCTCTCTGTCCTATCCAACAACGAATTGCGTCAACAAGGGCAATAATAATAACCACAACGAAGCTATAAGGGCAACAAAAGGGGGAAAAAAAATGGCCTCCAGGAGCGGTGGATTCATGGTGCAGGCACCGAGCCCAGCAATAACCCTGGAGGAGGAAGAAAAAAAAAAAGAGAAAGATACCACAATTCTCTGCCACTTGTGATGTTCTATTTGCTTTTGTCTATATTTTCTTTTAAGCTGGTACCAACTTGGAACTCACAAATGTAAAATAGACACTCTACAACTGAACTGCCTCCCTTGACTAGATTTCTAAAATCTAACTATATAGTCATCTAAAGCACAAACTATAAAAGTATTTTAACTTAAAAAAAAACATTTAAAATTACACCATGTAAACACCAGCACAAAATGAAAGTCAAACATAAAGTCAGACATAATAAATATTAAAGCATTATTAAATTTTTATATTGAAAAAATTTTTAATTATCTTTATTTATTTATTGGGTAGAGACAGCCAGAAATTGAGATGGTGGTGGAGACATAGAGAGAGAGAAACAGAGAGACACCTGCACATTTACTCTGTCACTTGTGAAGCTTCTCCCCTGCAGGTGGGGACTGGATTTTTTTTTTTTTTAAGTAATTTCAGGCGTCAGTGAAATAGCTCACTTGAATAGTGTGGGTTTTGCCAGGCACATGACCCAGGTTCAAGCCTCACTCCCACTGTACTGAAAGAAGATGCAGTGATGTAGTCTATTTCTCTCTAAAATAGTTTCTTTTTTTTTTTTTAATGTTAAGCCATTTTAAAATGACTTAATTTTTCAAATTTATTTATTGGGGGATTCATTTTTACAGTTGACAGAAAATACAATAATTTGTACATGCATAACATTTCCCAGCTTTCCACATAACAATACAACCCCCACTAGGTCCTCTGGCATCCTGTTCCAGCACCTGAACCCTCGCCCCCACCCACCCCACCCCAGAGTCTTTGACTTTGGTGCAACACACCAGCTCCAGTCCAAGTTCTGCTTAGGGTTTTCTCTTCTGATCTTGCTTTTCAGCTTCTGCCTGTGAGTGAGATCATCCCATATTCATCTTTTTCTTTCTGACTTATCACACTTAATATGATTTTTTCAAGCTCTAACCAAGATGAGCTGAAAAGGGTAAATTCACCATTTTTAAGTTTTTACTTATTAATTAATGAAAAAGATAGGAGGAGACAAAGAACAAGACATCCCTCTGGTAATCACTCTGGTACATGTGCTGCCAGGGGTTGAACTCAGGACCTCATGCTTGAGAGTCCAATGCTTTATCCACTGCACCATATCCTGGACCACAGTAAATTCACTATTTTTAATAGCTGAGTAGTATTCCAGTCTGTATACTGACCATAATTGTCTCAAGCCACTCACTCATCTGTGGTTGGACACCTGGGCTGCTTACAGGTTTTGGCTATTACAAATTGTGCTGCTATGAACATAGGTATACACAAATCTTTTTGGATGGATGTGTTGGGTTCCTTAGGTTATATCCCCAGGAGAAGAATTGCAGGGTCATAGGGTAGGTCCATGTCTAGCCTTTTGAGAGTTCTCCAGACTGCTCTCCACAGAGGCTGGACCCATTTACATTCCCACCAGCAGTGCAGGAGGGTTCCTTTGTCCCCATAACCTCTCCAGCATTTGCTGCTGCTACCTTTTCTGATGTATGACATTCTCACAGGAGTGAAGTGGTATCTCATTGTTGTCTTTATTTGCATTTCTCTGACAGTCAATGACTTGGAGCATTTTTCATGTTTATTGGTCTTTTGGATCTCTTCTATGGTGAATATTCTGTTCATATTCTCCCCCCATTTTTGGATGGGGTCATTTGTTTTCTAGTTGTTGAGTTTTGGTGAACTCTTTATATATATATTGGTGATCAGTCTCTTATCTGATGTATGGCAAGTAAAGATCTTCTCCCACTCTGTGGGAGGTCTCTTTGTTTGGGTAATGGTTTCTTTTGCTGTGCAGAAGCTTTTTAATCTGATGTAGTCCCATTGGTTTATTTTTGTTTTAGTCTTCTTTATAATTGGATTCATTTCAATGAAGATGTCTTTAAAATATATACGGAAAAGAGTTCTGCCAATATTGATAGTTTCTGGTCTAACATGCAAGTCCTTGATCCATGTGGAATTTACTTTCGTGCTTGATGAGACAGCACTGGCTCAGTTTCATTCTTCTTCATGTTTCAACCCATTTTTTCCAACACCATTTGTTAAAGAGACTCTCTTTTCCCTATTTAATAGTTTGGGCACATTTATGACTTAACTCTTAATGACCAGAAAGATATAACAACTTTCAAAATAAATAAATAAATAAGATATAAAAATTTTTAATTGGACTCACCTAGCAACATGGCCTTAAATCTTTGACAAAAGTATAGAAATCTGACAAAGAAAATTTGATAAAGGCACAGGAAAAGAGAAAAATCCATAGTTAAATTCAGCAATAATAAAACTTTTTTCAGTGACTTATAAAATAAGCAAAGGAGGCTGGGTGCTGCACACACAGTTAAGAGCACATACTACCATGCATAAGGATGCAGGTTCGAGCCCCCATACCCCAACTGCAGGGGGGACACTTCACCAGCGGTGAAGCAGGTCTGCAGGTGTCTTTTTTCTCTCTCCCTCTCTATCTCTCCCTCCTCACTTTCAATTTCTCTCTATCCTATCTAATAAAATAAGAAAGAAGGGAGGGAGGGAGGGAGGGAGGGAGGGAGGGAGGAAAGAAGGAAAGCTGAAGGGAGTGAGAAGGCAAGGAGGGAAGGGAGAAAGTGGGGGAGATGACTATGACTACTGGGAACTGACGATTTCTAGTGTCGGCTCTGAGCTTCAGAGATAACCCTGGTGGCAAAAAAAAAAAAAGTATAGGCGGACGAAAGTATGCGTATGTTTAAAAGATTTCAGTAAGATTGTATAACAAACTAGTTGACATATTTTGAATTTTTCCCTAAATAAAACTACTGGGCAAAATCCAGAACAAAGACAGCACCAAATGCTTGTGAGGATGTGGAGCAACAGGAACTCTCATCACTACTGGTGGGAAGACAAAATAATCTAGCTACTCTGAGAGACAGTTTAGCAGTTTCTTATAAAGCTGAGCAGCGTCTCACCATATGATCCAAGTACTGTACTCCTTGATATTGACCCAAAAGAACTGAAATGTTATGCCTACATAAAAGCCTACACACAAGTATTTATAGCAGCTTTGCATGTAAATGCCAAATTTGGGGAGCAGCCAAGATGTCCTTAAGCAGCAGATAAATGGGTAAATACACTGTAGTCCATCCCCACAATGGAATATTATTCAGCATTAAGTGAAACAAGCGCAACCCAGGTGTCCAACCACAGATGAGTGGCTAAGAAAGTTGTGGTCTCTATACACAATGGAATACTACTCAGCTATTAAAAATGGTGAACTCACCTTCTTCACCTCATCTTGGATGGAGCTTGAACGAATCATGTAAAGTGAGATCAGCCAGAAAGAGAGGAATGAATATGGAATGATCTCAATCGACAAAAGTTAAGAACAGAAGGGAAGGGAGTCGGGCTGTAGCGCAGCGGGTTAAGCGCAGGTGGCACAAAGCACAAGGACCGGCATAAGGATCCCGGTTTGAACCCCGGTTCCCCACCTGCAGGGGAGTCGCTTCACAGGCGGTGAAGCAGGTCTGCAGGTGTCTATCTTTCTCTCCTCCTCTCTGTCTTCCCCTCCTCTCTCCATTTCTCTCTGTCCTATCCAACAATGACGACAACAATAATAACTACAACAATAAAACAAGGGCAACAAAAGGGAATAAATAAATTAAATAAATATTTAAAAAAAAAAAAAAAGAACAGAAGGGAAAACACAATGCAGAACTTGAACTGGAGGTGGTATATTGCACCAGAGCAAAAGACACTGGAGGGGATGGAAAGGTTCAGGTCCTACAACATGATGGAGGACGAGGACCTAGGTGGGGAGTTAGACTGTTACGTGGAAAACTGAGAAATGTTACACATGTACCAACTAATGTATTCTACTGTCGACTATAAACCATTCATCCTTCCACCCTGCCAATAAAGGGGGTGGGGGGTGAAGCGAGCTTTTGAGCCCACAAGAAGACATGGAAGAAACTTTAATGCTTATTAGTAAGTGAAAGATGCCAATCTGGAAAGAGTCTATCATTCATGATTCCAACCAGAGACATTCTGGAAAAGGCAAAAACTATGGAGACAGAAATAAGGTGAATCGTTGCCAAGAATTAGGGAGAGGAAGGGAGGAAGAGACAGAGAAAGTTCTTAGGGCAGCAAAGGGCCAGCTGGACAGCTCATGTGGATAGTACCCTGCTTTACCATGTGAGCAACCCAGATTCAAGTGCAGCCCCTAACTACTTTAAAAGAAGTCCCGGTGCTTCCTCTTTCCCTCTGTCTCTCTCTGCTTCACTCTTTCTATCTGAAAGGACAGTGATACCACTCTTCAGTAGATACTCAAACAGCGATTAAATACTACATATTTGCCAGAACAACAGAATAGCAACACGAATGTAAACTTTAGGTGGTGATCAAGTGTCTATGAAGGCCCATGAAGGTTAACTCTACTACTTTAGCTGGCATTGCTGAGTCAGGAACTAGGCAGCAGGGCTGGAATGGAAGATTCCTGGCAGAGTCTTAGGACAGACAACCGGAGCTCTGGAATCAACTTGATTGGCTTTGACCCTAACCTGGGAAAAAACCGCCACTAGAGTTCTGCCAAGCCTGCCTCTCTCACTTACAAGCTTTCTACCCGCGGGTGAGTTACTCGATCTTCTTCTCTTTGTTTTACTCACAAGCGGAAAGGGTGATACTAATGCCTGTTCCATAATAGAGCTGTCACGGGGATTACATCAGCATACAGCTAGAAAGAATGCAGATTTTATTATATTTTGTATGATTTCATTATAGACAATTTTTAACTCAGTAAAAAAAGAAAGAAAACCAATCCCCACAGTAAATGCAGACTACATTAGACAAACACTTGCCTGTCTTTTGAGTCATTTTTTAGTACTTGTGTGTGTGGTGTGCAAGTATACTTGGTTCCTGCTTCTTTTTTTTTTTAATAGATAGTTTCTTTTTTTTCATATTTTATTTATTAATTAAAAAGACAGGAGGAGAGAAAGAGTCAGACATCACTCTGGTACATGTGCTGTTGGGAACTGAACTCAGGACCTCATGCTTGAGAGTCCAGCACTTTATCCACGGTGCCACCTCCCAGATCACGGTTCCTGCCTCTTTATTGAAGATTATAAATTAACTCAGTTTTGAGGGTCTTGAATCATGATTTTTTTATACAGTTTTTTTTTCTATTTAAGTGTCTTTATTAGAATGGCAGTTTTTTTATTTCTTTATTGGGGAATTAATGTTTTACATTCAACAGCAAATACAATAGTTTGTACATGTATAATACTATACAGTTTTCCATATAACAGTACAACCCCCACTAGGTCGTCTGTCATCCTTCTTGGACCTGTATTCTCCCTATTTATATAGTTTTTAATTCAGGGTTTTGACTTCCGGCTACAGGTTTGCACTTCTGAGCAAGGAGTTAATTGTTGAGTGACTGTGACTAAGTCAATAATGCAGGCAAATTATACGCCTCAGTACTGAAAGTTTAAAATATATATATTCATTCTTGATCTTACAAAGGGCAAAGTCTGCTGGGCAATAGTGCTCCCAGCTAAGTGCATAGTACTAAGCGCAAGGACCTGTGCACGGATCCAGGTTCGCGCCCCCACTTCCCACCTGCAGAGGGAACACTTCATGAGCAATGAAGCAGACCTGCGGGTGTCTTTCTCTCTCTCCCTATCTATCTCCCATTCCTCTCTCAATTTCTCTCTGTCCTACCCAACAAAAATGAAAAAAATGGCCACTGGACGCAGTGGATTCTTCATGCAGGCACCAAGCCCCCAGCAATAATCATGGAGGCAAAAAAAAAAAGCCATAGTTTTAAATGGCACGTTTCTACCGGATATTTGTAAATAATAACACTAAAATCCTTGTAAAACTTAACCAAAAGAAGTCAATAATATAAGTTGGTCTGAAATTAACAAGGTGATTCAGAACACAAATCTGGTAAGGAAACAGATATTCTAGGAAATGAAAGATGTGCAAGAAAACTCCAGACAAGTGAGAATTCACCTTTACCAAATAGCTTATCCTCTATCTTGATGTAAATGTTGCAAATGCTACAAAGCCCCTCAGAAAATCCCAACATTACTTTTACAGATTAGAGAAGAATAAAGACCCAAAGCAACACCAATAAGTCATTTATAGTAATTCATGCTTGTGTTTACATACAATTTGATGAGCACAATATATTCATCACACCACTGCAATTATTCTCTGAAAATAATACCCTAAATATTATTTTGACAATGTAATTGCAGTCCTGACCTCAAGAGTGGTAACAACAATGACAAAAAAAAACTGGCACAGATATTCTTCAAATTCTAAGAATAATGTTCTCACAGAGAAACTATCAAAAGATAGCACAGGTCTTTCATTAGAAACTAGAATACATTTATCTTTTGATTTTTTATTTATTTTCCCTTTTGTTGCCCTTGTTGTTTTTATTGTTGTGGTTATTATTGATGTTGTTGTTGGATAGGATAGACAGAAATAGAGAGAGGAGAGGAATGGAAAGGGGGGAGAGAAAGACAGACACCTGCAGACCTGCTTCACCGCTTATGAAGTGACTCCCCTGTAGATGCAGAGCCAGGGACTCGAACTGGGATCCTTATGCCAGTCCTTGCGCTTTGCACCATGTGCGCTTAACCCACTGCACTACCACCGTCTTAACTCCCTTATCTTTTTTTAACTTGAAATTCTTGTTTATTCATGAGAGAGTGAAGTAGAGACAGAGAGAGCACAGCACTGGTCCACCATCCATGGATTCTGACTTGTTTTGTCTCTGTTGCTCTCATGTAGTGCTGGGGATCACAATCAGGACATTGAGCAGACAAGTCAGGCCAGTCAACCAGTGAGTCACCTCCCAGAATTTTATCAGGCTTAAGTTAGCAGCCTAGAAAGTCTTTAAGTCTCATGCCATGAGACAGCTCATCATGTACCATGTACAAAGGGTTTGAGCCCCAGCACCGCGTGGGAGCACATCGGGGCAACGCCACAGACAGCACACTGATGCCACCATCGATTTCATCAAGCCGAAGAGACAGTTTGGTTGCTTTCTATTTTTTCTGGCAAGTTCATCTGTTCAGTTACCTACAGTCCACATATGACTAAAATCATCCAGTAGTTTTCTTTCACCTCTTTACTTATTGCACTTAGCATAATCACCTCCAGTCCCTTCTATTTTGTCTCAAAAGGTATAATGTCATTTTAATGGCTGAATAGTATTCAACTGAATATATATATATATATATCCATAACTTCTTTGCACAGTCATCTGTCGATGGGCATTCAGGGTGGCTTCATAACTTGGCTGGAAAATTGAAGCTATGACTAGAGAGGTGCATACATCCTTTTCAAGTAGCACTTTCATATGCTTTGCATATATACCTAGGAGCGATATTGCTGGATCGTCATCAGGTGGTTCCATTTTATTTGTTGGTGGACTCTCCATACTGTTTTCACAGGGACTGAGACTATGTGCATCCCCACCAACAGTGTACCAGGACATCTGCTACAATAAACGACTTAATACTCATTTTTAAATGCTTTTCAGAGCTATAAATAACTCATGAGTCATACTGCAAGTTACCTGTCAGCAGAGCTTCCTGTTCCACTCTCAGCTCACGAAAAAGAAGAATCAAATCGACAGCAACACCAATTGTATCCAAGTTCCTGTATCAAATTAAAAAAAAAGAAGGGAGGGAGGGAGGGAGGGAGGGAGGGAGGAAGGAAGGAAGGAAGGAAGGAAGGAAGGAAGGAAGGAAGGAAGGAAGGATGGATATCATATACCTTTTTTTTCTGGTTGAGGGGACTAATGAACCAGTGACTTCAGAGCCTTGGGCACCAAAGTCTTTTGCATAACCATTATGCTATCTCCCTGCCCCATCCTCTTTTTCTTAAACTTGCATACTGGATGGTAACCCGAGGATCGGTGCTCCAAGTACTGCTCAGTAGTAGCTCCAGAGGTAGACAGATTCATGCTCCTCTAAAGATGTTCCTGTGGTAATTCCCAAAACCTGTTACCTTAGGCAGCAAATACAACTTTGTATTCATGAATAAATTAAGAATCTTGAGAAAGGAAGTATATCCTGGTTATCTAGGTGAGTAATCACACAGGTCCTTGTGTTTTACACAACTTAGGTCCTCGCTCCTGCGCCCAAGGTCAGGTAGTAAAAGGCCACTGTTCCTTTTCTCTTCATACAAAAGAGTGGGGGGTAGGGTGGTGCACCTGATTGAGTATACATGTTACCATGCTCAAGGACCCGAGTTCAAGCCCCTGGTACCCGGAAGCTTCACAAGTGGTGAAGCAGTGCTGTGGGTCTCTCTCCCTCTCTATCTCCCCCTTCATTCTCAATTTCTCTCTGTCTCTACTCCAAAAATAAATTTAAAAAAGAGTAGGGGGAAATGGCTCTGCACCTGCCTCCCTGACCAGAAGTAGCTCCACCCGGCTTCTTGTTGTTGCCTCTACCCAAACAGTGGCTGCCAGGCCAATGGGCCCACTGCTTGTTTCTGTACAGCCAGACTTTGTGGGAAAGGGGAAGAATCAGAAGAAAAAACATAATGTCAAGACATGAAAATATGATGGAATTCAAACTTCAATGTTCAAAAACAATGTTTTTAAAACACTGCCAGGCTTAGTCATTCCACAGTCTGTGGATGACTCCACACTAGAATGCTCAGAGAATTGAGAAATTTTTATACAGATAACACAGCCTAAACTATCCATTATCTGGCCTTTTACAGATAAAGTGCAGCAACCCTGGCAATAGGGGGTTATATTTACATTCTGAGCTAACTGCTTTGAGCAGTTCTGAGGACTTCCTGAAATTTCATAGGATTCAAGTTGTTTGCCTTGTTGGGTTATACGTCATTCCACATGTCTGACCAAACAGAACCCAGTCCACACAAAGTACAATGTTCAGACAAAAGATGAAATGAGATTGAGGCCTTAACAGCATCACACCTTTTTCTTAACTCTTTACTGGAGACTTCAACATAAGCAGACACTGAATCAGACCGGGACAGGTTTAGCAATATTGGCTTTGCTCAAGGCTGTCCTCACAGTCTTTACTAGAATCCCTATCATGTTTCTGAACAGTCGTTTTTCTGGGAGTCGATATATTAAATGGCTGGGATTTTTCTTTTAAATCCTGTGAATAATGACTCAGTCCTTCCTACAAGGGAAAATGCAGAAAAACTACTACCCTGAAATGTTCCCTTTCCTGTCAACCCAATCATCAACTGTGTACAGTAAGGACGCCCACCACACAAAGGAGAGCCTCCACTCTGAAGACCTGGGCAGAAGATAGTGGATATTTTATTTGCCAAGGCACTTACTTTGGTCAAGTTTTGTTTTCTGACAGATATCTATTACTTTTGTACAAAAAAAAAAAAAGATGAATAAGTAACAACTGTCTTCAACAAAAGTCCTATTGTGATAAGCTTCTGCTGCACTCTCATTCCTGAGGCAGGGCGGACAGGCTTCAACTAACCAAGCACCCCGTGTGCACAGGCACTGCGGAGTGTTTTCCATCGGTAATCGCGTTTAAACCTCACAACAGTTCTGTGTGGAAAACATCACTTGCTCTGTTTTATAAAGGAGAGCAAGCTGGTCCTCATAAAGGCTCACCTGGCTGTTTAGGGATGGCACAGTCACACCCAACAGTCACACACAGATCTCTTCCTCTGCTTGGAGTTTTAGAGTCACATAGTTTGAAGTCAGAACGCTTGAGACTTTATAGTTTACAGAATAAGTGACTCGTGGACAAGTTCCTTAACCTTCCTGAGTCACTGTTTCTTCTTTTGGAGATGAAAACATGGAAGCAGGTTTGTTTAAGGGTTAACCAAGATACTGGGCACGAGGGGGCATGCTCACATTCTCATGCACAAGTTGTGGCGGCAGCAACAAGGTTAAGTTTGCCAGTCCACACACCAAATTTCTATTCTAAGACTTTCCTCTCCTCCCCCTCAGACTGGAGGGGCCCCCTTCCTGGAAAGAGGCAAAATAAACTTGTCTCTGGCCCACTGCTTCCAGCACATAATTCATTTAAAAATGTTAACTACTATTCTCAAGATGAGTATTGTTTCTACCCACTCATCTGCAAATGGATGGCAGGTTCAGTTTAGTATTCAAGTTAAACCCTGGCTTCTCCCCCCCCCCACCCCTTTGATCTTAAAAACCTCATTAATCATATCAAAGCCTCAGGTATTAGACTGTCTAGGCAGTGAAGAAAGTCCCTCAAGTGGCTTCTGGACCAGCCCAACTTTGCCCATCACAGCAGTGACAGGGAGGCCTGGAGGCTCTGTCTGCATTCATGTCTTGGAAAGAAAGGTGAGCAAGCTTTTTATGACTTCTGACTTCATCTCAGGTGAAAAAAAAAAATGAGTAAAAACCAGATTCCATAAAGCAATAAAAAAAGAAGGTGCTCAGTTCTGGGAGGACTTAAAAGAACAGCACTGAGCCATTCACTTGCTCACCTCGTAACCAACTACTCTCAAAACACAGTCTACTGGCTGAGCCATTTCCTAGGTTCAAGCCCGCAGCTACCACATAGCAGTGCCAAGCAAAGGGAAAGCTTCAGGAGTGGCAGAGCATGTGCTGTGGTACCTTCTTTTTCTGCCTCTTACTCTCTAGAAAAAAACAAATAAAAGAGTCTGCCAGGAGAGATGGAATGGTGCAGGTGTGAAGCCCTAGCATAAACCCTGGAGGCAACAATAACAACAACAAAACAGTGTCCTTTGTTCAAAGTAAATACAGGCTAATTAATGAAAACACTAACACTAGCCCAGCAGGTGGTACAGCAGCTAGAGCAATGGACTTGAAAGAATTAATCCCTAGCACCAATATGCCAGAGTGGCGGTCAGGTTCTTTCTCTCTTTTCAATAAGTCAATACATCTTATTTTAGAAACACCAAAACTAATTAAGACATTCACAACAAAGAAAAATAAGGTCCAAAACTGCAGAATTGAGACTCAAAATTAATTTCAAATCATCTTGCTATGTAGAAAACCAAATACATTCAATTTACTTATACATTATTTATAAATTTATACATTCCAAGTATAAATAAGAAAAATGATGAGGGGTCAGGTGGTGGCACACCCAGTCGAGCACACATGCTACAATGTGCAAGGACCCAGGTTCAAGCTCCCACTCCCCATCTGCAGAGGGAAAGTTTTACTTGAGGTGAAGCAGGGCTTGCAGGTACCTCTCTATCTCCCTCTCTACCTCCCCTTTCCCTTTCAATTTCTTTCTCTATCCAATAAATGAATAATTTTTTAAATGTTTTAAAAGAATCATAGTGAACCCCTAGTTCACTCACCCTGCAGCAAATGTACCATTATGTGCTCATCTGCAAGTCTCCAGGGGTAAGTTCTGCAAGGCATATCTCACAGCTAGGCATTGCCTCCTAGTAGCAATGGGTGGTTCTGTCATATCAATTTCTAACATATAAACTAGTGTGAATAAATATACACAAAGAAACATAATCAAAGGGTTTTTCGGTTTTTGTTTGTTTACTAGAGCACTGCTCAGTCTGGGTTATGGTGCTGTGGGGAATTGAACCTAGGGCTTTGGACAAAGGCTTATAGACAAAGAACACTACCTGATTGAATTTTGGTTCAGAGAACACTCTATGCAAGCATTTCGGAGACACCGGAAACATTCTGTTATTAACTGCAGGCTGGAGGCCAGGTTGTCCACTTGGGCTGGATCTCTGCAGGCCAGCTCAACAACATGAGAAGATTTCTTTAAGATATCCAAGACTCTTTGGAAGATAGTCCTGGGTGCAGTTTCTCTGAAAAAAAGATACAATTATTACAAACCTGAAGACAGAAGTCTCATATCAAAATGTCCTATTTAAAACACTGCATGTACTTAATGCTGTGGGGAGGTGGGATAAGGTGTCCAGACACAGGGATAGGAGCCGCAAAGACAGAGAGTCTAGCCAGTTCCTTTCCACATGTTCTGTCCTTTAATCTCTGCATTAATCTTATGATGCCAACAGTCTTCTCCATTTTGAAGACTACTGAAGCAGAGATGAGATTAAGTTAATGTCCATATCACCCAGGTAGCAAGGGGCTGTGCCACCAAATTCCAGCAACAGAAGTCTGAACTGAGTGTTTCTGCTCCCTGTAACAACCCAAGAACCAGTTTCAGGTGAGTGGCTTATGACTCCCCTTAAAACAGCATCTCTATATCCGAGAGACCACTTCTAGGTCCTCAGTCAGCGTTATGCACCTCAGTACAACCATGAGAAACAGTCTTCATGAGAGTCTGCCTGGGGATCGAATATACTGCCCCTTCTTTAGATTGTGCTGAGCTGAAAACTAACATATATCCAAGCACATAGATGAGACAGAGAGCCAAGAAACACGAGAAAGAACATAAGCCTGACTGAGTACTGTTCTGGTGGTGCCCAGGAGAAAAAATAAACCTAGGACTGTTTCCTCTGGGCATCTCAATTTCCACATGCCTCTCATGCCAGGAGTATCACCTCGACTGATTATCATTCCAGAGTCACTAAAGCAAGTGTCTGGCATGTATGCAACATGGCACACCTCCATGCAAGCCAACTTCCTCATTCCAAAATCCGAACCCAAAGTAGCAATCTGGTCCGGGGTACAGCTCAGCATTAGAGCACAGGACATGCATGCCTGAGGCCCCAAATTTTAAGTGTCACCACTTAAAATTCAGGTTCAACCCCTGGCATCACCCTATGCCAGAGCTAAGTGGTGTTCTGGTCTCCACCTACCTTCCATAAAAATAATTAAATCAAAAAAAAAAAGTGGGGCCAAATGGTGGCACACCTGGCTGAGTGCACATGTTACAATGTACAAGGATCCAGGTTCAAGACCCTGGCCCCCACCTGCAGGGGGAAAGCTTCACAAGTGGTGAAGCAGATCTACAGGTGTCTCTCAGTCTTCCTCTCTATCTTCCCCTCCCCTCTCGATACCTGACTGTCTCTAT
Organism: Erinaceus europaeus; assembly: GCF_950295315.1. Taxonomy (NCBI): domain Eukaryota; kingdom Metazoa; phylum Chordata; class Mammalia; order Eulipotyphla; family Erinaceidae; genus Erinaceus; species Erinaceus europaeus. The sequence continues at coordinate 14,577,296 of NC_080165.1, read as the reverse complement.
CCAATAAACAAATGATTTAAAAAATAAAAAAAAAAGAAATGAGAAAGATCTATTTTAGAAGAAAAATTTCTCTGTTGTATAGTTTGAAAGTCTCACAGATTAATGCTGACCATATCAATTGTCTTCCTTTGCTCTTTGTAGAATCACAGCACCCTACAGTTCACTCTTGAATTAAACCAGGTGACAGGGGAGCTATGCATGTATACATACAGCTACTGGCATTAAACACCGGGTGCTATGCACGTTCAGGAACTGGTGTGGACACCAGGATCCAGATGATACTTCCTACCTGCGTTTCCCACATGGGGTGACATACTTTTCCTCTTCTGGATAATAACATAAACTGTGTTTGTTTGTTTCCCATAGAACCGGAGGCTTACACAACTCTTGCTTCTCCTGGGTTCTGTTCTTTGATTCAGATAGAGAGAAGGTGAGCTTTCCCTGCTACTATAACATCTCCCATGTGATGCCAGGACTTGAACCAGTGTCTTGTGCATGGAAAGTCACATTATTTACATCCCTGTGCCCTTTCTGAACTTTTAATAAGTCTAGAGCCAAATACGATCCATCTTTAAAAATAGGAATCCTGCAGCACTGGGTACCAACCTCCTTATTTCTATCTGGATTTTTCCTTCTCAATTTTCATCTTTACCCTTTATATTAACTACGTTGTTTTCTCTCTTCCTCTCTCTCTCTCTCTCAAGTTTAGCTGCTATTAATAGTTTGTTACAAGGCTGTAAGATCACAGTGTGTAAGTTCCACACCACATCCACCACCAAAGTCTTGTATCCACCACCACCTTCCCACCTCCCAAAGGTAACCATCATAGTACTCAATAAGTCTTACAAACAGTTTGCTTGCACTTGTTTTGTTTGGATTTTTTTGCTTGTTTGTTTTTGGCAACTTCATGTAAATCAGATCTCTAGATTCCACATGAGTGAAACCACCTGGTTTAACTGTATTCTTTAAAGCACTTCAAATAAATTTCTTGAAAACAGGAAGAATATAAACTAATCAACTGAAAACTGGGAAGTTACACATAAAATAAGTGTCCCTTATCAGTCCTATTTGAACATGGATCATGAAGCTCTTACTCAGAGTCTCAGTGACTGAAAGATCAAGTTAAAAAAAAAAAATCAGCGTTCAAGGGCACAGTACTAATCCTACCTCATTAATTGCATGAAACAATTAAGTGTAAGTCACTTTCCATTATGAGATGCTTTTAAAAAAAGAACATTCACCAACACTCTCAAGACAGATTTCAGGAACGTAAAACCTATCACAAACATGGATATGCTAAGAAAAAAACCCAAGAGTTTAAAGCATTCTGAAGAGTGCTAAGAGTAATTATAATTTCTACAGCAAAAACTAACTACCACTGTTTATACCACCTGCAAGAAGCCTTGATGCTGTTATTTAATCTTGCAAAGAGAGTTGAGCTCTGTAATGTGAATAGTCTACGAGACAGCCTCTTTTGCCACTAAAGCAGCTAAGAAACAGGTAGTTGGGCCTGTGATGAAGAAGCCAATGTGATTTCTTTTTTTTTTTCTTTTAGTTATCTTTATTTACTGGATAAGGACAGCCAGAAATCGAGAGGATAGGGGAGACAGAGAGGGAGAGAGAAAGAGAGACAACTGCAATACTGCTTCACCACTTGCAAAGCTTTCCCCCTGCAGGTGGGGACCAGGGGCACGAACCCAGGTCCTTATGCATTGTAACATGTGCACTCAACCAGGTGCGTCACCACCTAGCCCCAAGCCAATGTGATTTCCTTCTTCATTTGTAGAAAGTTATCTGCAAGCTCCCTCCCGATGTGCCTGACCTGAGTCACTCTCTGAAATCTCAGTATCTGCCTCACTCAAGATTAGTATCTAACAAAGCAAGTTTGGTAACTGAATTATGCTAGACTAGGTGGGGATAGGTAGCAAAATGCTCATGCCTGAGGCTCTTAAGTCCCAGGTTCAATCCCCCGCACTACCAAAAACCAGAGCTGATCAGTGCTCTGATGAAAAAAAAAAGTATATATATATGTAAGTATTAGACTAAACAAGATAGAAGAAAAGCATTGTTCTTTTTTATTGTTTTGATTAGAGAAATAATGCAAATCACTAGATTTGTGGGTATAGTTTCTTGTTTTTCTGTGATAGGTATCTGCATAGCAACTTAAGTCCTCCTCCACTACCTGACTGGGAGTCAACACCCACTCAACCCCTTCTCTCAACCCCCCTCCCCAGAAAAGTATTGTTCTTAGGATAACTGATAGACCAGCTAAAGAACAATCAGTAAATTCATGACTACCCTGTGATAAATTCCCAGTTACATGTTAATCTGTCTGTTAGAAATGCAACCTTCTTTTTTCCTTTATTACATATTTAATCAAAAGAAATGCATTCAACTGAGCCAATCAAAAGTTTCCTGAAATGCAAATAACTATTTTAATAGCTATTAATGACTAATCATCTAGCACACAGTAATTTGCAGGATAAAGAAAAAATAAATGGGGATTGTGAGTGCTGGCATTACTCTCCTCAAGTTGAAATCCCACAGAGTGGAGTCCGGGAAACACCAAGCAACCTGGAACCTTGCGCAGGCTCAAAAGTAGGTCCTCCACCAGAATGCGCTTTCCACATCATCCCCACACATGTTTCTGCCTAGAAAAAACTTGCATCTTCTTTCAAGCCTTTTGCTACAAAAATTCCTCCACGATACCAAGAGAACCAGCTCCCATCTCTGATCCACTGATTCGATGCACAAGAAAAGAGTAACACTTGTCCACATCAACTAGACTCATTTTCTATCTGTCCAGTTAGAAAACCCAGGAAAGTAGGAAGCCACCTTCCCCCTCCCCGCCCCCCAGCATTTCTACTGTCCAGAACTGGCAAATACCAATTGTCTTTGCTCAAGTTTAAAGTAGTGATGAATGTTCTGAGAGGTGGTACAGTGGATAAAGCACTGGACTCTCATTGAGCATGAGATCCCAAGTTCAATCCCCAGCAGCGCACATACCAGAGTGATGCCTGGTTCTTTCTCTCTGCCTATCTTCTACATGAATAAATTAAATTAATAAAATAGTGATGAGACTTTACATACTCAGAGTGACATCTGACTGTTTCACAGACTTGGCACATAATGATGACTGCAGGTCTGCTGCAAGCAGCTTACAATGGATTACTTTAAAGGAGGAGGGGAAAAATGTGAAATCCAAGTTAACATATTTTAAATTTCTGGAGAACAGAGACAATCTCTTAGATATCTGGATCCCTCCAAAATGAATGGGAGAGAAAAATCCTGTGCTCTAGAGGCATATAATCCCTAACATTTAATGTGTATTTTATACAACATAATACATTAAGAACTTCCATCAGATGGGGGGAGCTTTTAGGCACTAACAGTAAGTACTATGAAAACATTTAACTTTTGTCTTTATTTCTTTACCTTCTCTACAATCTTGAAAGAAAGCTATTTGGCATTACAGATCCAAAGTAGTCCTCTAATGTACTCCATCTGCAAATTCTGTGTTCACTGTCAAGACAAGGAAGCTAAATAATGTCTAATGATTAACAACACTGAAATAGCTTAGTGAAGACCAGTCAATCATCTCTATATTATGAATGTTATTAATAATAATTGCTGTCATTTCTGCTTTAACCAAACTAACAGAAAATTTTCACAAAGACTTTAAAAAGCTTAGCTACTTCATTCACAGAAGGGAGAAAGTACTTATGAGGACAATTAAAATTCAACCGTTAGACATTCCTATTAGATAGGAATGCATACCCTGAAGACAACATATAAATGAAATGTTACATTACAGAGGGCCCCCCCTCCAACCCCCCAGAAAAGAGCCTTTGAATTACACAAAAGATAGAATTTCACTTCCTTCAAGTTTTAACAGATCTGTAGGTTTTAATCTTGGCAAGTCCTGCCTGAGTAAAATTAAAGAAAACTACCTGTGATTATACGTACCAGGCTCAAGGACTGCCCTGTCACAGATACACACATTCTGCAGCTGAGTCATCAGGTACCACCTCCTACTGAAAAGGAACTAAATGCCCATCATTGTACTGCTACAACTAAGACTTTCATCCTTGTTAAAAGATTTATTCTAATACCTTAGATTTAATTAAAACCTGGCATGTGTGCCTTAGAGTGGTTTAACCACTGTCGCTGAGGAAAACTATTTAAACATACACAACTACGGAGATTAAAATAACAAGAGCAGCTTGTTACTAAAAACCAGAAACCTCACTTACTGATGTGACTGCGTTGGACCGAACAAAAACAGAAAATAAAAATGTTTCGTTCTCCTGCCTTGAAACAGCCTAGGGCAAAGTTTGGAGATCCATCTTTGCTAAAGCTCTTTCCTACAGTTTTGTCCCCTCTTTAGGTCCTGACTGCCCAGACCACTCCTTTATTATTTTTATTTTTTAACCAATCCATTTTGCAAGGTTGGCAAACTTGTTCTGTAACACGTTAAGAAGACAGCTAATGCTTTAGACTTTGAGGACCTGACAACCTTGGTCACAGCAAAACAACGAGGGTGTCCACCTCCAGGGCAGGGGCAGTGGGGGGATGAGGGGGGAGAGAGACAGTAAAACAATAAACACTCTGCATTCTAACAAAGCTCTTCATATGGATACCAAAACTTAAAGGTTTCCTGATTTTCCTCTGCCAAGTTAGTTGAATGTCCCCAGTTGAGGAAATCGCTTAATGGGTAGAGGTCAGGATTTGCATACCAGGTTCAATCCCCTGGTAAAGCTTGTGGTGGGGCAGAGTTCTGCCTCCTCCTCATACAAAATAAATAAATTTTTGTGGCTAGGGAGGCATTGCTCACCAGGGGTAGGGTGCCCCTACACTGCTGTGAGGGGCCCAGGCTCAAGCGCTGTGGACGCTCTAGCAGTGGAGGAAGTGTTTTTGCTAACGGTGTCTCCCGCCCCACCCCGCCCTTGTGACCAGGCACTAAAGCTGAAGTTGTGCTTGCATGAGTTCTTGGTTCCAAAAAAAAAAAAAAAATTGCACCAAAGTAAAAGAGGAGAGGGTCAGCTCCTGGAACATTGGAACATGATGTCAAAGGACCTAGGGAGGTTGACTTGTTATACAGAAAACTGAAAAACGTCAGACATACATAAACTAAAAAAAAGATTAAAAGTGGTTTAAGAAAAGGAGAGGAATGAGAGCTGTTGGGAGCAACGCGCACTCCTGGGAGTGAAATTCAGTGCAGAGCCAGATGGCTCATCCAGGAGCAGAAAGGAAGGCAGGTTACAGGCACACGTACAGGTAAGTGGAGAGAGTGATGGGAATCCCTGGACATTACCTAATGGGTGTCCTGTTTCACTCTCCGGAAAATGGGCAGCAGAGTGTAAAGATGAGAAAGAAGTCGTGGAGAATGAAGTGACTAGAACTACAGAAATGAGGTCAGACCACCAGAGAATGCTTAGCAGAGGCTAGTGAGCGATTTAAAGTGAGAGCTGTCAGCAAGGCTGGCTTAGTTGTTCTCCAGCCTTGTTCAGCTAATTGGGTGCAAGAGCACAGGAAATAAGTTGTATTGAACTAGAGATGGAGTGTTACCAGAAAAAGTGTAACAGTTACATAAAGAGAAACGAGGGCGGGGGGTGGCAGAGGGTAGTGGCTCACCGATTAAGCACACATAGTATTAAGCACACATAGTAGTAAGCACACATAGTAGTAAGTACACATAGTAATAAGCACGCATAGTAGTAAACACACATAGTAGTAAGCACACATAGTATTAAGCACACATAGTATTAAGCACACATAGTAGTAAGCACACATAGTAGTAAGCACACATAGTATTAAGCACACATAGTATTAAGCACACATAGTAGTAAGCACACGTAGTAGTAAGCACACATAGTAGTAAGCACACATAGTATTAAGCACACATAGTATTAAGCACATGTAGTAGTAAGCACACATAGTAGTAAGCACACATAGTAGTAAGCACACATAGTATTAGGCACACGTAGTATTAAGCACACGTAGTATTAGGCACACATAGTATTAGGCACACATAGTAGTAAGCACACATAGTATTAGACACACATAGTATTAAGCACACATAGTAGTAAGCACACATAGTATTAAGCACACGTAGTATTAAGCACACATAGTAAGCACACATAGTAGTAAGCACACATAGTAGTAAGCACACATAGTAGTAAGCACACATAGTAGTAAGCACACATAGTATTAAGCACACGTAGTATTAAGCACACATAGTAGTAAGCACACGTAGTAGTAAGCACACATAGTATTAAGCACACATAGTAGTAAGCACACATAGTATTAAGCACACATAGTAGTAAGCACACATAGTATTAAGCACACGTAGTATTAAGCACACATAGTAGTAAGCACACATAGTATTAAGCACACATAGTATTAAACACACATAGTAGTAAGCACACGTAGTATTAAGCACACATAGTAGTAAGCACACATAGTAGTAAGCACACATAGTAGTAAGCACACATAGTAGTAAGCACACATAGTAGTAAGCACACGTAGTAGTAAGCACACATAGTATTAAGCACACGTAGTATTAAGCACACATAGTAGTAAGCACACATAGTATTAAGCACACATAGTATTAAACACACATAGTAGTAAGCACACGTAGTATTAAGCACACATAGTAGTAAGCACACATAGTATTAAGCACACATAGTAGTAAGCACACATAGTATTAAGCACACGTAGTATTAAGCACACATAGTAGTAAGCACACATAGTATTAAGCACACATAGTATTAAACACACATAGTAGTAAGCACACGTAGTATTAAGCACACATAGTAGTAAGCACACATAGTAGTAAGCACACATAGTAGTAAGCACACATAGTAGTAAGCACACATAGTAGTAAGCACACATAGTAGTAAGCACACATAGTAGTAAGCACACATAGTAGTAAGCACACATAGTAGTAAGCACACGTAGTAGTAAGCACACATAGTATTAAGCACACGTAGTAGTAAGCACAAGGACCTGGACTTGAGCCCCCAGCTCTCCATCTGCAGCAGGGACACTTCACAAGTGGTGAAGCAGCTCTGTAGGTGTTTCTCTCTCTCCTTCTCTATCTTCCCCTCCCCTCTCAATTCCTCTCTGTCCTACTGAATTAAAGGAGAAAAATAATAATAAAGGCTCCCAGGAGCAATGGACTTGTAGTGTCAGCACCAAGCCTCAAAGATATCCCTGTAGGCAAAAAAAAAAAAAAAAAGAGGGGGTGGGGGATTGATGATGTATATACAAATAAATGCTTTTATTACTGTCCACAGATCACAACTGGACTAAGAAGTGGAATATGAGATAGCTCACCCCGTAGGGCAAAGGCTTTATCTTCTCATGCTCAAGGACCAAGGTTCAAGCCCCCAGTCACTACATAGGAACACTCACACGGAAAATTTTCACAAGCAGTGGTGCAATCTGGTGGTATCACTCCTCTATTGCTTACCCTCTATAAGAAAGAAAAAAAAGAAAGGGAGGAAGGGAGGGAGGGGGGAAGAGAAAGAAAGAAAGAAAGAAAGAAAGAAAGAAAGAAAGAAAGAAAGAAAGAAAGAAAGAAAGAAAGAAAAAGGGAAAGGGAAAGGGAAGGGGAAAGGGAAAGGGAAAGGGAAAGGGAAAGGGAAAGGGAAAGGGAAAGGGAAAGGGAAAGGGAAAGGGAAAGGGAAAGGGAAAGGAAAGGAAAGGAAAGGAAAGGAAAGGAAAGGAAAGGAAAGGAAAGGAAAGGAAGAAAGAAAGACAGCCAGCCAGCCAGGCAGCCAGCCACGGACAGCAATGAAACCAAACAGGTCATGAGTCCCAGTGATAACCCTGGTGACAAAAATAAACAAATAACTAAAATTAATTTAATATTTTAAAGTAGGAAAATGTGATCATAAGGAACAACAGGGACATATAGGCAGTGAAAGGGGCCTGGAAAGTGGAATAAAAAATGGGTAGCCAAAGGGGCTGGGGTGGCGGCACACCTGGCTAAATGCTCACACTACAGTGTGCAAGGACCTGAGTTCAAGCCCCTGCTCCCCACCTGCCGGGGGGGGGGGGTGGGGGGGGGTGGGGGCTTTCACAAGTGGTGAGACAGGACTTCGGGTGTCTCTCTGTCTCTCTATTTCCCCCTCCTCTCTCAATTTCCCTCTGTCTCTATCCAATAATAAATATTTTTAAAAAGAAAAGCAAATATACAGCTAAGAGCTAAGCCCGAACAAATAATGCAGAGATAACGGTGAACCAGAATTAAGTTATTTAAGGAAGAAGGCAGAATGACCCACGTAAATCTTTAAATGGACAAGTAACTACATACTTAGTACACTCTGGCATGAGATGAAAAATTGGAGGGGTTATGAAAGGAAGAAAAAAAACATCTGAAAGTGGCAGTGGCAATGAAGAAAAATATCCACACACCACCTTCAAGTCCAGCAGTACAACGGCTGTGGGCTGGAGGGAACCTCCCACCTTGAAGACCTTCTGGGAGAGACATGGCCTCATAAGTGAGTCACGTTTCACTTAGATCAAGAAGATGAAAGGAAGCTTCAGAAGAGAGGAGAATAGAAGGAATTTTGCTGAGAGCACGAGAGGGGTTCTTATACCTGAGGAGTCAGAAAAGGAGTCACGGAAAGATTTATGGGGCCCAGGAAATCAGAGAAAACCTAGGAGGAGTTTCCACATAAATTAAAAGACAATGTCTACATTTTTAACAAACAAACAACAACAACAAATTGTTGAGATTTTCATTTTAAACGGTATTGACTTTTACAATTTTAAATGGAATTAACTTTTACAATTTTAAATGGTATTGACTTTTACACAACTGGTTAAGTGCTCACATCACAGTGCTCAAGAACCTGGGTTCAAGTCCCTGGTCCCCACCTGCAGGGGGGGAGCTTCACAAGTGGTGAAGCAGGGCTGCAGGTGTCTCTGTTTCTTTCCCGCTCTATCTCCTCCTCCCCTCTCAATTTCTTTCTGTCTATATCCAATAATAAACAAACATATATTTTTTTAATTTTTTATTTAAGAAAGGATTAGTGAACAAACATATATTTTTAAAAAATAGTATTGACCAGAGGCCCAGGAGGAGACACAGCAAGTATTAGACTTAACAAAACCATGAAGTACCAAGTTCAATCCCCAATATCACCTGTGTCAAGAGTGATGCTCTGGTTCTCTTTCTCCTCTAGAATAAATAAATAAATAAATCTTTAAAAATAAACCATAAAAATGGCATTGCCAGAGCTAAGCAGTGCTCTCTTCCTTCCTCTCTCCTTCTCCCCTCACATTCTCTTTCTCTCTCATAATAAATAAATCTTTGTTTAAAAACTGACGTTGCAAACACAATCAGTTTGGGGAGGGTATATCTTTACACTATTGAGGTTTCTATCAAGTAATGGTCTATCTTGCCATTTAAGACTTTGAAGGTAGGGTCAGGAGATGCCTTAGCCAGGAGAGCTCACACTTTATCATGCATGAGGACCCAGGTTCAAGCCCCTGGCCACCACATGGGAGCATCACTAAAAGTGGGAGCTTTGGGGGCCTGGGCTGTAGTGCAGCAGGTTAAGCATGCATAACTATGAAGCGCAAGAACCCACATAATGTTCCCAGTTCAAGGCCCCGATTCCCCACCTGCAGGAGGTCGCTGTACAGGTGGTAAAACAGGTCTGCCGGTGTCTGTCATTCTCTCCTCCCTCTGTCTTCTCCTCCTCTCTCCATTTCTCTCTGTCCTATCCAACAACAATAACAAGGGCAACAAAAATGGGGAAAAAATGGTTTCCAGGAGCAGTGGATTTGTAGTGCAGGTACGAGCCCGTGATAACCCTGGAGGCAAAAAAAAAAAAAGTGGGAGCTTCACAGGTGTTGAAGCAGTATTGTATTGTTTCTCCCTCTCTCTCTCACTCTCTCTCTCTCTCTCTCTCTCTAATTTACGTGTGTGTGTGTGTGTGTGTGTGTCATTGCTGATGACAGCCACTAGCACTTAAACTGTTTTCACTGTGTGGCAGACACTTTCCTAAGCAGTCAAGGCTGACTCAACCTAGTGCTAATCTCAGAGCGCCTTTGCTTTGAGTATGCTTTCCCACAGTCTAGTGACCTTACGCTTGGGTCCAGAGACCACTACAAAGTCAGGCTGAAAGAGAGCTGAGACACTCTTCTGAGGAAACTCTTGGTCACACTCCTAACCTTGTTTATTTTGATTTGATGGCTCAAACTTTTTCCTGTCTATTCAGTCCACTCAGGATAACTGAATGTGAGGGGTGGCTCACAATTGCATCTGTATTTGGAAGTTGAGTCAGAGCACCTTGTTAACAGTCAGTCCCATGTGCTGTGGAGTGGGTAAAATAAAGGGAACTGTCATCACAGTCTCACTTTTTTCTTCTTTATCTTACTTAACATGATGGTCTCAACAAAGTGTGTCTGAATCATGGTTGAGTCAAGGCGTCACATGGCACCCTTAGCTAAGCTGAAAACTCATGCAAACTTACCCGGGGGTCTTGTTTTATTTTGGCTTTGGCTTCTGGTACAAAGACTTGCTGGCCGAAGGGTCAGTGCATGTTTAGGGGAACATTATATGAATGTGCATATAAGCACACAGGTAAATAGTTTTGGTTTGTTTTTTTCTCCTGCAGGGTTATCACTAGATCTCAGTACCAGCACTACAAATCCATCACTCCTACGGCCCCTTTTTTCCTGTCTCTCTCTCTCTCTTCCTTTGGTGAAGCATTCCTGCTACAGATGGAGCAGGAGCTCTGACCCAGAGCCTTGTAAGGACCCTTCAGAACAGTACTATTTGAGCTTAACTGGCTGTAGCACCACCTGCCCCCCCCCCCAGGTTTATTTTTTAACTCTGTAGTTTCTTGACCTTCAAAGTGCTCTATTTCTTCTCCTCTTTTTATAAATTACTTTTATATATATATATATATATATATATATTTTTTTTTTTTTTTTTTTTTTTTTTTTTTTTTTACTTACTGGATAGAGACAGCAAAATTGAGAGGGAAGTAGAGAGGGAGAAAGACCGAGACAACTGCAGCCCTGCCTCACCGCTTGCAGAGCTTTTCCCCTTGCAGGTAGGACTGGAGGTTTGAACTCGGGTTCTTGTGCACTGTAACATGTGCATTCAGCTGGGTGACCCGCCACCGGGACCTACTTCTTTTTCTTCTCCTTCTCCTTTCTCCCTTCTCCCTTCTCTCTCCTTCTCCTTCTTCTTTTATAAAGACAAAGGAAAACTGAGTAGGAAGGGGGACACAGGGAAGGAGAGAGAGAGAGAGAGAGAGAGAGAGACCTGCAGCACTGCTTTACTGCTCTTAAAAGTTTCCCCTGCAGGTGGGGACTGGGAGCTTGAACCCAGGTCCTTGGGCACTGTAATCAGTGTGCTCTTCCAGGTGTACCAACACCCAGCCTCTAAAAAAATTTTAATTCTTTCTTTACTGTTTTTGTTTCGTTTTTATTATTTATTTATTTATTTTTACCACAGCACTGCTCAGCTCTGGTTTATGGTGGTGCTGGGGATTGAACCTAGGACTTCGGGTCATCAAGCATGAGAGTCTGTCTGCATAAAAGTTACACAATTTCCCCCACCCATCTGGCCCGGATGTCAGAGAGCAAACCCAGGGCCTCATGCATGATCAGCCTCTATCACTCTATCCCAGACCCCTCTACTTCCTTTCTTTCTAAGAACTGGTTGATATTTATATAAGCAGTTAGGAATATCAAGATATTTCTTACCCCCTTGAAGCCAATCATCTGTCCTACTGGTCAGTTTTTCTGTACCTGCATTACTAAGGCTGTTACTGTTTCATTTCGTATCTACTGACTCCAGAGGATTAAAATATTCTAGGTAGTAATGAAAACATGAGTGATCTCAGCGTGTGTCATGCCTCAGCGTCTGCACAGACGTAAGGAAGAAGGGTCCTGTCATCTGGTTGCTCTCGTTCTAGGGACGCTGGCAGGTGATTAAGTGGTTAAAATACTCTTGACATTTTCTGAGGGGAAAAAAAAAAGTAAGCAGAGAATGCTAACGGGAATAAAGAGCAGAGCACTTAAAAATTTTTAAAAAGACTTTCAGCGGTCTTGGAGGTTGCTCAATGGATGGACCCCTGGACTTGCAGGCAAGAGTTCCCAAGTTTGATCCTCAGCATCACATACACCAGGGTTATGTTCTTTCTCTGTCTCTCATTAATAAATAGAGATCACATGATGGCAGAGGACCTAGTGGGGGCTGTACTGTTATGTGGAAAACTGGGAAGTGTTCTGCATGTACAAACTATTGTATTTACTGTCAACTGTAAAACATTAATCCCCAATAAAAAATAAATTAATAATTATAAATAAATATTTTTAGGGTGGGGGTAGATAGCATAATGGTTATGCAACACCATAAGTCAGAACTGAGCAGTGCTCTGTTTGAAATTAATTAATTAATTAATAATTAAAAAATATGTTTTTTTAAAAGAGATCTTTTTATTTTAAAGGGCTTTCAATAGGAGGCAAAATGATAGTTATGTCTTGAGGGGAAATTAGCACATGTGGGTGAGCAAAAGAATGAGGAAAGCACCAGAAGTGTTTATCTATAAATTGAACACAGCATGTGAGCTACTCCTGCTTCAATGACTAGAAAGAGCACTACCCCAGCATAGTGTCAAGTGCTTACATAAAGGACTAAGTGAATGAACAGTGTGAGAACCCAATTTGTTAGCTTCTGAGGGATCAGAACGAGTATTAGTGTTTGGCCTCAGTCCATGCTACGAAGTTATTTTTTCATTACTGCCATTGGCTCTCTCACTGTTCTCCTCATGCCCATGAACTGAGGACCCAAAATGAAGCAGGCACTGTGTTAGTAAAACCAAAAGGGGGGAGGGAGGGGAAGATGGCGGACTGAGAAGCCGCTAACAGCGTGTGCTCTGATCACTTCTTCTGGAAACGGTTCCAGATGCCACCAGGATGCTGGCCAGGCTTCCCTGGATTGAAGACCCCACCAATGTGTCCTGGAGCTCAGCTTCCCCAGAGACCCACCTTACTAGGGAAAGAGAGAGGCAGACTGGGAGTATGGACCGACCAGTCAACGCCCATGTTCAGCGGGGAAGCAATTACAGAAGCCAGACCTTCTACCTTCTGCAACCCTCAACAACCCTGGGTCCATGCTCCCAGAGGGATAGAGAATGGGAAAGCTACCATGGGAAGGGGTGGGTTATGGGGATTGGGCGGTGGGAATTGTGTGGAGTTGTACCCCTCCTACCTTATGTTTTTGTTCATTAATCCTTTCTTAAATAAAAAATTTAAAAAAAAAAAAAAAAACCAAAAGGAAGACAGTCTCTTCCTCTGTTAAGAACAGAAAAAGGAGTGTAAAAGGCTGTTTCATAGTGACATGAAAGTGCAGTGAGGGAATTCACACTTTAAACATCTCCTCTCTGTTCTAGGCAAGAAAATTATTGCTTTTAAAGGGTAAGTATACTGCCCAACTTTAAAGTGGGGTATCTCCACACACCAAAAGCTGAATGGCAGCAGATATAATCAGTGTAAAACCCAAGAGGGGAACCAGTCCAGAACAGTCAGAGGCCATGTGCAAATCACCTCTGGCAAGATGACAGGGCTACAGTGTGGAGAAGAGAGCACTGGGGAGCCTGGCAGCAGAAGGGAACTCCCCTGCATTGGAGCAGAAAGCAAAGCCCAGTTTGGCCTCTGTCGAGGTTGGATATAAAGCTGTGTACCTCCAGTGTTAGAAGGAAGCCAAGAGAAGTTCACAGAGAGGATGTGATTAAAGACTCAGTGCCAGTCCCTGTTCGGCGCCATTTACTGGTCTAGCTTCACGGGCGGGAGACAGACGACCAGGGACTCATGGCTGAGCTGGGAACACAGTTCAATCTTTATTGATGAGCGGGGATGCAGTTCAACAATCTAATCTCTTCTAATCTCTCTTCATTAGAAAGCTCTGTCTTTTATATTCCCTGAGGCGGAAGTTTCAGGAAGAGGAAGTACATAGGATAGAGGGTGGGGAGAAGGAAAGTAGCGTGGGAACCAGTGGGGATTAAACCAATGAAAACAATGATTATGTAAATAGACTACAACGTCAAGCAATGCAACAGAGGGGTCTTAGAAGCAGAATTTAGAAGCATACCAACAACTCAGGCCAGCTCAGTGACAGATATACAACATCCCCAGTGCCACAGTGACATAAATCATCAACACAAGCTCTGGCTTTAGGTTCAGGGCACTGGGGAATAGGCAGAATAAAGTGCAAAACCATTATAGGGGCTGGGGATGTGGCCCAGTGTTCGAGCACGTACTTGGGGTATATGAAGCCCTGGGCTGGATCTCTAATGCCCAACAGCAGCAGATATCACAGACAGGCATGGGCCCAAACGGGGAAAATACAAACTAATGACTCACAGAGAACTAATCTAAGGAAAACTGGTCCTTTCCTCACTAATCCCAGCCAGAAACCCACCCACAGAATTTGGCATCCCAGTCCCATAATTCTAAACTGTGCTGGTCTAAGTCTTGGATCCCAATGCCCTGAAACTGAAGTCTTCGGATGACCAGTTTGGGAACCATAAACCAATAAGCAAGTAAATAAAGGTGTTAGTATCCTGGCAGGACCCATTACAGACCCTGTATGCCAAGAAGAGCCAGGGTTACCCACACCTTACAAGGGGACAGGGAGTGGACCTGGAACTTGAGAACTGGAAGGTATGTCCTTGGTGCTTCCCCTCAGTGATAATTAAAAACAAATAACTGCAGCAGCCAGGCTGGAAAAAAAGCATTCGAAGGCTCAGACCCCTGAGCATCAGAGCCCAGTGGAAGTACTAGCAGACAGCAAGGGTGCCATTGAGGAAGGGACATGACCGCCACCTGCAACACCCTGGGCCAGGCGCAGCAGCAGGGACGTAGCTGACTGCACTAGCATCCTCTCCCCGGCTTTTTCTTATAGATAGATCCTAAGTAGCTATTATTTACAGGGGTCAGTAAGAGTGGACAGTATCAGACAAGAGGAGGTCTAGAGCAGACCGTGTGGCAAACGTTCATGGTTCCCTCACCCAGCTGTGTACCCTTGGACCTTCTTTTTTTTAAGAATTCATTTATTCATGAGGAAGATAGGAGACGGAGCTCCAGTGGTGCAATCGGTTAGTGCATGGTACTTATATGGAAGATAGGAGGAGAGAAAGAACCATGTATCACTCTGGTACATACATGTGTGTTGGTATGCTTCTAAATTCTGCTTCTAAGACCCCTTCTGTTGCATTGCTTGACGTTGTAGTCTATTTACATAATCATTGCTTTCATTGGTTTAATCCCCACTGGTTCGCGCGCTATTTTTCTTCTCCCCACCCCCTATCCTACATACTTCCTCTTCCTGACACTTCTGGCTCAGGAGACATAAAAGACAGAGCTTTCTAATCAAGAGAGATTAGAAGAGATTAGATTGTTGAACTGCCTCTCCGCTCGTCAATAAAGATTGAACTGCATTCCCAGCTCAGCCATGAGTCCCTGGTCGTCTGTCTCCCACCCGTGAAGCTAGCCCAGCCCGGCACATGTGCCTCGGGGGGTTGAACGTGGGACCTCATGCTTGATAGTCCAGTGCTTTATCTACTGCGCCACCTCCCAGGCCACGAGGCCATTAGCCTCTGTCTAGGCTAATGAGCCCAGAGGCAACTCAAATAGGCTGCAGGTTACATACATTCAGGTAATTCAGAGGAATGTTCCTCAAGGAGTCCCAGTGATTGAGCCCATACATCATGGCATCCCTCACTGGTTGTCTCTCCTTCCATGTCTAGCTGCCTCCACACCACATTCCTGATTGCTGGGGTGAGGGGAGTGTCACCTCTGATTACATCACATGCAAGTGCTTGCCTCAGATTCTGCTGGGGGGGGGGGGGGATTTACGGCTCAGATATACAAGGAGACATGGTTAAAGATGGTTCTACTGGAGCCAGGGAGATAGTATGATTATGGAAAAGACTTTCATTCCCGAGACATGGAGGTGCCAGGTTCAACCCCTGGCACTACTATAGCCAGAGCTGAGCAATGCTCAGGTGGGGGAAGGGGGCTTCTGTTATAATTCTCTCTGAATTAAAAACAATGGAGACAATCCAAGTATCTACTAGTGAAGCAAGGCAGGAGGAAGGGGTATTCTTACAGTGGTAAACTTTTCAACAGCTGAAATAAATGATGCAAAAGGCTTTCATGCCTGAGGCTCCAAGGACCCAGGTTCAATCCCCAGCACCACCATCAAAGTCAGGGTTGAACAGTGCTCTGACAGAGAAAAAAATGAAAAAGACAATACAGTAGCAAGGGCAGGTCTCTTCCAAGACTAGGTTAAAGGGTTATTCCAGCTCCCATACTGACTCTCCCTTTGTAACTACCTTTGAACAAGCCTGCTGCCATGTCAAGAACAGGCCTAAGGAAGGGTTCCAGTAGTAAGGAGGTAAGCATCTTGTCCAAAATCAAGTGAGTAAGCTTGGGCTCTGGTCCTTCAATTCCAGTGAGATCTGCAGGCCGTGACAGACCTGGTCAGCAGCATTCCAGGTGTTGTCACCACTGCTTTTGTCACTACAGACACGAACCAGCCCCACCCAGCTGAGCAGCACCCAGATCCCTGCCCTCATAGACTGTGAGGTAAATGCGTGCCTATATTCAAGCTGACTTGTAATTTGTAAAGGATAGTAACTATCAGCAGTTTGGGAATATTGCATAAGCAAAACTCTAACAACTGTTGATTCTGCACGGGAAAGGCATGGGTCCTTGCCAAATCATGTGCAGTAACATCTTCAATAAAGGCTGTATCACTATTCTGTATTGATAGCTACGGTTTTGATTTGTCGATGGTTTAAAAATAGGGGTCCAGGGAACTTCTGGAGGCAGAGCTACAGAGTAGCAGCAGCTGCCTTTCTCTCCTCTCCTCTTCTCAGTCAACTAGGAATATCAAAGGAGACCACGTAGGACTATAACAAGACAGGACTAGAACTACTTTTGGAACCCACCAAATCACCAGAGCATCTAGAGACCACAACTATGCCCAGCTATCCAGCTCTACCCAGTTGAGAAACTTCTCTAAAGAACAAGGAATATCAAAGATAACCTGAGACTACAACAAGACGAGATTGGGACTACTTTGGGAACCCACCAAGTCACCAGTGAGTAAAAACATGTTTGGCTCGTGGACAGAGAGGAGCCTAAGGAGAGATTCCTGGAGCTAAAGCCTGTCTCTACTCCCAAGGGGCTGGTAACAGTCTGGCAGTTTGCCAGTGAGGAGCTACCTCCAGACTGCTTTACCAACAAAAAGACTGCTGAAGGGAGGAGAAGACTCCCCTAAGACTCACCAAATACAACTGTGAGTCTCCATTTGCTACTGCCCTCGGAGGCTGGGACAGTAGGAGGGAAGCCCTGTGCTGACATCAGGAGGCAGAGAACTAACCAGGAAACTCAGGAGAAGATCTACATCCTGGTAGTCTAGAGATGGGACTGTATAATATAAGCCTTTCCACACTGTTCTGATGAGAACATGGTGAATAACTGCCTCAGAACCTACAGACTATAAACGGGACTTGTTTAGAAACTCACAGGACCCCGCTTGGCAGAGAAGCTGAATTGAGCCCAGAACTTTGGATCCTTGGAGTGTGGGCGTCTCTTTGCATTAACCACTGTATTATCTCTCCCACACCCTGCTTTATATCATGGTCAGAAGTGAGTGATTAAGCTAAAAAAACTACTTATAGGTGAAAAGCCCTCAGACTACCATAGCCTACAGGGGAAAAAAAAAAAAAGAAAAAAAGAGGCTTTAACAGCCACTGTGCTTCAACTCAGGGATTGAGATAACATTGAAACAACTGTTAATTTCCACCCCTGTGAACTCTTAAAGTACCTTAATTAGACACAAGTCAATCCAGGCTAGAGTGATAAGTGAACTGAAAAGTACTGAAAGAAGGACCTCATAACACACTGTAGTAATGGTTAAACCAAGGAGAAACATTGGAGAAATGAACCAGGACAAAAGTCCAGCTAAAAGCCCTCCAAAGGTAGAAACACAGAAGAATGAGATCAACATCCAAATGCTAGCTGAGGAATTAGTCACAGAAGTGAGAAAACAGGGGAGTCGGGCTGTAGCGCAGCAGGTTAAGCGCAGGTGGTGCAAAGCACAAGGACCAGCGTAGGGATCCCGGTTCGAACCCCAGCTCCCCACCTGCAGGGGAGTCACTTCACAGGCGGTGAAGCAGGTCTGCAGGTGTCTATCTTTCTCTCCTCCTCTCTGTCTTCCCCTCCTCTCTCCATTTCTCTCTGTCCTATCCAACAACGACGACAACAACAATAATAACTACAACAATAAAACAACAAGGGCAACAAAAGGGAATAAATAAAATAAAATAAATAAAAAATTTAAAAAAAAAGAAGTGAGAAAACAGTTTGCAAGAGCTGTCATCAGAAATGCAGAAACAACAAATGAGACTCTTGAAGAAAACACTATCTCAAAGAAATTAGAAAACTGAAAGCTGAAATAGCTAAGAGCACAACTAGCTGAACAAGCGAATACAGTATCAGAACAGAGTAACAAAATAGCTGAGCTACAGAAAACAACAGAGGGGAGAGAGAATAGAATGAATGAGACAGAAATCAGAATAAGCAAGATTGAGGATAAATTAGAGAAAACTAAGAAAGAAGTAAGAGATCTCAAAAAGAGACTAAGAGGGGAGTCAGACGGTAGCACAGCAGGTTAAGCACATGTGGCGCAAAGTGCAAGGGCCAGTTTAAGGATCCCGGTTCGAGTCCCCAGCTCCCCACCTGCAGGGAAGTTGCTTCACAGGCAATGAAGCAGGTCTGCAGGTGTCTGTCTTTCTCTCCCCATCTCTATCTTCCCCTCCTCTCTCCATTTCTCTCTGTCCTATCTAACAATGACAACAATAATAACTACAACAACAAAGAAAAACAACAATGGCAACAAAGGGATAAATAAGTATTTTTTAATAATAAAGTAAAATAAAAAGAGATTAAGAGATACTGAAAACAACAACAGAGATTTATGGGATGTCTTCAAAAGAAATAATATATGCGGGAGTCAGGCAGTAGCACAGCGGGTTAAGCACACGTGATGGAAAGCCAAAGAATGGCGTGAGGATTCTGGTTCCAGCCACCCGACTCCCCACCTGCAGGGGAGTCGCTTCACAGGCGGTGAAGCAGGTCTGCAGGTGTCTGTCTTTCTCTCCCCCTCTCTGTCTTCCCCTCCTCTCTCCATTTCTCTCTGTCCTATCTAACAATGACGACATCAATAACAATAATAATTACAACAACAATAAAAAATAACAAGGGCAACAAAAGGGAAAATAAGCAATTTTTTTTAATTTTTAATAAAAAAATTTAAAAAAGAAATAATATATGCATTATAGGCCTACCAAAGGAAGAAAGGGAGGGGAAGAAAGCATTCTAGAGGACATAATAGATGAGAACTTCCTTAGTCTAGAAAACATAAAAGACATAAAGGTTCAAGAAGCCCAAAGGGTCCCAAACAGAATTAACCCAGACTTAAAGACACCAAGACACATCATATTTAGAATGGAAAGGAATAAGGATAAAGAAAAGATCCTGATGGCTGCAAAAGAAGAGTCACTTACAGAGGAAAATCCATAAGATTAGCAACAGATTTCTCCACACAAATACTATAGGCCAGAAGAGAATGGCAAGATATCTACGGAGTGCTCAAAGAGAATAGCTTTCAGCCAAGACTACTAAATCTTGCTAAACTATCCTGCTAAACTGTCATTCAGACTAGATGGAGCCATAAAAACCTTCTCAGATAAGCAACACTTAAAGGACTCAACTATCACCAAGCCTATCCTGAAAGAAGTTCTGAAAGGTCTCCTATAAATAATCAGATCACCATAAACATGCCATATATCTGAACACTCTAAAAATCTATAATAATGGCATTAAAATATCTTCAATCTATAATAGTAATAAATGTCCATGGCCTGAATTCACCTATCAAAAGGCACAGAGTAGGAAGATGGATCAGAAAACACAACACAACCCACCTAACTCAACAAGACAAACACAGACTCAAAGTGAAAGGATGGAAAACTACCAGACAAGCCAATGGACCACAAAAAGGGGGAGGGGCAGGAATAGCTATGCTTATATCTGACATGGTAGACTTTAAAATAAATAAAACTAAAAAAGATAGGGATGGACATTACTTAGTGCTCAGAGGATCTAGAGGACTTAACAATTATCAACATTTATACACCCAAGGAGAGACCATCTGAACATTTCAAACATCTGCTGAAAGAGCTGCAGCAATATATTAACAGCAACACAGTAATAGTAGGGGACTTAAATACCCATTCTCTCCACTTAACAGAGAATCCAGGCAGAAAAATCAATAAAGAATGAATGAGCTAAGTGAAGAGATAGATAAACTAGAACTATTGGACATTTTCAGAGTAAAAATGGTGATTTCACTGTTTTCAGCCCATCTTGGATGGAGCTTGCAGAAATCATGTTAAATGAAATAAGTCAGAAACAGAAGGATGAATATGGGATGATCTCATTCACAAGCAGAACTTGGGACTGGAGCTGGTGTAAAAGACTCTGGGGTGGGTGGTGGGGGGATTCAGGTCCTGGAACAGGATGGCAGAGGACCCAGTAGGGGTTGTATTATTCTGTGGAAAAATGAGAAATGTTATGCATGTACAAAGTATTGCATTTATTGTCGACTATAAAACATTGATCCTCCAATAAAGAATTTTTTTTTAAAAAAGGGTCCAGGAGACAGCTCATCCAGCAGACTGTATACATTACCATGTGCAAGGGCCCAGGTTTGAGTTACCATCATCACAGGGAAGCAGCTGCTTTGAAGAAGTTTCTTGGGC
Organism: Erinaceus europaeus; assembly: GCF_950295315.1. Taxonomy (NCBI): domain Eukaryota; kingdom Metazoa; phylum Chordata; class Mammalia; order Eulipotyphla; family Erinaceidae; genus Erinaceus; species Erinaceus europaeus. Next base: position 14,556,432 of record NC_080165.1, on the reverse strand, counting down.
ACGGAGCAGTGCTGTGTTGTCTCTCTCTCACCCGACCAAAAAGACAAATATGTATGGTATGATTTTTATAAATGTTAGTTCCTAAAGCAGCCATTTCATGGGAAATCATCTGCATCCCTATGCTCAAACATCACGTGAGTCTCTAGCATTCACTTTTTGTTGCAATTTTAAAATATTTATTCATCTGTTATATGACACAGAGAAATTGAGAGAGGAAGGGGAAGCAGGAGACACCTGCAGCACTGCTTCCCTGCTCATGAAGCTTCCTCCCTACAGGTGAGGAATAGGGAGCCTGTGTTGGTCAACATTTCTCCTTTGGCTAGTTCAGCTTCTGTTTCTATGCATGTCATGCCAGGTTCCCCTGCACTGCTTGATGCTGTGGTCTATTTACATAATCATTGATTTGTTTGAGACCCACACTGGATTAATCCCCACTGGTTCGTGCTCTTGCTCTTCTTCTACTCCACCCCCTCTCCTAATCACATCCTGTTTTCCACCATTTAATCCCAACTGGTTCGTGCTTTTTTTCCACTCTGCCCCCCATCCTACGTACTTCCTCTTCCTGACACTTCTGCCTCAGGAGATATAAAGGACAGGATTTTCTAATGAATAGAGACTGATTGATTGCACTGCATCCCCGCTCACCAATAAAGATTGAACTGCGTTCCCAGCTCAGCCATGAGTCCCTGGTCGTCTGTCTCCCACCCGTGAAGCTAGCCCAGCACACTGGCGGCTGAACAGGGACCGGCATATGGCGCACCAATGTGGGACCTAACCAGCCCATCCCCCAGATAAGTAAACAGCGCTTGGCTACCCATCCACCATGGGCTGCCTTCCTACTTATGAAGAGGTTTCCCAAAGCCTCTACTCTTTCTTCATGAGACAGTTTCTCTGTCTCTGAACATTTTGCTCTGGGCCACACTTTGGTTCCTTATGACCGTGATCGTAGGGCTTGGGAGATGCGCGGAGATTTCCCCTGGGACTTTCTGGACTCCCTCTTCCATGTTTCCCATGGAGAAGGAGTACTCTAACTTGAAGAGCATTCTCCAGTTCCCTGGCAGTCCCCAAGAATGGAGGCACGTGGTTAGCTCTACCCTCCTGATTCGATTCTTTCTTTGATGGGAAGACATTTTTAAAAATAGGTGCCTGCAGCAATCCCACAGGAACCGTAAGAAACACCCTAAATGGAATTCTGAGGAGCTTTTTGGACTACGACGCCCTCCAGGAACTCATGATGCAACATAGCAGGATCTAAATAATCTGGTTCAAGGTGAAAAAAAAAAACTACCTACAGCTTTTCTCTCACTTCCCCCCTCATTGGTCTCTCTGAATATCTTCTTAAGTTTGCTGTCTGCTTTCAGTTGTATTTTGAAAGAGAGTGATTTGAATGACTGAATTTTGTACAACCCATTTTTGCTCTGAGTATTTGGAAACTTATTGACTTTAAAAAAAAAATGCTGGACGCAGCCATGATTTCTGGAGACATCCAGAAACAGTCCAAAAAACCTGGTTTTTTTCTCTTTTGATTTTTTTTTTACATCAGTATAAATGTGAAATGTTTAATCTTGAAAACTGTATGAGTTATGCGTGGAGTAGATAGTGCAATGGTTATGCTAATGATTCTTATGTCTGAGGCTTCTAACCATGGTTCTTCTGTTTACCTTTCCATCTCTTATTAGAGCTTAAACTGTTTAAACAACCTTAAAATCATACTAGAAAGGTCTTCCAAAATTATAAAGGTACTTAAACCAATTATAATGGAGTTATCAATTATAGTAAACTTCTAATCTGCTACAAGTTTTGTTTCACAAGTAAGTGAATTACAGCTGTCGTCTTCACATGAAAAAGCATCTGCTCAAATAGAATCCCCGGAAATCCATTTGGACCCCTGTCCTCCAACACTGCCCCGCCCCCAAAACCAATGATGTGACCTGGCACAACCTGAAGAAACTGATTCACAGACTCCAAAGCTCACTCTCTACAGAAAAGCAGAATTACAGTGGTTGACCTTCCCCATCAAGACAGACATGCAGCGTTTCATCCCCTGGCATTTCTTCCATGGTCATTTGCTTTGGACTGATGCTTTTATCGGACTTGCTGGTACACCTTTGGTCCAGCCTTCTAGTCCTATTCTCAACTCTGATACTATCTCCCCAGACAATACCTGCATGCTAGCTGTCAGACTCACGCAAAAATTAGTGGTCATGGGCCCCTTGGAATATACCTAGAATAGACCTATTAGCTTTTTCCAAAATCGAGACCCAAATCTCATCTGCTATAGTCTTTCCTTTAGGTTCTTTATTATTAAGCAATTTGTTCTTCTTTTTATTTTAATGCGTTTTCAGAAACCAAGTTGCAAATTCTACTATGACGCCAACCTGACTTCCCTGGACAGATGATCTCACTAATGTACCCTAGAACCTTGTCTCTCCAGAGCCCTGCCCCATGAGGGAAAGACAGAAATGGGCTGAGAGTATGGATTGACCTGCTAGTGCCCATGTCCAATGGAGAAGCAGCTACAGAAGCCACAATAGTACACAATAGTCTGCAGTGGGTCAGTATAAAGTTCCTGATGAAATAGTATCTAATTAGACATAGATACCCTCCTCACCTACTTCATATTACAGTTCTCTCACTCAATCCAACCTGATCAAAGCAAGGACTGCAAAAGTTGAATAAGGGCAAGAGACCGGCATACTTTAACGATGACTCTTTAGTCACTATCAGGCCACCCTATCAGCTGGGGCCCTATTCAGGAAGTCCTGAGATTCCCAAACAGACATGATGGGCCTAGAACTCAAATAAATCCCTCTCTCCTTTGTTACCGGTCATCTCTATCAGGAACAGCAAAATAGATGCCTTTGTGGGGCCCCCATAGGACCTTGCCCTCAACTTGGATCAACAACAGTAGAGAATGTTCCATCCTCCGAAGGGAGGATGGACAACATACTCTGTGCTACACCTGAGGAAGATGGGTTGATATGGGGGCAACCTGGAATGTTCCTAGTCATGACCACAGAATGTGAGTTCAGATCTATAGGGATGCAGACATCACATAGGTTCCTAAGCTAAATATGGACCCCAGACCAAATCAAATCAATGAGGTTTACAGTCAACAATATTTATACCCCTTTCCCATATTAGGGAGCTACTCTCTTCCCTGATCCAGCTTTCTGTCCCTTTTCCAGCCATGACATCATCTCCCCAGACAATAACTTGGATCCACCTACATATCAGATTTCAGGCTCGAGGGGAAAAAAAAAACTAGTATAGTCACAGGCCCTTTGGAATATAACTAAAATATGCCTACTAGCCATCTACAAAATGGAGAACTTCCCCCACCACCACCATTCATCTGCACTATTCAAGCCTTTAGGTCTATGACTGTTCAACAATTTGTTTGGCTTTGTATGTTAACTCTCTTTTCAGCCACCAGGTTCCAGATGCTAGCATGATACCGACCAGACTTCACTGGACAGACGACCCCACCAATGAGTCCTGGAGCTCTACTTCCCCAGATCTCCACCCTACTAGGGAAAGAGAAAGACAGGCTGGGAGTATGGATGGACCAGTCAATGCCCATGTTCAGCAGGGAAGCAATTACAGAAGCCAGACCTCCCACCTTCTGCATCCCAGTGACCTTGGATCCATATTCCCAGAGGGATAAAGAATGGGAAAGCTATCATAGGAGGGGATGGGATACAGAGATCTGGTGGTGGGAATTGTGTGGAGTTCTACCCCTCTTATCCTATGGTTTTGTTAATGTCTCCTTTTTTAAATAAATAAAAAAATACATATATGTAAAAAAAAAAAAGGAATAGGAGAGCTTTCAAGGGAGGGGATGGGATATGGAAATATGGTCATAGGAATTGTATGGAATTGTAGCCCTCTCCTCCTATGGTCTTATCAATCATTATTAAATCAATAAAAATGAAAGAGAGACAGAGAGAAAGATCCTATGATGAGTCAGGGGATGACTCTGAAGGTTAAACATATGCCTTACTGTGCATGAGACCCTGGGCTCAATCCCCAGCACCACAGACATCAAAGAGGATGGGATCTATGGAAAACCAAGCTGTGCTTTGGCATCTCTCCTTGACTCTCTCTAAAAATATATGCAGATATTTATGTATAGAAATTAGGTCAAGTGGCTGTTTAACAGTATCACAAATGCACGATATCCTAGGTTCATACTTCAGTACTTAAAATGAGAGAGACTGTGTTTGTATGGCCAGCAAAACAGATTTCTTGGATAGTGTGCTGCTTTGTCATGCACATGACTCAAGTTCAAGCCTGCCCACATCAACTGAAGGAAGTTTCAGTGGTGTCGCCTCTCTCTCTCTCTCTCTCTCTCTCTCTGCCTCACTGTCTCTTTGTCTCTAATTTAAAAAAAAAAGTCTATGGGGAGCCAGGTGGTGGCATACCCAGTTAAGCAACAACAGCAATAACAACAACGAAAGCACAATGGGAAAAAGATGGCCTCCAGGAGCAGTGGATTCCTAGTGCAGGCACTGAGCCCCAGCAATAACCCTAGAGGCAAAACAAAAAAAAGGAAGAAATAAGCCAAACCAAAAAGGCATACACACACACACACACACACACACACACACACACACACATTATTGAGGGCCGGGCAGTAGCACAGTGAGTTAAGTGCACAGAGTGTGAAACGCAAGGACCAGCATAAAGATCCAGGTTCCAGCCCCGGACTCCCCACCTGCAGGGGTGTCACTTCACAAGCGGTGAATCAGGTCTGCTGGTGTCTATCTTTCTCTCCCCATCTGTCTTCCCTTCCTCTCTCCATTTCTCTCTGTCCTATCCAACAATAACAGCAGCAAGGGCAATAAAATGGGGAAAATGGCCTCCAGGAGCAGTGGATTCATAGTGAAGGCATTGAGCCCCAGTGATAACCCTGGAGGCAAATAAATAAATAAATAAAATAAAATTATATATATATATATAAATGTCTACATAAGTATGGAAAAAGAACAAGCATGCATATAAAACTATACAAAAAACAGCAATTCCACAAGAATTTGTTAGCGCCTACAATTATCAGACTCTATGCTGGATGTCAGAGATCCAGTAAAAATGTATGCGTACATTTTATTCAAGAAGCTTATCATATGAAAGAATAATGAAGCATCAGTTTGAGTACGAGAATTTATAGAAAGAAGACTCCAGGGAGTTGGGTGGTAGCACAGTGGGCTAAGTGCACATGGAACAAAGCAGGAAGACCGGAGCAAGGATCCCAGTTCGAGGCCCCGGCTCCCCACCTGCAGGGGAGTCACTTCACAGGTGGTGAAGCAGGTCTGCAGGTGTCTGTCTTTCTCTCCCCCTCTCTGTCTTCCCCTCCTCTCTCCATTTCTCTCTGTCCTATGCAACAAAGACGACATCAGTAACAACAATAATAATTACAACAATAAAAACAACAGGGGCAACAAAAAGGAAATAAATAAATATAAAAAAAGAAGGAAAGAAAGAGAAAGAAAGAAAGAAAGAAAGAAAGAAAGAAAGAAAGAAAGAAAGAAAGAAAGATTCCAATGCTACATGATTTCATGAAAATCCAACAACCAGGATATAATCTTCCCGGTAGGGAAAGAGAGCAGGGCTACTGAGAGAACTTTTTAGGGGCCAGGTGGTGGTGCACCTGGTTAAGTGCTCACATTACAGTGCCCAAGGACCCAGGTTCACGCCTCTGGTTCCCACCTGCAGGGGGGAAGCTTCACGAGTGGTGAAGCAATGCTTCAGGTGTCTCTCTGTCTCTCTCCCTATCTATCCCCCTCCCCTCTCAATTTCTCTGTTTAAAGGATTTTTAATAACTATCCTATTCAAGAAGTGAGTACATGAAGACTATAGAAAAGAGCATAAAGGGAGTCGGGCGGTAGTGGGGTAAGAACACACATCACAAAGCTTAAGGATCCCGGTTTGAGCCCCGGGCTCCGCACCTGCTGGGGAGTCGCTACATAGGCGGTGAAGCAGATCTGCAGGTGTCTATCTTTCTCTCCCCCTCTCTGTCTTCCCCTCCTCTCTCCATTTCTCTCTGTCCTATCTAACAGGACAACATCAATAACAACAACAACTCCAAAAACCATGAAAAACAAGGGCAAAAAAAAAGAGAAAATAAATAAATATTTAAAAAAGAGCACAAACACAATAATCTGGTATGTTAATGATCTATTGCCATACAACAAATTACCCCCAAAAAACAGCAGTCTAAGGACACGTATGGTCTCACACAGGTCTGAGGACTAGAAGTGAGAGGGCTAAGTAGGGTGTGGCTCTGGTTCAGAGTCTCGCCACAAGGATGTACACAGGTGTCAGTGTGACTGAGACATCGGTGGCAGCTAGCAGAAGGCTGTATCTCCCCACGTGGACATTTGAGTATCCATGATGCTCATGACATTACAGCTGGCTATCAGGCAAATAGGAAATTGCAATGCTTTTTATGACCTAGTCTCAGAAGTCACACACTGTCACAGCCACCATAGTCTATATAGTCTTTAAAAACCAAGTCTGGAAAGTTCAGTCCACAATCAAAGGGAGAATAACCTCCTCCCCTTAAAAGACAGAATATCTACAGCAAACCCTAACAAAGGGACTTTTCAAAGTTAACCCAATTACCAAATAATGTGATGATAACAATAATTATCCATTGTCTTCTTGAACCCTAAGGCAGCAGGAACCTCACATTTCCACTATAGAGCCTACATTTTCCCCAGTCCTGGAACCTTAGGGTAGGGCCCACTTTCCTGCATGCTTCTCTCAATTCATATCAAATAATATTGCATCCACTGATCACAACCTAATCAACGCAACGAGTGCCACCCTAGCATGCTTCACTTCAGACTGTGTCCAGAGACTTTAGGTGTGGAATGACAACCCTTCAGCTTCATTACTCAGGTGAGACCTTTCCTTTCATAGTATTCTCTAATTCCATCCCAGGTGGTTCACTTACTAACAAAGTCCCAAAACCTAGATATAGACCAGGTTCCGTGAGATAGAGCATATGTTCACAGGTATTCATAAACTGGGGCAAAATATATACCTGAAAGCAGAAGTACACTAGAGTCTGCAGTGAGTACCCCCCAACACTTCATCTCCACGACTCCAACCTTTGGGTCCATGATTCTTCAACAATTTGTGTGGCTTTGTATGTTAACTCTCTTTTCAGCCACCAGGTTCCAGATGCCAGCATGATGCCGACCAGGCTTCCCTGGACTGAAGACCCCACCAATGTGTCCTAGAGCCCCGCCTCCCCAGAGACCCACCCTACTAGAGAAAGAGAGAGGCAGACTGGGAGTATGGATCTACCAGTCAACGCCCATGTTCAGCGGGGAGGCAATTACAGAAGCCAGACCTTCCACCTTCTGCAACCCACAACAACCCTGGGTCCATACTCCCAGAGAGATAAGAGAATGGGACAGCTATCAGAGAAGGGGATGGGATACGGAGATCGGGTGGTGGGAATTGTGTGAAACTGTACCCCTCCTATCCTATGGTTTTGTTAATGTCTCCTTTCTTAAATAAAAAAAAATAATAAATAAAATTTAAAAAGAATATCAAAGGATTTCTGGCATATCTATTGATTAAACTACTATAAGGAATGAGAATTTTCTCCCTCTTGGAGCTTGCTAAAAATTGTAACAAGGGGGCCCGGTGGTGGTGCATCTGGTTGAGTGCATGTGTTATAATGCACAGAGACCCAAGTGCAAGTCCCCAGTCCACATCTGCAGGCGGGAAGCTTAGCAAGTAGTGAAGCAGGGCTGCAGGTATCTGTTTCTGTCTCCCCCTTCCTCTCAAATTCGGGCTATCTATCCAATAAATAAATAAAGATAATATTAAAAAAAAAACTGTAACAAGATCCAAGGGTCCTTTCCCTATAAATCCAAAAGAATAAATTATCATCCTTTTGAAACAGCTTTGCTTTCTAGAAGGAGGAGATTAAACGGGGTCTCCATTATCACCTACAAGTATAGCTTGTTCTTGTTGCTATCGTGGTGTTGTTCAACTCTTAGCTATTGGTGGTGCAGAGGATTGAACCTAGGGCCTCTTGCAGGAAATTCTTGTGTGTACTTACCACTGCCTTATCTCCCTCCCTAGCCCACAATTATTTTTAATAGTAGGCAGTAAATAAATGACATCTACTATACAAAAAGTAGTTATGCATATACTACTCTCACCAAAAAAAAAAAAAAATCCCACAAAGTAAGCATTATCATCCCCATTTTCAAGATAAGAAGTTCAAGGACTATGGTCTGGGAGGTGGCACAGTAGATAAAGCATTGGACTCTCAAGCATGAGGTCCTGAGTTCGATCCCTGGCAGACATGTACCAGAGTGATGTCTGGTTCTTTCTCTCCTCCTTTCTCATTAATAAATAAAATATTTTTTTAAAAAAAGAAGTTCAAGGATTATTGTCCAGGTCTGCTTATTCCCAAGTCACTGTTCTCTCCACTCTACAACACTTCTATTACTCTGCCATAGAAGGAAGCTAGTTTTGTAGCATCAAATACATGGGAAGGCCCACAAGGTCTATTATTTCACCTAAGACTGTTCATTTGTTCTGGCTTTTCTCAGTCTAGCTCAGCATTGGTGTTTTCTGCTTGAGGGGACAAAAGGAGGTCCTCCTCAGTTCACTTTCTGTTCCATGCAGCTCCTGACATGGCTAATCCTCCCTCTGCTGTCATTGCTTTGAAGAGACCCTCCGGGAGCTGTAGGGTGGTAGTCCATACCCCATGGAACAGTCTCCTGAAAAACAGCAATCTGCCTAAAGGCACAAAGAAACAATGATCAAACCAGGACAAGAAGCTGGTCCTTGTAAGAACCCATCAAGCTAGGGAGATAGCACAGTGGCTATGCAAAAGACTTTCACACCTGCGGTTCTGAGGTGCAATCCCTGGCACCACCGTAAATCTAATCCACCGGTTCTCTGGTAAAGGAAGGAAGGAAGGAAGGAAAGAAGGGAAGGAGGGAGGGAGGGAAGGAGGGAGGAAGGCAGGCAGACAAAAAAGCTGCCTAAAGAAAGCAATGAAACAGCACCAGGCCACAGCTCCCTGCCAGTAACAACAATAACCCATCAGGAGCTCTTACTTCCCTCACCCTGAACCCCAAAACCCCTTTCTCAGTCTCCACACTCCCTGGAACAAGGACATTCACTGCCCCAGTGAAAGTCTGATCTAATGTGGGAGGCATCTTCATTTCCTCATTCTCCCAACCAACCCAACTGATCTAGCCCCTGTTGAGTGAACCCTGTAAATATTTTTCATTGGGGCTTCTGTATTAGCTTCTTAGATCCCTATCTCTAATCTTACTGTGGCATAACTCTCCACCCTCTCCCACACACACATAAGAGTACCCCGAGTTCTTCCTGATCCATAACTCCAAACTACCTGAAAAAAATCTTCATGTTCCTCCCATTCAATCTGCTCACAACAGACCAAATCAAGAAAGGCCTTGGAAATTAGCTCTGGGTCCTGGATTTTATCCTATTGGTTATATAAACGGGACAGAATACTTGTATGGACACTCTATCTAATCCTCTCAGTGGTCCTGCAAAAGCAGCATATGGCCCCTTTGTATACTGCTCATACTAGTCTGTTCACCTGTAAACCATGCAGCCAAAGTCTCATCAGTCTATCCTACAGCGCACAAGTTCCCTGTGTCCCACCACTTGTCTAAATCTTTCAGTTTTGTTTACTCTGCAGTATCTCTACCATGCTTGCAAAAAAAAGGGGGGGAGGGGTTCATGTCATATACATCCTAGCAAAGAACCTGTTTCATAGCACCGCTCTGGGATGTCATTTTAAGAAAGAGAGAGAGAAGGGAGTCTGGCGGTAGCGCAACGGGTTAAGCGCACGTGGCGCAAAGCACAAGGATCCCGCCCGGCTCCCCACCTGCATTGGGGGACGCTTCACAGGCGGTGAAGCAGGTCTGCAGGTGTCTATCTTTCTCTCCCCCTCTCTGTCTACCCCACCTCTCTCCATTTCTCTCTGTCCTATCTAACAATATCAATAACAATAATAATAACCACAACAACGATAAAACAACATGAACAACAAAAGGGGGTAAAAAATAGCCTCCAGGAACAGTGGATCCATGTTGCAGGCACTGAGCCCCAGCAATAACCCTGGAGGAAAGAGAGAGAGAGATAGAGAGAGAGAGAGAAGGGAGTCAGGCGGTAGCACAGCGGGTTAAGCGCACGTGGCGCAAAGCACAAGGACCTGCGTGAGGATCCCAGTTCGAGCCCCCGGCTCCCCACCTGCAGGGGAGTCGCTTCACAGGCGGTGAAGCAGGTCTGCGGGTGTCTATCTGTCTTCCCCTCCTCTCTCCATTTCTCTCTGTCCTATTCAACAACGATAACATCAATAACAACAACAATAATAACTACACAACAATAAAAAACAAGGGCAACAAAAGGAAAATAAATAATTAATTAATTAAAATAAAAAGAGACAGAGACAAAGAGGCAGAGAGGGAGTGAGAGACCAGAGGGCTTACTTCAAAGTGGTGGCGGCTGGGCTCCAACCTGGGTAGTGCACAGGACAAAGCGGTGCAGTATCCCAATGAACTATTTTGCCAGCCCGGGGTTTTCCATTGTTTGACTTCAATACCTGGCAACTGGGGAACCATCAATAGATGTGCTGAATGAGAACATCAGCTGCTACCATTCGTTCGGTACAACATGCCAGATGTACACTAAGGCTTTAATAACCATCCTCTCTCATCCTTCTGACAATCTCACCGGAGAGGGAGGTACTGTCCAACAATATTCCTACTCTACCCGACAGATGAGGGATGAGGACCAAGAGAAGACGACAACGCAATCAGGCAAGCATTGACTAAACAGGCATATATCTATTTCGTGCTTTAATTCATGCAATCCTCTGTACAATCCAGAAAGGGAGGTACGCATCGTATTCCCATTTTCAGGCAAGGAATCTAAGGCTGGAAGAAAGCGCGGCTGATGAGGCCAGGAACCCAATTCCAGGTCTGTCGCAGCCAGGCACCTCTGCGGGCCTCGCAGGGGCGGGAGAGCCTAGTGGGCCGCAGGGTCCACTCAGCAGCAGACCCGCGACTCCCGGGACCTGTCACCCCGCACACTGCGCGGCGGCCCCGCCGAGACCCTGCGGCCTACCCGGGGCGGTGCACTGCGCGGCGGCCAGGGGCTCCCGGGGGAGGCTCCCGCCCCGCGTCTTCGCACCTGCAGCGGCGGGCGGGGGCGGGGGCGGGGGCGGGGGCGGGGGCATCCAGGTGTCAACCTCCCCGCGCCCCCTCGGGATGGGGCTCAGCAGCTCCGGCCCAGGCCGCGTGCGGCGTCCCGCACACCCCGCGCTCCCGCCCCGCCGCAGGGCGTTTACCGATTGCGCTGCTCCTTGAAGAGCGCCGTCAGCGCGCGGAGAGCCTCCAGGTCCTGGATGGGCGCGGGCACCATGATGCCCGACACCCTGGCGGGAGGCGGCCTGGGCGCCGCCATCTTGCACTCGCTGCTCGGCTGGCGCCGGACGCCGGCGCGGAGGAAGCGGAGGGAGAGGAGCGGCCGCCGCGGGACCTGCACGCGAGACCCGGCGGCCAGACAGGAGCCGAGCGCCGCCCCCTTCGCGCGCGCGCGCCGCCGCCGCCGCCGCCGCCGCCGCCGCCGCCGCCGCCGCGGGTCCCCGAGCACCAGGGCGCGAGCCGGGCGGGCCTCGGGCGGGGGAGGAGGCGACTCGCGGCGGGGGAGGGGGCGCGGGCGGAAGTCCCGCCCGAGGGGAGGGGGCGCGGCGGAAGTTAGGCCCGAGGCGGCGGGAGGACTGGGGAGGGTGATCAAACTGAGGGCAGGGGCCTGGGGCAAAGGCGCGCCCTGAATGCCCTGAGGGAGGAGCGGTACCAGACTAGTTGCCCCCATGGGAAGGTCTGGGGGGTGCAGGGAGACCCAAGGGAAAGGCTGTGGGAGTAGCACCCCCTGAAGGTGGGAGGGGGACATCTAGGGGGGTTGGGACACGGGGTGGGGGTGCGCCTGTAGGAGGGCTCCCCAGGTGAGAAGGTGCTGGGCAGGGTCTCCCCCTGCAGGAGGGCCAGCGGGCGCCCCCGGCGGGGTGGGTAAAGGACGCTTCTCCCTGGGACAGCCCCTAGGACAGGGCTGTTGATCTGGGAGGTTGTGGGGATCCCCACCCCCTAAATAGAAGGGGTGCTCCAGCCCAGACATCGCATGAATCTGACTCTTCCTCTCCCCCCCATAAATAAATAGATCTCTTTTTTAATAATTTTCATTAGTGATTTAATAAATGTGAACAAGATTGTAAGATAACAAGGGCACAATGCTACACAGTTCCCACCGGGAGAGTTCTGTGTCCTACCCAGAACGCTTCCATTGGAAGCTTCCTTATACTTTATCCTTCTCTGGAAGGATATGGACCAAAATTATTTCTGGGGCACAAAAGGTAGAAGGTCTGGCTTGTGTGATTGCTTCTCCGCCTGAAGAAGAGGAGGAGGAGGAGGAGGAAAACTTGGGCCCTTCTTTGAAGTGGGTAGGTCATTGCCCTCTGGGAACTGCAGCCCACTGTCACCAGCCTGAAAATGTCAGACCTTAGAAACTGCAAGTTGAAAACTAAAAAAAAAAAAAAAAAAAAAAAAAGTCAGACCTTAGAAGCTCATGTCCCTGTAAATGCATGCTCATTTACCAGGCAGCTTACCAGGGTTGAGAATACCTTGTTCCAGCTCATCAAGGGCTGAAAATACAATTAGAAGTCAAGAAGTTGAGTTGTCCGCCAAGAGGATTAAAAGTTGGGGTTTTATTTGTTTGTTTGTTTGTTTGTTTTCGTTTTGTTCCCAAAGGAATGTTTTATGCTGCCCTTTATCACGTATCATACTGTGTGTACTTACAACAAGCATTCTTTTTTTCTTTTTTTTTATAATTTTTATTTATAAAAAGGAAACACAAGAACCATAGGATAAGAGGAGTACAACTCTACACAATTCCTACCACTAGAACTCCGTATCCCATCCCCTCCCCTGATTGCCAAGCCTGTGCTAGGACCTAATCCTAAAGGAACCCAAAAACTGTTGAGATAAAAAGAGACAAGCACAGCTATGAAGGAGGACTGTACAAATTACTATGAGGATCACTTAAAATACATGCAGACCCTTGAAATTGTGATTTGGAGAATGGAGTATATAATATGACTCTTTGGATGTCTTTTGCTTAATAGAAATAAGTAATAGTATGCTGGAGAAATGTATCATGCACAGGCGGGTTACTTGAGATTGCAATCCAGCCTTACCCCTACTCAAGCGTTCCGCACGTGTTTCTTTGTGCCTATTAGATCACCTAAAAGTGCTCAATAATTCAAAATGTCCTTAGATTTACAAAGCAAAATTCCCCCCCCCCTTTTTTTTTTTCTTCAGCAGAGAACAGTTAAAAGTATCGTCATAGGGCCAGGAGATAACTGAATGGGTAGAAGACATGCCTTTACTATATGTGAGGTCCTGGGTTCCATCTCTGGAAGCACCGCAGATAGGAATCAGCTAAGCTAACTCCATGGTTGATGGAATGGTGCTTTGGTGTTATTCTCAGTCTCTGTCTTCTCTAGCTCACTGAGTAAAGTAGAATAAGAATGATGGACTGGGGAGGCCACGGGGGGGGGGGGGGCAGGTGCTGTCATGCACAGTAGTTCATACTCAGGTGCCACATAATTTTAGATGGTGCAGGACCTCACACATGTGTGATTTTTACCATTCCCAAGGCACTTCTAATCCACAGAGAGACAAAGAATGATAGACTCCATAGCACCAGAGTTGCCCATGTTGCTAAGTCACTCCTAAGTGGTGTCAGGACTCAAACCTAGACCCACCATGGCAGGCACCCTACCTAGTTAGTTATTAGTCTACCAGATACCCTATCTGGTTAGTTATTAGTCTACACACACACACATACATAAGTATTACCATGCTTCCAGATCTTGAATGTTCTACCTTCATTTGCAAGACAAAAAATAGCTAATTCTTTGTGAAAACACTCCCTATTGGAAATATTCAAATATATTGTTTGGAACAATATGATATGATCCTAGTCTCTGCTTCTTCTGTGGCCTCCCCATAGTCAAATATTTTGTTTTTTTATAACTTTTAAAAAAATATTTATTCCCTTTTGTTTCCCTTGTTGTTCACAGTAAATATTTAAAAGATATAAGTCAATAGTTTACTCAAAACTCTGAAGGATTTTTACTTCACTCAGACCAAAAGCCAAAAGTTTTTCCAAAGACAGTCTCTAATCAGTCTGCCTCCATTACCCTACTGTTCCTTTTCTTCTTGGAGTTTCCCTTATCAGTTTTGAAAATTGTAACATGCTATTCAAATCCCTAGGTGGAACAATGCCCCAGAAAGATTGAGCATGACAATCTGATTTGGGGGGTTAAGGGGGTGGGGGTGTCTAGGGACTAATGAATTGGTTCGAATCTAAGCAGTTGGCATGCAAGTCTAGAAACAAGAGTCCCTGGGGTTCCAATCCCCATCTCCTTCCAAGCACCTGTTACAATGATTACATTAACCACTTTGTTAGAGGGGGAGCCATGGTTCTAGTGGCTGGAAGAGTTGTGAGATGTTGAAGCATTTAGGGGCCTCTGCCGCCTCCCCAATTGTCCCAAAACCCAACTCCTGGCTTTCTCACCCACTCCCACCACCACATGGAGGAAAAGTCGACACTGCGTGGAAGAGGAGGCCTTGAGCTGAGTTAATAAACTCCAAGCCTGAATAATATAGCAGACTTTGCTTCACTCAAAAGCTGGTGCAGCAGAATTTGGCTTTGGTCCCTCTCATTTGGTTTCATGAGTGTCATGAATTTTTGCTCACAGTGCTTAAAATTTAATCATACTGTTTTGTTTGTTGTTACATTTCTATCTTGCTTATATGCAAATGTAAGCTCCAAGACGGCAGAGATTTTGTCTACTTAAAAAAAAAAATACAGGCAGTCAGGCTGTAGCGCAGCGGGTTAAGCGCACGTGGTGCAAAGCACAAGGACCGACCGGCATAAGGATCCCGGTTCGAACCCCGGGATCACAGGTGGTGAAGCAGGTCTGCAGGTGTCTATCTTTTCTCTCCTCCTCTCTGTCTTCCCCTCCTCTCTCCATTTCTCTCTGTCCTATCCAACAACGACAACAACAATAATAACTACAACAATAAAACAACAAGGGCAACAAAAGGGAATAAATACATAAAATAAATATTAAAAAAAAAATACATCTTATCTTCAACACCTGAAAAAGGTCCCACTATGTGATGATTAGTTGAAATAATGAACAATAAATGTTAAATATCTTTTAAAACAGAGAAAGGAAATAACATGCCACCAATGGAAGTATCACAATTCAGAAAATGTAGGAACAAGGAAGGATGGAAGAAAGAAAAAAATAGAGAGAAGAAAGAGAGAGAGAGATGAATAGGACAAACCAGAGTAGAACTATGGGCAAGTGTGAGAAACAAAAAGGTATCAAATTAGTGAAACAATAGGTGTTGTTAACTGCCCAGAATCAACTAGAGGATTTCAACCTTGACTGAATTGACAGAACTAATACTAAGTTAATATTTCACTTGGGCTAAATGGTGTTTTTACATGTAATAAGCTTGTTTAACTTAGATGCAAGTGTCACCATGTTCATGTACATAAATTAAACTTCAGGTGAAATATATGATAGAAGTTTATGTCTTGAGCCCACTGTGAAAGAAATGGATCAGCGGTGACTCAACAATCGAAAGTAAAAATTAAAAGAAAGGAGGAAGAGGATAAAGGGAAACTGAGGAAGAGGTAAAAAGAAGTGCAGAGCAAAAAGATTTGAACCAAATGCATATGCTCCCATCAAGGAAAAGAAAGAGGAAATAACTGAATTCTGCTAAAGGAAACGGAAAATAGTTGACAAGTGAATTAAAAAACCCTCACTTGTCTGGCCCTTCTATCCAACAATGCATCCTTCCTATCTCTGCCTATGATTCTCTCACTAGAAAAATGTAAACCTTTATAACCTGGTCTACGGAAACATTTTATGTCAGTCTATGTCTGCTGGCACTGACTTTTCTCAGCCTTGTACTGTGCTTGTTGCATTTAAGACCCTTAGAGGCAGGGACTTTGTCTTCTTCGTTCCAACCAGTACCATTCTCAATGTCTTCTGCTTAGAAGCAATGCTATAAATATCTGTTATATTTAAAAACTAAAAATTTTGGCACGGAAAGGGGAAAAACTAAGAGAATAGTGTGATTATCAAGAGCAAGGGTCAGCAAACTACAAGCCAAATATTTCCCACTATCTCTTTCATAAATTTTATTGAAAACTGTCACAGTACTTATTTAAACATGTATTTGGAGGCTCAGCTCCATCAGCAAAGGAAACTAAAGCAAGAATAAATAATGGAGTTACACTGAATCAGATGGGATTCTATACATCAAAAGAAAATTCCACATAGGGGGGCTGGGTGGTGACGTACCTGGTTGAGTGCACATGTTACAGTGTACAAGGACTCGGGTTCAAGGCCTCAGTCCCCACCTGCAGGGGGAAAGCTTCACAAGTGGTGAAGCAGTGCTGCAGATGTCTCTCTGTCTCTCCCCCCTCTATCTCCCTCTGCCTCTCAATTTCTGGATGTCTCTATCCAATAAATAAATAAAGATAATTTGTTTTTTCCTCCAGGGTTATTGCTGGGCTCAGTGCCTGCACCATGAATCCACCACTCCTGGAGGCCATTCTTTCCCCCTTTTGTTGCCCTTGTTGTTGTAGCCTCGTAGTGGTTATTATTATTACCATTGTTGATGTTGTTCATTGTTGGATAGGACAGAGAGAAATGGAGAGAGGAGGGGAAGACAGAGAGGGGGAGAGAAAGATAGACACCTGCAGACCTGCTTCACCGCCTGTGAAGTGACTCCCCTGCAGGTGGGGAGCTGGGGGCTCGAAATCGGGATCCTTATGCAAGTCGACTGCGCCACCACCCGACCCCCCATAAAGATAATTTTTTTAAATTCCACATAGATTTTTTAAAAGGGCAGCCTAATAACTGCGAGAAGATATTTGTATATCTCACATCTGACAAGGGATTGACATCAAATGTCTATAAAGAAGTCACACATTTTAGGGGCTGGGTAGTGGTACACTCTGTTGAGTGCATGTGTTATTATGTGCAAGGATCCCAATTCAAGCCCCTTCTCCCCATCTACATGGGGAAAGTTTCACAAGTTGTGTAGCAGTGCTGCAGGACTCTTTCTCTCTCTCTCTCTCTCCCTTCTATAGTCCTCTTCCCTCTTAATCTCTGTTCTATCAAATTAAAAGATAAAGAAAAGAAACCATACAGTTTCACAATAAAACCCAAATAACCTGATAAAAAAAAAAGGGGGGTCTGGGCAGTAGTGCACCTGATTAATTTCACATGTTATCATGTACAAGGACCTAGATTCAGGTCACCACTCCCCACCTGCAGGGGCGCAAGCTTCACAAGCTGTGAAGCACTTACTGCAGTTGTCTCTCTGTCTCTCTCCCTATTCCCTCCCCACCACTACCTTTCTCTCTATACTGTCAAATTCGGGAAAGGGAAAAGGGGTGGGGTGGGGGAAGAATGGCATAATGGTTATGCAAAAAGACTCTTTAGCCTGCGGCTCTGAAGTGGGGGGAATGTGTGGTGGAAGAAATGGCTGCCAGGAATGTTGCATTTGTCCCTAGCCAGCCCCAGGGAGAATCCTGGTGGCAATTAAAAAAGAAAAAAAAAATGGACAAAAGATGTGAAAGAGTTTTCTTAAAGGGATGTACATATGGCCCAGGGACATGAAGCAATGTCGCACTTCACTTATGTAAATTAAAACCACACCTGTGAGAATGGCCTCCAACAACAAAACAGGAAGTGAAAGGTGCTAGCAAGGATGTAAAGGAAAAGGAATTCTGTTACACTACTGGTGAGAATGCAAACTGTTACAGTCCCTGTGAAAAACAGTATAGAGAGCCCTTAAACAAGGAGCAATGGAAACACTTCATGACCCCTTTATACCAGTCCTGACATATATTCAAAGGACATGAAAACACTAACTTAAAGGCATATATGCACCACTATGTTCATAGCTGCACTGTTCACATTAGTCAAAAAGTGAAGCCACTTACACAGCCATCACAGGATGACCCAATAAAGAAATTATAGAATATATAGTCAATGAAATAATACTTAGCTATTTTAAAATATGGTATTGTACTCTATGGGACAAAATGGATGGAAACAGCAGTGTTTAGTGAATTAAGTAAAGCTGTAAAAGACAGCAACCAGATGGTTCCACTCATATACGGAATATAGATAATGAAAACACACGTACTGCACCAAAGGAGAAGACTCTGAGATGGTGGGGGGAGAGTTCAAGTCCCGGAACAGGATGGCAGAGGACTTAGTGGGGGTTGAATTGTCATGTGGCAAACTGAGAAATGTTATGCACGTACAAACTATTGTATTTTACTGTCAACTGTAAACCACTAATCCCCCAATAAAGAAATAAATTAAAAAGACAAGAAAAGACAAGAAAATACGCAAACTTGAAGGAGAAAAAAAAAAGTAACCACACTGCCTCTTGGATTCTCTGAGAACTGTGGTGGTTATTAGAGGGTGTTAAGATGGAGGTGAGTACAGAATGTTGGTGGTGGGTACAATGTGAACTATACCCATGAAATTGTCTAACCTTGTAACCATTATTAAATCACCAACACAAAGTAATTTTTTGAAAAAGTAAACCATAATTCAAAATTCCAAGTAAGAATTTGAAGCATAAAAAGTGATATAGTATACTTATAAAGGAAAGAAATAGAAGTTCTAGATTTGAAACCAAATTGCACTGTGGCGACTCAATGAGTGGGGGTTGGGGGTGCACACCCTGTAGAGCGCACATGTCACAGTGCAAAAGGACCTGGGCTCGAGCCCCCAGTCCCCACCTGCAGGGGAAAAGCTTCACAAGTGGGGAAGCAGGCTGCACGTGTCTCTCTGCCTCCCTCTGTACTCCTTCCCTCTCAGTTTCTCTGTCTCCACCAAGAAAAGAAGAGGAGAGGAGAGGGGAGGGGAGGGGGGAGGGGAGGGGAGGGAAGGGGGGAGGGGAGGGGGGAGGGGAGGGGGAGGGGAGGGGGAGGGGAGGGGGAGGGGAGGGGGAGGGGAGGGGAGGGGAGGGGAGGGGAGGGGGGAGGGGAGGGGGAGGGGAGGGGAGGGGGGAGGGGAGGGGAGGGGAGGGGAGGGGAGAGGAGGGGAGGGGAGGGGGGGAGGGGAGGGGAGAGGAGAGGAGAGGGGAGGGGAGGGGAGGGGAGGGGAGGGGAGGGGAAGGGAGAGGAGGGGAAGGGAAGGGAGAGGAGAGGAGAGGAGAGGAGAAGAGAGGAGAGGAGAGAAGAGAAAGTGACCACCTAGAGTGGTGGAAATCATTTTGCAGGCACTGAACACCAGCAATAATCTCAGTGACAAAAGAAATTAAGTGATCTTTAGAATAAATAATATAAGGAATGTGACTAGGAGGAAAAACTACCCCAAGTGGAAGATGAGAGTCATAAGAAGGAAAAAAGAACAAAAAGAATGGTAAATATTCAGCTTCATCAAGCCAATCATTTAAAATATATGCTGTGTTATGGAGATTTAAATGAGCTGAATATGTATGACATGGCTGTGCTTTAAACCATCTTTGCGCCACCTGAGCACTTTTCTTCTTCCACTGAACTATCACTTCAGCCCTGTCAGCCGAATACTTTTTGATGTCTGGTACCCCAGTTCCCTCAAAATGCCACCTTTACACAGATGACAAAAGAAAGCATAGGCACCTGCAATTCCTCTCCTGGGGATATATCCTAAGGACCCCAACACACCCATCCAAAAAGATCTGTGTCCACATATGTTCTTAGCAGCACCATTTGTAATAGGCAAAACCTGGAAGCAACCCAGGTGTCCAGCAACAGATGAGTGGCTGAGCAAGTTGTTGTCTATATACACAATGGAATACTACTCAGCTATTTAAAATGGTGACTTCATCATTTTCAACTGATCTTGGATGGACCTTGAAAAATTCATGTGAAGTGAAATAAGTCAGAAACAGAAGGATGAATATGGGATGATCTCACTCTCAGGCAGAAGTTGAAAAACAAGATCAGAACAGAAAAACACAAGTAGACCCTGAACTGGAGTTGGTGTATTGCACCAAAGTAAAAGACTCTGGGGTGGGTGGGTGGGGAGAATACAGATCCAAAAAGGATGACAGAGGACTTAGTGGGGGTTGTACTGTTATATGGAAAACTGGGAAATGTTATGCATGTACAAACTATTGTATTTACTGTCAAATGTAAAATAGTAATTCCCCAATAAAGAAATTAAAAAAAAAAAACATAGACAAACTGGACTTCATGAAAGTTGAAATGCATTTAATGCCCTTGAACTTTGCACTTAAATGGTTTAGGGGCTGGGGAGTGGCTTACACAGTAAAGTGCACATTGTCATGTGCAAGAACGTGGGTTCAAGCCACTAGCCACTACATGGGAGCGCCTGCACAGGGAAGCTTCAGGAGCAGTGGAGGAATATTGCGGTGTGTTTCCCTTCTCTCTGTTTTCCTTTCCCTGTCTCTCCCCCTCTATCTCCTCTACCTTAAGGAAAGAAAAAGGATTCCACCAAAAAAAAAAAAGAAAGAAAGAAAGAAAAAAAGGATTCCACCCAAAATGGTGAAATCATGCAGACACAAAGCCCTGGTAGCCCCCCCCCCAAAAAAAAAAAAGAAAGAAAGAAAGAAAGGTTAAAGCTAAAAATGGGAGAAGGCTGAAAGGCACTTTCAAGTAACTAATAAAAAAAAAGATAGAAAACTTAAGATAGCCAATTTTATACTATGTATATTGTGCTGTAATAAAGAAATGGAGAGACTAAAAGCCACAGGCTCAGACTTATTTCTTGCCTGCCTGAGAACTTTCTCTTTGTCCTCACTAGCAGCTGAGGTCATAGAAGGTTGAAGGTCAGACAAGAAAGAAGATCTGCTGACATCAGAGCAGAGGAGTCTGCTAAGTATAATCTATAAAGACCAGAACCTGCTTTATGTAACATGAGCTTTCGTGAGTCACTCAACACCGAGTATTCAGAGATTAGTGGCACTCTTACCATCTTCTCTCCATGGACTTAAACTTCCTACACAGTATGCTGGTGTTGGTTTTGTCTATATTGAGCTCTTAGCTATAAGCATCTATTGGTCATCGGAAAAGTCACGATGGACAAACTGATAGCAGAAAATCATTCAGGAGAAACTTGCAAAGGCTGTTTAGGATGGAGCCATTCTTCAGGCTTTACTCAAAGTGAAGTTTTCAGGCCAATTCATGGTCTTCCCACAAAACCAACTCAAGAGCAGCATAGCTGCTTCCATGATAAATCCTGCAGTGCCCGTAGGGGAGAAATAGTATCAGTCCCCAAAGTCAGAAATAGGCCAGTAACACTCCCCAACTTAGTGTATGAGGCTAACATCACCTTGTGTTCAACACCAAACAAAACTGCACAAGCAGATAACCAGACCGATAGCCCTCATGACCCACACACTAACTCAAAAATCCTGAGCAAAATGTTAGCGATTCAACCGTATATAAAAATGATAAATTTCCACAGAGTGAACTCCAGAAACCAGATAAGAATCTGCTTAAATCTCTGGCTAAATATTAAACTGTGGGTGCACAGGGTAAGAGTTTATGAAGCAAGACAAAGAACATCTGTGGGGCGGGGGGACTAAGCTGAAGATTCCCTTAAGCTCACACAGAGGCAAGAGGCACTGCATTTTTGATCAGTTAGATTGGGGAGATAGATACAAGAAGCCCAAGTGGAAGATACCAAGCAAAAAGATGACATCGCATAAATGCGTTTATAGGAGACTTCTGGGTAACGCAGATGTTGTAGAGACAGAAAGTAGATCTGGGTTTGTCTGCTAGGGCTGGGGTAGTGACTGGGATAGTCTACAAATGGCCCAAGGGGATTTGGAAAGAGATAATGGAAATGTTTTAAAAACAGGAATGTTGTGGGTATTACACAACTGAATAAATGTAATCAGACCTACAAACCTGTTAAAAGAAAAAGACAAACTCCTGACATGCTGCTGGACCCTGCTGAGCACGGAATGCCTGATCATGACATTAGTGACCATATTCAGAGCCTCTAAGGTACAGCTGTCCTTCTTAAGACAGAGGCAGTAAATCTGGTTTGAGCAGTAGCAAAGCTGGAAGGTAAAATTAGTGAACCAAACGCACATCATTTACCCCCAGACACACACTGCTAAGTTCTCTCTCTCTCTCCACACGAATGGGAGTTCTTTATGATCAGACGGAGATGGAAAGATACCCTTCTGGGGACTGGGCAGTGGTTAAGTGCACATAGTACGAAGCGCAAGGACCCACACAAAGATCTGGGTTCACGCCCCCTCCCCACCTACAGGGAGGATACTTCATGGGCAGTGAAGCAGGTCTGCAGGTGTCTCTGTCTCTCTCCCTCCCTAATTCCCCTCCCCCTCTCAATTTCTCTCTAACCTAGCGACGAAGAAGAAGAAGAAGAATAAGAAGAAGAAGAAGAAGAAGAAGAAGAAGAAGAAGAAAAAGAAGAAAAAGAAGAAGAAGAAGAAGAAGAAGAAGAAGAAGAAGAAGAAGAAGAAGAAGAAGAAGAAGAAGTAGAAGAAGAAGAAGAGGAAGTAGCAGCAGCCACCAGGAGCAGTGGATTCATAGTTCTAGCAGTCAGGCCTAGCGATAACCCTGGAGGAAAAAAAAACAAAACCCTGGCTCACAGGTGTGGTTGTTTGGTGTAATATCAGTTTGTGATGACTCCTGCTGTAACAAGTCATCCTGAATGTTGTGGCTTGGGCAGCAGGCAGAGGTGCATCTGTTTGAGTGCACATGTTACCATGCGAAAAGATCCAGGTTCAAGCCCCCCACCTCCACTTGCACAGGGGAAGCTTCATGAGTGATGAACAGTGCTCTATGTATCTTTCTTTCTCCTTTACTCCCTCTCCCTCCCCCCTCAAATTCTCTCTGTCCTATCAAGTAAAAAGAAAAGGAAAGTGAAGTGGCTTGAAACAACACAAACGTATCATCTTACTGTTTGGGAGCATGGGGAGACTGAAATGGATCTCACTGGGCTAAAATTAAGGTGTCAACCAAGACAGGTCTGCATTGCCTTCTGGAGACTAGGGGGAGTCTGTTTCCTGGTCCCTTCCCGGTTTGGAGACCACTCACTTACTTGGTGTAAGGTCCTGTCCTCCATTTTCAGAGCCAGGGACAAGGCTGAAGAGTTGAGTGTTCACACTGTCATCCCTCTGGTCCTCCGTACCTATCGCCTCATCTCCACCTATGACGTCTTTCTTGTTTCTTTCACTTTTAAGAAAGAGCCTTGTGGTCATGCTGGGTCGATTACCAAAAAAAACTCACATCTCAAGATGAAGTAATTAGCAACCTTAGTCTCTCTCACTGTGTATGTAGCATGTCCACAGAGATTGGGAAGTGGCCCTCTTTGAGGGGACAACTATCACTCTGCTCATCACACTTGGTTCAATGTTCAGTGCGGCCCTGTTGGGGGCAATTTTGAGAGATGTGTACTGGAACCAACAGAGAAAGAGTTTGCTAGGGTGGACCTGGCCCACCATTTCCCACAGAAGGACAAGTGGCCAAGGTTGTGACAGACTGAAGCACATGGAACCATGGTAAATAGCTTAGCTGGTTGGGCAAGGACCCTTTTAGGAAGAAATATTAGCAGCAGGAACATCTGGGGAAGACAAGATGAAGGAACCTAAGAGAATGGGGCCCAAGAGAAAGGATTTAGTGTCATATGCTAATACCTTCTGGGAGGTATCTACCCACCGAGGTGACAGAATGGCTTTGGCCACCAACCTTGTGATTAGCCACCACGATGGGCATTTATTGATTGACCACAGTGGCAGAGAATGAGCCCCTGATTCCTGATCTAAAGGAAGGAGGAGGAGGAGGAGAAAGGGAGAAAGAAATAAAGAGAGGGGGTTGATAAAGAAGGTCATTCACAAGTCCGTGAGCTAACACAACAGTAAACAGTTTGGTGCACAGGCAGGAAATACACGCACGGTGAGCACAGACGGTGCTCCATGCTCAAGCTCCCTGCATCCTTTGTGAACCAAAGGCTGAGTCATCTGCAGGAAGGAGAGGTTGGTGGTTTGGATGAGCTGCCCACAGAGGAGGAGAGGCTGTGCCCCTCGAGCAGCTGACCTCGGGCCCCAGGGCTTTGTGGACACCATTGGTTGGGATTTCTCCCAGCACAGTGCAGACATGGGTGGAGGCGAGAGGAGAACAGGTGTCTGTACAAATCCCTGGCTGGAGTTTGGCAGGATGGGCAGGGCGGAAGGACAGAGGGCCTTGCTGTTAAGGAAGGCCACAGTGGTGGGGAGGTCTGGGGGGGCTTGGGGCTCACGTGCCCAGGTGGGAAGAATAGGGAGAGGAGAGCAGGAAATGGTTGGGGCAGAGCGGGTTCGGCACTGGAAGCTGTGGTCAGGGAGTGGGACTCTTGGTGCAGCTGGAACCATCCAGATGATGACAGAAAGCCTGGGTGTGGCTGGGTGGCACGGCGTGGGGGTGAAGGTCACCTGGTCTGCTGGCGAGACGGAGGTGTGGGAAGGGGTGCAGGTCTGGTATCCCTGTCTTGTCTCCTTTGCTCACCATTTGCCTGCTCTCTGAGGACTTCAGTGCCTAGTTTTAGGGGTTCTGTCCCTCTGCCAAATGACTTACAGGGGTGCACCCCAACCTGCTCTCTACCCACATTCTGTTCTCCTTTCTCCTGAGCATGGAAACGAGGGTTTGCCGCCACTTCCACCCAGACATTTCTCACGCCAGAATTATTTCCACCAAAGTTTACCCACCTTTAATCATCATATTATAGTTGTCCCAATCTCCCCCAGCCCTGCTTTTTAAATTATTATTATTATTATTATTATTATGACCAGAGCACTGCTCAGCTCTGGCTTGTGATGTGCTTGGGATGGAACCTGGGACTTCTGGTGCCTGGGGCCCGAAAGCCTTTTTGTGTAACCATTATTCTGTCTTCCCAGCTCTAATCCCCCAGTGTTCATGTCATTCTTTTCCTCTTGTTGGCTGGTTTTCTTCCCACCTTCTAGTCCTGTGAGGAATCCTCCTGGGTTCTTCTGGCTGTAACAGTGCTAAGCTAGAGCCCTTCTCCCTTCTTCTGATTTTCAGAGATAAAATCCTCCAGGTAAATTGGCATCAGAGATCTAGGAAGGGGGCTGCTGAAGACTGGGGGGCGTCCACAGTAGTGAGTGTGTAGGGGAGACAGACTGGCTGGAAAGCAGCTTTCAGATAGGACAGAAATAAAATAGTTCAGCCTCATGATCAGACCTGTGTGGGGCCTGGTTCCACCTCCCTGTGAGGACTTCTCTCAGGCTCAGAAAATCAAATGAGGGATGTTGCCAATGTTTGTTGAGATGAGCTACTAACAGGGCAGGATAGTGGCTCACCTGGTTGAGCGCACCTGTTACCATCTGCAAGGACCCAGGTGCAAGTCCTCAGTCCCTGCCTGCAGCGGGAAAGCTTTGCGAGGAGTAAAATAGGGCTGCAGGTCTCTCTCCCTGTCTCCCCCTCTCCTCTCCATTTCTCTCTGTCTTTATCCAGTAAGCATATTATGAAAAAGACAAAAGAAATGAGCTGTTAGCATGATTGACACATAGTAGGCATCTGATGTGTGCCTGCTCCCTCCAAGAGGTGGAAGAGGGAAACAAAGAGACTGCTCAGGAACGAGGGTGAATACCTTGTCAGGTCTGAGACTGGGCACTTCATGGGAGGTGCTGTGTACCACAGGAAATGCCAGTACTGTGGCACCTCTCTCTCCTTCTCTGCCACTCTCTCTCTCTTCAGAATAATTTACTTGCTCATTTTAATGAGAGAAATAGAGAGAGAGAGAGAGAGAGAGAGAGAGACCAGAGGACTACTCAGCTCTGGCTTATGGTGGTGCTGGGGATTGAACCTGGTACCTCAGAACTCTGGCATGATAGTCTGTTGCAGAACCATTTTGCTGTCCCCCCAGTCCTCTGTCATTCTCTCTGAACAGAAAAGGGATCAGAGGTCAGGGAGATAGCATAGTGGCTCTGCAAAAGACTTTCACTCCTGAGTATCTGAGGTCCCAGGTTCAATCCCCAGTACTACCATAAACCAGAGCAGAGCAGTACTTTGGTGGAAGAAAGAAAGGGAGGAAGGAAGAAGGAAAGAAAGAAAGAAAGAAAGGGAAAAAAGAAAGACCAGAGTGGTAAGATTATGAATGTGTGAGGTCCACAGATAAAAAGTGTGTGTGTGTGTGTGTGTGTGTGTGTGTGTGTGTGTGTGTGAGTGTGTGTGAGTGTGTGTAGACTTACCCACTAAGCATGACTTGTGGAACAGGCAGGTTCCAGTCAGAAACAACTAGTCCCCAAAACTCAGGTCCCCTCTCCATGAAATGGAGTTTCTAATAAATGCTTCGCCCATTATACAAAGCAAATGTGAGTACCCAGTGTGACTACATATGAGGGAGGATGCCTTATAAGCAATGAAGTCTTAGGCTCCCTGTAATTACATATTGTTGTCTCTGCTTCTTCATACTTAGCTGCTCTTGGCATGTGTTCCTTTAGACCGGGCCCTGGGGGAAGACTCCCCGAAAGTGCTTGGCCCTTCATCTCGTTCAGAGCCTTCGCAGTGGAGATTGGTGGAGGTAGGCTGTGGGTCAAGTGCAGAGGCCCAACTCCCTGCTTTCAGTACTCCCAGCTGCAGGCCCAGGTCCACCTGCCTCCCTAGTCGGCCTGGACCATTGTTACACAGCTGTCTCGCTGGGCCACGGCGGACATTCAGTGAGAGGGCACTGGAAACTCTTAGAACACCATTTGGTGTGGAGGGGGCTGGGCAGCGAGACATGTGCTAGAGCGAACATATCACCATGTGCAAGGACCTAGTCCCCACCTGCAAGGGGGGGGAGCTGCACAGGCAGTGCAGCAGTGCTGCAGGGGTCTCACTTTCTGTCTCCCCCTGTCTCCCCCACTCTCCCCTCCCCTCTCAATTTCTATCTGTCCAAACAAGTAAATAAATTAATTAATTTAATTAAATAAAAATGGAGGGAGTCGGGTGGTAGCGCAGCAGGTTAAGCGCAGGTGGCGCAAAGCACAAGGACCAGCGTGAGGATCCCAATTCGAGGCCCGGCTCCCCACCTGCAGGGGAGTCACTTCCCAGGCGGTGAAGCAGGTCTGCAGGTGTCTGTCTTTCTCTCCTCCTCTCTGTCTTCCCCTCCTCTCTCCATTTCTCTCTGTCCTGTCCGACAATGACAACATCAATAACAACAACAATAGTAACTACAATAATAAAACAACAAGGGCAACAAAAAGGAATAAATAAATAAATATTAAAAAATTAAAAAGGAGTAATGGTTGTTGTGCAGGTACTGACCCCTAGCGACAACACTGGTGACAATTAACAAGGATAGATAAGGGGCCAGGAGTTGGTGCACCTGGTTGAGCGCAAATGTTACAGTGTGCAAGGACCCAGGTTCGAGTCCCCTGATCCCCCCCTGCAGGGGAAAGCTTCACAAGTGGTGAAGCAGGTGTCTCTCTGTCTCTCTCCCTGTCTATCACCCCCTTCCATCTCAGTTTCTGGCTGTGTCTATCCAATAAATAAAGATTTTTTAAAAAGGGTAGATAAATAAGGATAGATAAATAAATCAGTAAACGGAGCATGACCAGCATATAGTAGCTAAGGGCTCAATAACAGTTACTGTCATCAGCAGATTTTTTTTTTCCTGCCTCTAGCATTATCTCCCGGGCTTGGTGCCTGCACTATGAATCCACTGCTCCTGGAGGCATCTTTTTCCCATTGTTGTTGTTGCTATTATTATTGCTGCTGCTGCTGTTGTTGTTGGATAAGACAGAGAGAAATGGAAAGAGGAGGAGAAGACAGAGGGGGAGAGAAAGATAGACACCTGCAGACCTGCTTCACCACAGGTGAAGTGCTGTAAAGTGACTCCCCTGCAGGTGGGGAGCCAGGGACTCAAACTGGGATCCTTATGCCGGTCCTTGCTCTTTACATTCTGTGCACTTAACCCATTGTGCTACCACCCAGCCTCTATCACTAGGCCTCTTATGGGGTCACCCCACTGCCTTTAAAGTGCCCACATGTTCCCTCCAGTGCACAGGGAACTCTGGCACCCGCTGTACAGGGCTGGCACATGAGTTGATATCCTGGGCTTATGCCCCAGGCTGGGAACTCACCCACAGGGTGACCCTCCTTTTTCCTCAACATTTCCTCTATGTGTCCTCTCTGATTTTTTTGTGTGTGTTTTATAAATATTTTTTAAATTTCTTTATTGGGGGATTAATGTTTTATAGTAGACAGTAAATACAATAATTTGTACATGCATAACATTTCCCAGTTTTCCACATAACAATACAACCCCCACCAGATCCTCTGCCATCCTGTTCCAGCACCTGAACTCTCCCCGCCTCCCACCCCAGAGTCTTTGACTTTGGTGCAACACACCAGCTCCAGTCCAGGCTCTGCTTAGGGTTTTCTCTTCTGATCTTGCTTTTCAGCTTCTGCCTGTGAGTGAGATCATCCCATATTCATCTTTTTCTTTCTGACTTATCTCACTTAATATGATTTTTTCAAGCTCCACCCAAGATGGGCTGAAAAAGGTAAATTCACCATTTTAAAGAGCTGAGTAGTATTCCATTCTGTATACTGACCATAATTGTCTCAAGCCACTCACTCATCTGTTGTTGGACACCTGGGCTGCTTACAGGTTTTGGCTGTTACAAATTGTGCTGCTATGAACATAGGTGTACACAAATCTTTTTAGATGGATGTGTTGGGTTCCTTAGGATATATCCCCAGGAGAAGAATTGCAGGATCATAGGGTAGGTCCATGTCTAGCCTTCTGAGAGTTCTCCAGACTGCTCTCCACAGAGGCTGGACCCATTTACATTCCCACCAGCAGTGCAGGAGGGTTCCTTTGACCCCACAACCTCTCCAGCATTTACTGCTGTTACCTTTTCTGATGTATGACATTCTCATGGGAGTGAAGTGGTGTCTCGTTGTTGTCTTTATTTGCATCTCTTTGACAATCAGAGACTTAGAACATTTTTTCATTTGTCAGCCTTTTGGATCTCTTCCATGGTGAATATTCTGTTCATGTCCTCTCCCCATTTTTGGATGGGGTCATTTGTTTTCTTGTTGTTGAGTTTGAGTTTGAGTTCATCCCCTGTCCCTACATTGTATACAAAGGTCTTCCCTCCCAGAAACCTGTGAGAATATGACCACTGCTCAGCATTGGTTCTGGGCAGGTTGTGGGCCCACTCTGGCAGCATCCCGTCATCCTGCTCCCATCCAGATGTGACTCCAGGGGCTAAAGCACCTGGGAGAACCTCATGGGAAGGGCCTCTGTACATGACTGGAGGGCGGAGAGACCACCCAGGCTACTTGCTTCCCACCCCCTGTGTGGCAACATGCTTCTTTGTTTCCTAATCTTACTATTGATTTGAATATGTCCCTTGCCTCCATGATGGTTATCATGTAGTTATTTTCTTATTAGATGCTTTTTTTTCTCTTCCCTTCAGTAACAGAAACCACCAACCATTCTACCGAAGCCTCACTGTGCAGTGCAGGTCAGAGAAAGGTGGGAGTTATTCAGGGTCACAGAATAGAAAGTGAAACTCAGGAGAAAGGGGTCACCTGCCACCCCCAAGAAATCACATGGTCAAGCAACCGAATCAGGGGATGTGGGCTCAGGATACTTATGGGGGTGGGCGGGTGAGTAGCCTGGGTGGTCCCTCCTGCCCTCCCAGTCACCTACAGGGGTCCTTCCCATGAGGTTCTCCTGGGGAGCCTTAGCCCTTAGAGTCACATCTGAATGGGAGCAGGACGGCAAGATGAGGACCCACAAAATAAAGCAAAACCAAAAACTAGGAAACGGGCAGGGAAGAACGAGGGAGGGTCACTTAGCAGAAAAGCAAAAATCTCTGCGATGAAGAATTTGAAAACGGTTTGTGCTGAAGGCCTTGAGGGGAAAAGGCCCAAGCTTTACAGAGAACTGTTCTGGCCAGGGCCTCTAGCTATCACCTGGTACCAGAGTGACACCTAGTGGATACTGGGGGAAGTGCTTCCTGCTGCAAGACTGACCATAGGGCTGGCTCCCCAAGTGACTTTGCAGAATCCGGGACATACCTGCAACCAAGACCTGGACCAGGTGCTTACTTCTGGGGCTCACCCACCTGCTTTTGGAGGATTCTTGGAAAGAGCACTGGGTAAGGGCGCTGTTTCTTGTCCTGGCTCAGACACCAGCAGGGAAACCTGAGACCAGAAACTGTTTCTTCACCTCCAACTTCTACATTCTACCCACCTTCCCTGAGCTGAGAGCAGGGGTATCTTCTTCAGGAGTGAGGTCTACCTTTGAAGATTTTATTTTAAATGTATATTTTATTTAATATAACAAAGAGAATTTGAGAGGGGAAAAGGGAGATAGAGAAGGAGAGATAAAGATAGACACCTGCAGCCCTGCTTTACCACTCATGAAGCTTCCCCTCTGCAGGTGGGGACTGGGAACTTGAACTGGGGTCCTTGTGCATGGTAACATGTGCACTCAACTAAGTACATCACTGCCTAGCCCCTGCCTCTGAAAATTTTTTTTAAAAATACCAGAGCACTGTTCAGCTCTGATTTGTGGTGGTGTGGGGGATTGAACCTGGGACTTTGGAGTCTTAGGCATGAGTATCTCCTTGCATAACCATTATACTGTCTCCCCCACACACTGTTGAAACTTTTATATTGACCCTCACAGAAAGTGAAGTTGACTCATGGATATCAAGTCAGGGGCACAGTCCTTGCTGTCAGTAAAACAAAGCAAACAAACAAAAAACACCATTTGAGGAGAAAGCCTGGAATTGCTTTTTTTTTTTTTTTTTTTTCACCAGAGCACTGCTCATCTGTGGTGCTGAGGATTGAACCTGGGATCTCAGAGCTTCAGGCATGAAAGTGTTTTGCAGAACCATTATACTGTCTCTGCACCCCGAGAGCCTAAATCTTTGAGTTAGGATTCTAAGTCCATCTAAACAAAAGCAGTTTGGGAACAGGAGCCGAGCAGATCCTCTCGACAGTCCTCTGTGCTCATTAGACAATATCGTCCTCTCTACAATTCACCCCATACAGAATACTTTGTCTTTTCAAGGTGTTACCAGCAGATTCTATGTTCCCTATAAATAATGATGCTAAGTGAACACCCTTCTTTTTTGAAAGCAGTGTCTCAGACAAGGATGATTTTTACTCCTCAGGGGACGTTGGGCTGTGTCTAGAGACCTTTTGATCGTGGCACCTGGAGGAGGAAGCTTCTACTGACATCTAGTGGAGCAGACCAAGATGCTGCTGGAACTGCCGAGCTTGGGACAGTCACCCTCTCTCCCCCATGCTCCTGGCACTAGAAGTCACCCAGCCCTGAATGGAGTGGACTATGGCCTGGAGTTGAGAGAGATGACAGGATAGCTCACCCGATAATATGCTCACCTGCTGTTTTGCATATGACTCTCACCAGAGGAAGCTTCATTGCTATGCAATCTCTCTCTCTCTTATTTTTATTGTCTTTATTTACTGAATAGAGACATCCAGAAATTGAGAGGGTAGAGAGAGATAGAGAGGTAGAGAAACGGAGAGACACCTGCAGCACTGCTTCACCACTTGCAAAGTTTTCCTCCTTCAGGTAGGGACCGGGGGCTCAAACCCTGGTCCTTGTGCATTGTAACATGTGGACTCAACCAGGTGCACCAGCACCCAATCTCTCTCTTTATTTCTCTTTGTAAAACAAACAAACAAACACGTAAAGGATGAAAGACAGAGAGAGGAGGGACATACAGCTCTGTTCCCCCACCAGTAGAGCTTTCTTTGTCTCTGCATGTGTGCTTATGCCCTTTATTCACTGAAGTTTTCATGGTGGTGAGGTCCAGATTCCAGCTGACATCTGATCAGCCTAGGACTCACGGGCTTGTGAGGTCTCCACATCAGACGTCCCTCGGTGTGGCCTAAAGACTATATCAAGTGATCCTTCCTCCCATGCCTGAATTTCTGATAGTATTATTATTTTCGTTTAGATAGAGACAGATAACCCAATAGGGAAAAGGTAAATATAAAGAGGAAAACAAACACTTGTAGCACTCTTTCACTTTTCCTGAAGCTCCCTTATCCCCACCGGAGGCAAGGACCATGGATTTCGAACCCAGGTCCTTGCATGCTATAGCATGGGCACTCTACTGGGTTTTCCACTGCTCAGCGCCCCCCACCCCAAATCATTGCTTCTAAACAAAGAATTTAGAGGCTCAAGTATGCACGTAATCAAACAAAGTGCATGCACTACCTAAGAAAACTAATATGGTTTTCAAACACACACACACTATTGCGCAAAATGAACATTACTATCAGATAGATTCCATTTAATTGATTCCTGTTATATAAATATGTTTATTTAACTATTCTCCCTCACAAAACCGTGCCGAAGGCTTCTCTGGGCAGGCAGAAGAAAGAAAATGATGCTTGTCAAGTGAAATATGAAAGAAGGACTCCAGCTCCCCTAATTACATCTTGGAAGAGAAGCTTTGTCCTATTGACATTCAGGATCATTTTTCACCAGCTCAGGTTACTGCCTTGAAGATTTTTAGGAAGTTTCATGATATGGAGACATGGTTGAAAAAAAAATGGCTGCTTGACTTCTGCCAAGCAATCAGAGGCAAGAGATGAAATCCACATCTGCCCATTTTGACGACTCTGAGCAGCTCTGGTGATGTGGGACCAGGGGGCGTTTACAGTTTACACCCCAGATGTTAAGAAACCAAAGACTCAACCTTTTTCTCCCCAGAGAAGCCCGGTGGAAGGCAAGGACTGGTTCCTGCTATCTGACAGTCTGTCTTCATAAAAATCACTGTGCTTAAAGAACTGCACATACTGTTTTTTTTTTCCACCAAACTAAGGTGTTTTTTTTTGGGGGGGGGCAGGAGGTGGCACACTCAGCAGAGCACTCATGCTATAGTGTCAAAGGAACTGGGTTCAAGACCCCAGCCCCAACTTGCAGAGAGGAAGCTTCAGGAGCCGTGAAACAGTACTGCAGGTACTATGTCCTTTTTAATTTTTATCAAAAAAAAAAAAAAAGAGAGAGAGAATTTTCTTTTCTGGAAACAGAAGTACCAGGAAAGAAAGATTCTTTCACCAGACCCTTAGGCCTTTCCTTTAGAATATAAAATGTGAAAGTAAATCGTGGGGTACTCTTGCCCTGTCCTGAATGTTTCAGCGTTTGGCAGTTCACACTATCATTAAAACTTAATGAAATGAAGCTCCCTGGGTTCTGCTGGCTCTGGATTTCCACACGTCTGTTCATCTGCTCCAGGAGACTCCAGGGCAGCGCGGGTGTGCACAGGGCTGGGCTATCAGGTAGATCTCCTGTTTGCGTGCTTGCTCTTCATTCCTGGGAACAGGAGTGGCTAGCAAATAGGAATAGCGTATAAATCACATTTTTAGCGAGAATGACAAAGCGCAGTAACCTTGCCTCAGGGAACCTGTCCAATTTGTCAGTTAAAATTCAGTCCTTGACAGAGAACTAGCCCATTCATGTCGTGGGGTGATTCCCCACAGGAAGAATCCAGGGGCGCTGTTGACAGTGCAGAGTGGGGGGAATACGGGCGAAATGAGGGACCCCCAGTATGTCCCCCTGCCCCTCACCATCAGGGTTGTTCCAGCTCCCCAAGGCAAGGGGATATCCAGCTCTCTCACCCAGCTGAGAGACTTAGTGCTTTGTGTGAAAAAGTCTGGATACAGATTGGAACCTGTTCCTCTGATGAACAGAGTGAGAGAAATCTTAGATCTGAAAGAGTAGATGAATTTTTAGCCATTTGACTGGAAGGAGAAGGTCCAGCCAGATGCATTGCTGTGCACATCGGGGCCCAGACTGGACAGTCTTTCTGGACTGGGAGGATGGAGTGGGGTTTGATTTTAAACCCTATTACTGGATGTGTTTGAAGTGGCAATAGCTCTAGGAGATGGGGTCATCTAAGGGCTGGAGCAGCTGGCAGCAGAAGAAAGGGACTTTATTCTTCACGATGACATTGCTTTGGGGGCAGCGAAGGGGATCAGTCACTAGGCCCACAACACCAAATACTCAGTGCCCCAGACAGGTGGCTTTCAGAGCCAGCGCCAGGGGAGCCCAGCCCCAGCCCAGGGCCTGCCAGGCTTTGCAGCTCCCTGCCAGCCCTGCCCGGAGCCAGGCTGCTGCACTGTCCCAGATACCCTGCTTGAAGTGGTCAGGTTGGTTAGAACCACCCTTTCTCGACCCCCAAGTGGGAATTCTCAGCTCAATGGCTTGGACGCTGACTGAATCAGAAACCACAGAGCAAGTTGGGGCAGGCCCACTCTTCCCTTCCATGCCTTGGCTTCAGGCAGGCGTGGACCCCTCCGTACCTACCCTTTGACTGAGGCCCCAAACACCCCCTCTGCTGGGGTCCCATAGCTCTCAACCTCTCTGATGTTTCAACCCCACGCCCAACCCCCCATCCCCAGCTCTGTCTGTGACAGATGGGGATGGGACCCGAAAGCACAGGCCCCAGTTACAACTCAAACATGTCGGGGCCAAGATTCCAAAGCTACTGCCCCTTGGACCCTGGCCAGCCTGTGTGAGGAATGTAAGTGCTGCCAAGTCTGCTGTTTCTGCTGCTGGGCAGACAGAGGACTTCGGGCCTGGGCCTGAGCTGAGCTGGGAGCATGTAGGTAGAGCCAGGATGAGGGAGGAGTTGGGTTCTGGACCTCTTGGTCCCCCTGCTGTGCTTGTGTGGCTTTGGGTTTGTGGGTGAACCTCTTTGAGACTCTGTCTGTCTGCAACATGAGGTAAGTAGGAACCTCTCTGTCCCTGCTCGAAATCAAAGTGCTCTGAGTGTGAGGCCTGCCATCTAGAAGCTGCCTGCTGGCATGCCCACACATCAATAGGCTGGCTTCCTCAATTGCCTGAGCCTCTGCCTAGTTTCTCTTCTTTCTTCAAGACCCACTTCAAAAGTCACCTCCTCCAAACAGCTTTCCCTGATTCTGCCTCTTGTACCTCTCTGCTCCCCCTACCCCCACCCCACCCCAGTGTCTTCATGACTCCCCTTCAAACCATTGAGATAAGATGCCCCCAGCTGTACCCTTTACAGCGATGGATGGGCTGGAGTAGCTCCTCCCACCAAGGTCTGAGGAGGTGCTGCAGGCATGCAGAGCAGAGACCAGGAAGCAAGATGGTGCCAACTAAGACAAGTGCCCGAGGCTTTTGTCTCCCCTGCTGCTAGAATATCAGCAATGCCCCACAGCTCCACCCCAGCAGTGCAGCTGACAGCCCTGCAGGCAGGAGCTATGACTCACTATGGCTTATGGACCAGCGGGCTTGGGTTCAGAGAGGTTGGTTGATGTGCTTAGGTCACACAGCTTGGGAAATGCAGCTCCACAAGGAGGTATGCAGTGATTTACTTACTTATTTTATTTTATATTTAGGTAGGGGAGAGGGAAGGAGAGAGGGAAGGACAGAGAGAGGAAGATAGAGAGAGAGAGAGAGGTAGACAGAGGACAGCACCAAATCTTCCTCCAGTGCAGTGAAGGAGGGCCAGGCTTGAACCTGGGCTGTCGCAAAGCAGCATGAGCTACTTCCCTAACCCAGTGGTCTGCATTCTTTTTATTGTCATTTATTTATTTATTTATTTATGTATTCCCTTTTGTGGTCCTTGTTGTTTTATTGTTGTAATTATTATTGTTGTTGTTATTGATGTTGTTGTTGGATAGGACAGAGAGAAATGGAGAGAGGAGGGAAAGACAGAGAGGGGGAGAGAAAGACAGACACCTGCAGACCTGCTTCACTGCTTTTGAGTGACTCCCCTGCAGGGGGGAAGCCGGGGTCTCAAACTGGGATCCTTATGCCGGTCCTTGCACTTTGCACCACGTGCACTTAACCCGCTGCACTACCTCCTGACTCCCTCTTTTTATTATTATTATTGATTTAATAGTAATTGACAAGACCATAGGATAGGAGGGATACAATTCGGTGGCTGGGCGGTAGCACAATGGGTTAAGCACACATGGCACAAAACACAAGGATCAACATAAGGATCCCAATTCCAGTCCCCAGCTTCCCACCTGCAGAGGAGTCGCTTCACAAAGCAGGTCTGCAGGTGTCTATCTTTCTCTCCCCCTCTGCTTTCCCCTCCTCTCTCGATTTCTCTCTGTCCTGTCCAACAACAAAGGCAGCAATAACAACAACGTTAAACAACTGCCAGGCTAGTGTGGGGGTGCTTCTTCGTGGGCATGTGCTCTCTGGGTTGGAGAGAACTTGACTGGAGCCAGCCTGTGCTGCTACTCACTCAGCTATGCAGGAGAGAGAGTCTTGAACTCATGGCGGAGTGATAATGCAATGTCTTTATTGATCAGAGAGACAATGCTTTAATGGGATAGAACCGGAAGTGGCAAGTCGGAAACAGAAATGACTAGGAAAGGGGGTGGAGAAAGGCAAAAGCAGGCTGGGAAGGTAGAAGCTTCCTTAGCAACTGTTGCGAGGGTTTTAACTGGTGGGATTAATGTTACCCTGCAGATGGGGAGGGTCTCAAGGTAGAAAGAAGATAGATCAAAGGAATGGAGTGGGTGGGGATCTTTCAGGGAAAACAATGATTATGTAAATAGGCCATAGTATCAGGAATGCAGGGGGAGCAGGGGGAGCTGGCTTAATGCCTGACAAACAACAAGGACAACAAAAGAGAAAAAATGGCCTCCAGGAGCAGTGGGTTAGTACTGCAAGCTGTGAGCCCCAGTGATAATGCTGGAAGCAAAAATGATACAATTTCCACCACCAGAGTTCTATATCCCATCCCCTCCATTGGAAACTTCCCTATTCTTTTTTTTTTTAATTAATTAATTTATTTATTCCTTTTTGTTGCCCTTGTTGTTTTATTGCTATAGCCATTATTGTTGTTGTTATTGATGTCATCATTGTTGGATAGGACAGAGAGAAATGGAGAGAGGAGGGGAAGACAGAGAGGGGGAGAGAAAGACACCTGCAGACCTGCTTCACTGCCTATGAAGCGATCCCCCTGCAGGTGGGGAGCCGGGGGCTCGAACCGGGATCCTTATGCTGGTCCTTGTGCTTGCGCCACCTGTGCTTAACCCACTGCTCTACTGCCCGACTCCCAAACTTCCCTATTCTTTACCCCTCTGGGAGTATGGACCCAAATTCTTTATGGGGTGCAGAAGTGGAAGGTCTGGTTTCTGTAATTTCTTTTCCACTGGACATGGACATTGGCAGGTGATCCATACTCCCAACCTGTTTCTATCTTTCCCTAGTAGGGCAGAGCTCTGGAGAGGTGGGGCTCCATGGTACATTGGTGAGGTCTTCTGTCCAAGGAAGTCAGGTTGGTGTCATGGTAGCGTCTGCAACTCGGTGGAGCCAGCTACGTGGCTCCTTTGTCTTTTTCAGCTGCTCACTGCCAGCCTAAGGATGGGTTACAACATTCTGCTGTGGTTCCACCTTGATGCCTCCTGCATACTTCCTCAACCACTGGCCTGGAAATCCTGCCCTCACCCAGAATTCCTAGCTTTAAAGCAGTCATCTTGCAGAGAGTATGTCAGGTGTTGTCTTCAAGCCACCATCTTGGCCCCACCCATGCTCCCCACCCCAGAAGTCTGCATTCATTTTTGTTTTTAACAATTTTTTAATCTTTATTTTGTTTGATAGAAACAGCCAGAAATAAAGAGAGAATGAGGTGATAGAGAGGGAGAGAGGCAGAGAGACACCTGCAACACTACTTTACCACTTGCGAAGCTTTCCCCCTGCAGGTGGGGACCAGGGACTTGAACCCAGGTCCTTGCACACTGCAATGTGTGTGCTCAACCAGGTGTGCCACCACCTGGCCCAAGGTCTGCATTCTTAACCAGCACTCTAGGCTTGGGCACCTGGTTCCCAAACTCATGCTTCCTAGGTATCTTTTTCTTTCTTTTTTTTTTTTTTTTTGCCACAAGGGTTATCACTGGGGCTCTGTGACTGCATGACTCCACTCCACCAATCCAAAAGGTCATTTTTTCTTTCTTTTTTTTTTCCTTTTGATATCAGGTGAGACAGAAAGTGAAGGGGAGATATCACAGCACCACTCTCATGAATATTCCCTTCATGTGGTGGCCCAGGACTTGAACCTGAGTCCTTATGGGTGGTAATATGTATGCTCTGTTGGGTGAGTCACAGCGGCCCCTCCTGGAAGACGGTTTTATTTATTTTTTATTTTACTTTATTTTATTTTATTTATTTATTTGTCTCCAGGGTTATTGCTGGGGCCTTGTGCCTGCACTGTGAATCCACTGCTCCTGGAGGCTATTTCCCCTCTTTTGTTGCCCTTGTTATTTATTGTCATTATTGTTATTATTGTTGTTGTTGCTGTTGTCATTGTTATTGGATAGGACAGAGAGAAATGGAGAGAGGAGGGAAGATAGAGAGGGAGAGAGAGAGGAGTACCAGAGGAGACCACCTGGGACCAAAAACAAGACAGGATTAGAACGACTTCAGGAACCCACCAAATCACCGGTGAGTGCAAACACATGTGGCTGGTGGTCAGAGAGGAGCCTAGGGAGAGATTAAATGGCTGGTAACATGAAGGATGATAAATGACATAGTGGGGGTTGTATTGTTAAATGGGAAACTGGGGAATGTTATGCATGTACAAACTATTGTATTTACTGTTGAATGTAAAACATTAATTCCCCAATAAAGACATAAATTTTAAAAAATAAATAAATAAATGGCTGGTAACAGTCCAGCAGTTTATCAGTTGAGACACCATCTCCAGTTTGTTCCACTAACAAGGGGACAGCTGAGGGGAGGATAGGAGAGTCTCCCCTGAGACTCACCAAGTGCAACTCTGAGTCTCCATTGCCCTCAGAATC
This sequence comes from Erinaceus europaeus, assembly GCF_950295315.1. Classification (NCBI taxonomy): domain Eukaryota; kingdom Metazoa; phylum Chordata; class Mammalia; order Eulipotyphla; family Erinaceidae; genus Erinaceus; species Erinaceus europaeus. The sequence continues at coordinate 14,517,510 of NC_080165.1, read as the reverse complement.
TGAAGCAGTGGCAGGGAGGCCCTGGGCTGACACCAGGGGACAGGGAACTAACCAGGAAACTCAGGAGAAGACCTATACCTCAGTGGCATAGTGGTGGGGCTGTGAAAGTCTCTTTGCATAACCACTGGATTATCTCTGCCACACCCTGTTTTATCTCTTAGTCAGGAGTCAGTGATTAAGCTAAGAAGCCTACTTGTAGTTTAAAAGCCCTCAGGCTTCCATAGCCTACAGGGAAGAAAAAGCACAAAAGAGGCTTTCTTCTTCTAGCGTTTGCCCTTCTTCCGTAGCCAGTCAACAGCGTCAGGTTGAGCCTGATGTAAAGTTTTGAGACCTCCTTTGAATCTGGAGAGTTGGCAGTCATTGAATATGTGGGTCATAGTCTGTCTGTAGCCACAGGGGCAGTTCGGGTCGTCTCTGGCTCCCCAGCGATGGAACATAGCGGCGAACCGGCCATGGCCTGTTCGATAGCGATTGAGGAGGGCCCAATCATAACGTGCTAGGTCAAAGCTGGGTTGACTGGGTTGACGCTTGCAGGGGTCTGTGATGAGGTGTTTGTTCTTTACCTCAGCTGACTGCCAACTCTGTTTCCAAGAGTCTGGAACAGAGAAGTTCAGTGTAGGCGTAGGAGACCAGATTGGATGATGAGACGTCAAACGTTGAACAGGGTGGGCGAAGATATCCGCTTATATTGGCAGGTCTTTTCGAGCGCAGATGTGGGAAATGAACTTAGATGATGCCACATCCCGACGAATATCTGGCGGGGCGATGTTGCTAAGAACTGGCAGCCATGGAACCAGGGTAGAACGGATGGTTCCAGAAATTATCCTCATGGAGGAATATAATTTGGAATTGACCAAGTGGACATGGGGGCTACGGAACCATCCTGGGGCACAGTATTCTGCAGTGGAATAGCATAATGCCAGAGAGGATGATCGTAGTGTGGAAGCGCTCGCGCCCCATGAGGAGCTGGCCAGTCTTGCAATGATGTTATTCCTTGCGCCCACCTTTGCTGCAGTTTTTATGAGATGTTCGTGAAATGACAGAGTGCGATCGAGAGTAACGCCAAGATAGACTGGCTGGGCTTCATGCAGGATTCTCGTATCATCAAGCTGCACATTAAGCTCACGCGAGGCCGAGGCATGGTGTAGATGGAAAACAGATGATACCGTTTTTGCAGTGCTAGGGATTAGTCTCCATTTTTTACAGTAATAAGATATCAGAGATATGTCTTTCGTGAGTGTTTCCTCAAGGATGTCAAACTTGGATGCCTGAGTTGCACAGCAGATGTCATCGGCGTAGATGAACTTCCTTGAAGAAGTTTCTGGGAGGTCATTGATGTAAATATTAAATAGCGTAGGAGCCAGAACAGAGCCCTGGGGGAGGCCACTTGAGACAAGTCTCCATATGCTAGACTTGTCACCCAGATGCACCCAGAATCTTCTGTTTTGGAGAAGAAACGATATAGTGTTGGTCACCCATGGAGGCAGGCATCTTGAGATCTTGACTAGGAGACCACGGTGCCAGACCGTGTCATAGGCTGCTGTGAGATCAACAAAGACAGCACCTGTCTTTAAATTCTTCTGGAATCCATTTTCAATGTAAGTTGAGAGGGCCAGGACTTGTTCGCAGGTAGATCTACCTGGGTGGAAACCAGCTTGGGCGGGTGATAGGAATTTCTCTAAAAGAGGCTTTTAAGCCACTGAGCTCCAACTCAGGGACTAAAATACTATTGAAACAACTGTTAACTTTCTCCACTGTGAACCCTTTAATTACATTACTTAGACACAAGACAATCCAGGCAATAGTGATCAGTAATTTGAAAAGTACTGAGAGAGGGAACTCATAATATATAAAATGGTTAAGCCAACAAGAAGAAATACTGGAGAAATGAACCAGGACAAGAGTCCAGGTAAAAGCCCCCCAAATGCTGAAGCACAAAATAATGAGGTCAACATCCAAACACTAGTTAAGGAAATAATCACAGGAGTGAGTAAAGAGTTTGAAAGAATTGTCATCAGAAATACAGAAACAATAAATGAGACTCTAGAAGAAAACACTAATGATCTCAAGGTTATCAGAGAGCTCAAAGCTGAAATAGCTGAACTAAGAACACAACTATCTGAACAAGCTAAAACAGTACCAGAACAGGGTAATAAAATAGATGAACTCCAGAAAACAGTAGAGGGGAGAGAAAATAGAATCAATGAGACTGAAGACAGAATTAGCAAGATTGAGGAGGAATTAGAGACAACTACAAAAGAAGTAAGAGATCTCAAAAAGAGATTAAGAGATACTGAAAACAACAACATTGACCTATGGGATAACTTCAAAAGAAACAATATACACATTATTGGCTTACCAGAGGAAGAAAGAGTGGGAGAGAAAGAAATCATTCTTCAGGCTATAATAGCTGAAAACTTCTCTAGTCTAGACAACATCAAAGACATGAAGATTCAAGAAGCCCAGAGAGTCCCAAACAGAATTAACCCAGACTTAAAGACACCAAGACACATCCTATTTAGAATGGAAAGGAATAAGGATAAAGAAAGGATCCTGAAAGCTGCAAGAGAAAAGCAAAGAGTCAATTACAGAGGAAAACCCATAAGATTAGCAGCAGACTTCTCCACACAAACACTACAGGCCCTAAGAGAATGACAAGATATCTATCGAGTAGCCAATTAGAAAGGCTTTCAACCAAGAATACTGTATCCTGCTAGACTGTCATTCAGACTAGATGGAGGCATAAAAGTCTTCTCAGACAAGCAACAGCTGAAGGAGTCAAGTATCACCAAGCCTGCCCAGAAAGAAGTTCTGAAAGTTCTCCTATAAACAGTCAGACCACCATAAATAGGCCATATGTCAGAACACTCTAAAACTCTACAAGAATGGCATTAAAATATCTTCATTCTTTCATATCAGTAAATGTCAGTGGCCTGACTTCACCTATTAAAAGGCACAGAGTAGGAAGATGGATCAGAAAACACAACCCAATAATATGCTGTCTACAGGAAACCCACCTAACTCAACAAGACAAACACAGACTCAAAGTGAAAGGATGGAAAACTACCAGACAAGCCAGTGGCCCACAAAAAAGGACAGGTACAGCTATTCTCATATCTGACATGATATATTTTAACATAAATAAAATTTCAAAAAGATAGGGATGGACATTACTTAGTGCTCAGAGGATCAGTCAATAAAAAGTACTTAATTATTTATATCTATGCACCCAATGAGAAGCCATCTAAATGCATCAAATGTCTACCGAAAAAGCTACAGCAATATATTAACAGCAACACAGTCATAGTAGGGGACTTCAACACCCCACTGTCTCAACTTGACTGATCATCCAGGCAGAAAATCAATAAAGACATAAGGGAGCTAAATGAGGAGATAGATAAACTAGAACTATTGGACATTTTCAGAGTCATTCATCCCAAGAAACTGGAATACATATTTTACTCAAGTCCACATGGGTCATTCGCAAGGATAGACCATATGTTAGGCCACAAAGACAGCATCAGCAAATTCAAGAGCACTGAAATCATCCCAAGCATCTTCTCAGACCACAGTGGAATTAAACTAACACTTAACAAACAACAAAAGATTAGTAAGAGTCCCAAAATGTGGAAGTTCAACAGTACACTCCTTAACAACTACTGGGTCAAAGAGGAAATAAAGGAAGAAATCAAAATGTTTTGAGAGTTCAATGAAAATGAAAACACAAGCTATCAAAATATTTGGGACACAGCTAAGGCAGTACTGAGAGGGAAGTTCACAGCCATACAAGCATATAATAAGAAACCAGAAAAAGCACAAATAAACAGCCTGATTGCACATCTTAAAGACAGAAGAAGAACAAAGGAACCCTAAAGCAAATGAATGGCAGAAATCAGAGAGGGAGAGAGAAAGATATATACCTGCAGACCTGCTTCACCACCTCTGCAGTGACCCTCCTGCAGGTGGGGAGCTGAGGGCTCAAACAGGGTTCCCTACTCCAGTCCTTGCACTTCTCACCATGTGCGTTTAACCTGCTGTGCCAAAGCCAGACCATATATATATATTTTAAGCAGAACACTGCTCAGCTCTCGCTTGTGATGGTACAGGGCATTAAACTTGGTACTTTGGAGCCTCAGGCATAAAAATCTTTTTACATAACCATTTTTCTGTTTTCCCCATGTCCAATTCTTATGGACCCATTTCAAACCATGCTGTCAGTAATCCTCAGGGAAAAGGAGGCAGGAGTGAAAAAGGGTTTCTGTGAAGGTGGCTGGGATGGATAAGCAGGGTTAGTGGCAAACACAGTGGGGACAGCTCACTCTCATTACCCCCACCCCCAGGTTTGGTGGGCATCAGAGGAGAAAATGCTGAGTCACAAAGTCTGTCCTGGAATCGAGGAAGCTGGGAAAAACCCTGGTGTGGAAACCTTAGCTTCCGGGAGGTGTTCTAGCCTGGTCTAATCTCCGATCTGGGTCTGCCCTGGACCTACATCCTGCACAGACCCCTTCTGAATTGCACACCCACACTCCCCCCTGCTGTCATCAACTAATAGCCTCCTCCAGGACCAGCCCCTGCCCCAGGAAACCCAGCCACCGAGAAGGCACAAGCCTGGGTCAGACAGCATGGCTGCGTCTCTCCCTCCCATCTGTTTGTCAGGCTCAAAGGAATTTTGTGTTTAAGTCAAACTATCCTTAATGCATTTTTCATTTTCTACAGAAACCATAGCCATCCATTAGAACGAAAGAAGAAGAAGCACACTTCTGCCTGCTTTGCCATTTTTCTTTGATCCATTAAAATCCGAGAGGGCAGTCTCCTGGGGCTCGAGAGTGAGGCCAAGAGGGATAATTATCCATAAAGTGGTCATCTGAGTGTTTGCTTTCTGATGAAAGAAAACTTTTGAGAACTTGGAATAAAGGAGGAATATGTAAGTCTCTCCAGATCCCATCAATAATAATATTAATGAATTAATGATTTACTCAAGTTTTATGTGTCTATTTGCTTTGCTGTTCCTGAGCACACACTGTTTCCTTAGTAACCTTGACATCAGACCAAACTTCATCTCTGAAAACCAAAGTGCACCTCTTCAGAAAGGCAGACAGCTTCTCCTGCTTTTTTTTTTCAATGTTTGTAAAAGGAGAAATGATGAATTGATATATTCTAAAGGAGCCATTCTTCTTCTTCCCTTTCCTTCCCATTACCTTTGCAATCTGACATTTGAAACACCTACAGTATCAACAGCTAATTCCACTGCCTTCCTTCCAACAATGCCTTGAGTCTTAACCAAATAACTTGGCTTTCACCAATGTGTGTGATTTATTTACATATTTGCGTGTGTGCTCACACACATAAATATGCCATCGACTTCTCACTGATAAACAAAAAATGTTGATTTATTTTCTTAAGTGACTTGTAAGAAACTTTGCTTGTGCACAGGATTGGACTGTAGACTCAGCACTGTAGACAGTGCTCACAGTGTTGGTTGATCGCACTAGAAGGTCCTTAATTTTCCTAGGGAAAAGCCCATATACTTACAACAACTGAAATGGCAGCAAGCCAGCTTCTCTCAGTTAACATTCATAAGAAGGAATCAGATAAGGCAGACAAGGGTAGTTGACTTAAAATCAAATGAATATAGACTAAGGCTCATAGTAAATCAGTAGTATTTTTCTTTTATCTTCCACTGAGACTATTTTTGTAAGAGGAATTTGTTATTTTCTATTTGGAGGACAAGTTATTATTATTATTTGTGAATCAAGCAGCAAGGAAAATAGGGGTGCATATGTGCCCAAGGGAGTGACTTTGAAATGACCTGTCTTGCACAGACCCAGAAATCTGCTTGATTTATACACTGCAGAAATGGAAGGCCAATCTGAGTTTCATGCTTTCAAAACTATACAGTCATTCTCCATGTTTAGCTCATCCTATGACAACAAAGGCAAATTCTGGCTTCTCTGAAATCTCAACCCTCACTGAGGATGCGGCCCCAGATGAATGAACTAGTAACAACAGTAGGCACAGCTGCCCACTGGGGTTCTGAGGACCTTTCCAAGGGCAACAGTCAACTAGTGAGGTTCCAAGCCATTTGCAATTTTCTGCTGGAGGGGATTTGCAGTTAGAACTCTTAGCTGGAACATCTACTCTGGTCTACTTTTCTCTTCTTCTTGCCAGTGACCTCGGGTCTCTGTGTGCAGGACAGAATGGCCTTACTTTCATGGACTGATTCAATAGGACTGTATCAGAAACAGGGACTGACTGGATTTTCCTAGAATCCCAGGCATGGAGCAGCCCAACCCTTCCTGAAGGTTGTGTTTGTTTCCTTGACTAATGTTTTCTAGGGCTGACCTGGAACTACATTCCAGGGTGGCTTTTTAAGATAAAGCAAGAGAAGCACATTTCTGTTGGGGATGGTTTAAACTTCTGTAGGCAGGTAGTTATCGAAGGCTGTCTATCTGTTAAGGAAATAAATACTGGAACTCTCTCCCTCCCCACCCTGCCCTCCAGCAAGGGAGATGCAGTCTGCAATCTAAACACAAGACATTTCATTTCCCATCCTTCAACAGGGGTGTTGTTAAAATTCCGTGGGCTCTAGCTGGCCGGGCTGGCTTCACGGGCGGGTAACAGAGACGCGGAGACAACGGCTGGGCAGGGAAGCTGTATTTCTTTATTCAGGAACAACGATTCATAAACTAAACCAAACTAATCACCAAACAGAACTCCGCTGTCTCTTTGCGGCGGCGCAAGCACTCTCTCTAACTCTGTAACTCGGGAACTCTGGAACTCTTGTACTCGGGAACCCTCTGAAACTCTGGCATTCTCGAACTCAGGAACCCTCTCTCGGGGTTCCTTGGGTCGGGGCCAAGCAGCCCGCGAAATTAACTGGACTGATCCAATTCTCTTGGCGGGGGAGGGCTAGAACAAACCAATGTAAAGCATACGACACAGGGGAATCAAGAATCAATTTCAAGGTGGGGCAAGGAGAGGAAAACTAGGCCACTTATGTGGTGACTCATGGGACAAGGGCAAAGAGGCTCCATGAGCTGGTCAGCCAGGTACAACACCCAGAAATCCTGACTGTTTGAACCTTCCCCTGCCGGGAATTCCCATCTCCCCATGCCTACCTCCTGCTCTTTGTCTTCTGCTTCTTTTCCAGCAATATACACTTTTCTTTGTTTCTTGTTCTGTTGATGCCTGTAGCTAGACTCCTGAAGACTCCTCTCATAGTGTATTCTGTTCCTGCCTTCTGGGTCAAAATCTTCTCAGTCTCTTGGACACCCAAATTGAGGATTTGGGGCTTCTTTTGTTGTTGCAGCCTTTGCTCAGACCTTAATTCTTTTCAACATTAGGATTATTATTATTTATTTTTTAAATAATTATTTATTCCCTTCTTGTTGCACTTGTTTTACTGATGTAGTTATAATTGTTGTCTATCTTCATTGTTGGGTAGGACAGAGAGAAATGAAGACAGGAGGGGAGACAGAGAGAGGGAGAGAAAGACAGACACCTGCAGACCTGCTTCACCGCTTGTGAAGCAACTCCCCTGTAGGTGGGGAGTCGGGGCTCAAACCAGGATCTTTATGCCGGTCCTTGCGCTTTGCGCCACGTGCGCTTAACCCGCTGCGCTACCGCCCGACTCCCTGGGATTATTTTATTTTATTTTTTTCCTTTTTCTCCAGGGTTATTGCTGGGGCTCAGTGCCCCAGTGCTCCTGGCAGCCATCTTTTCCCCATTGTTGTTGTTGTTGCTTTTATTGTTATTGTTGTTGGATAGGAAGAGAGAAATTGAAAGAGGAGGGGAAGACAGAGAGGGGAGAGAGAAAGATAAGACACCTGCAGACCTACTTCACTTCTTGCAAAGCAACCCCCCTGCTGGTGAGGAGATGGGGCTCGAACCGGGATCCTTGCAACAGTCTTTGTGCTTTGCACTGTGTGTGCTTAACCTGCTGCGTACTTTGGCCTTCCACATTAGCAGCTTTACTTGGAGTCCATGCTCCTCAACTGACTGCAGGCTGAGAATGAGGCAGGTGTGGTGAGGATGAGGCCGGCGAATAGTGCTGAACGGGGGGCTTCAGTTCCAAGTGACAGTGAATATTGCCTCCCTAAATGTCTTGATATGGGAGGTCAAACTTTGCAGAGGAAAAACATTTTTTTCTTTTTCTTTCCCCCTTCCTTCCTTTCTTTTATCTTTTGCCTCCAGGGTTATTTCTGAGGGCTCGGTGCTGCCACTTGTTAATTCACTGTTTCTGGTGGCCATGTTTTCCACTTCATTGGATAGGACAGAGAGAAATTGAGAGAAGGAGGGGAGATAGAAAAAGAGAGAGAAAGACAGACATCTGCAGACCTGCTTCATCGCTTGTGAAGTGTCCCTGCTGGAGGTGGGGAGTGGGGGCTCAAACTCGGATCCTAGCACAGGTCCTTGTGTGAATCCTTATGCTTAGTACTATGTGCACTTAACCAGGTGTGCCACCACCTGGCCCCCTGGAAAACATTTTTTCTTTGTGGAGAGTGGTGATAGGAAAAAGGAACTCCTAGCTTCCCGGAATTTCAGTATGCAGGATCAAACTGTTCTACAAATGGACGTGTGAATGGGTCTCAGAGACCCGCTTTCAGACTGCTTTGCCACCTACAGCTCAGCCAAGTCCGTAAATCCTGGCTCTGTTTCCTCACCTCCTCCTCTGGTCTGTGTAGCATGGGGTGAGAGGGCGGTGATGCCACACCAGTGCTGCACCCTAAGCGATCTGGGACAGCCCAACCCTGCCTGCCACTTTTACCCAGTGCCTAATTCCCCCTCAGAGCTTCACAGATCTTACCCAGAGCACCCCCTCCACCCACCCACCCAGCACTCCTCAAGGATAGGGCTCATTTGGTTCCCCCTAATAGCAATTTACCTCATTTGCATGTGACTTTTTAATTATAATTTGCTGCACTAAGCAGCTCTGTTGCCAGGGCAACCACTGGCTGTCAGAGAGAACGTGGTATTTCCTGCTCTGGCTCCAGCTGTGCCCTCAGTCCCCAGAGAAGGCTCATTCGGAAGCTTTCTCCTGTCAATGTTGCCTGTTTCTATACCTGGTCTCTGTACAAGCCCTAGACGCCCTTCATTTCTCTTGGACAACCTGGAGTTGGGGTTCTCCCTCTGACACCAGTCCTGTGTCCCCCTTCCACTCCAGTCTTGAGTGCTCGGTCTTGTTGCCTATGGTCATGCTCCAGTGCTTTGTGCTAGATATCAGGAACGTGGGACAGACTCCTCAGGCTCTTCCCATTCCACCTCCTGCATCAGCTGAGACGCTGGTCTCACCTGTAACTGCCAGCACCACACACCCAGGAAGGCAAATGCTTCCCCCTGCCACCCATCTCTCTGCTTCCCTTCAAAAAAATTTTTTTCCAATCAGCACTGCAGGTGCATCTAAGTGAACTATGACTTCATAGCAATCACTCTCTGCTCTGACGAGTAACCCTCCCTCACATTTCCATCCCCTACCCTCTCCGTCAGAGATGTGAATTCTGAAGCTACTCATTCTCAGCTTGACTGAGACAGCCAGTGACAAAATGTGGCAAACAAGCCTGTACACGTCAGGCAGACCCCTCTGAGCCAGGATGTCTGCGCTTTCCCCTGTAGTAATTAAATAGCCAGATGACTTAAAACCCTCCCGAGGCCCTTCGGAGAAAGTGTGAATGTGGTATAAAATTCAAATAGAGGAGAGAGGAGGTCATCCCTGAGGGAGTAATCAAGGCCAAATGTACAAGCTCTCTGCCCAAACAGCCCCTGTTCATGTAATGACCATCCTGCAGGCCATGTATCACTGCCTCCACTCTCCCCATCAGGAAAGAGACTCAGAGAGTGCCGGTCTCACTTCGGGGCGCCAGATGCCGGGCCAGCTTCGCGGGTGGGAGAGAGCTGGGAACGCAGTTCAATCTTTATTGACGAGCGGGCATGCAGTCAACAATCTAATCTCTAATCACAATCCTGTCCTATATAACTTCTGAGGCGGAAGTGTCAGGAAGAGGAAGTATGTAGGATGGGGGTGGAGAGAAGGAAAAAGTGCACGAACCAGTGGGGATTAAACGGGTGCGGGCAAAACAATGATTATTTAAATAGAGCACAGCGGCAAGCAATGCAACAGAAGGGGTCTTAGAGGCAGAATTTTGAAGCAGACCAACAAGAGAGCAGAAGTGACTTTGCTGAAATGCATAGCAGTCAACAAAGCAGCCGCCTTGAGTTTTGCCTGAACCCAAATATCTCCATTTCCCACCTGGCACTTTACTTGCTTGGAGCTTTCTTCAAGTGACATATGTAAGGTGTCATCACTGAAGCAGATATGACTTTCATTCCATGCAACCCTACAAGCTATTGTTAATAGAGGAAAGAGAGAGGATTCTCTTCAGGATGTAAAAAAAAAAAAAAATGCCCACTGGAGCATGCTGGAGCGGAGCCTAGAATGCTGTCATTACCACAAGTCACACAAAGGCTATTTGCCTTGATTTCATACTCAGTGATACATCCCCATCAGAGCGAGTGTTTATCTCACTTGACTCAGTCACGTCTGATGACCTCAAATGGGGTCTGCTGACGGGAGTCAGTTTCCCTGTGAATCCCTCTCCAAAGGTTCCTGCATCCTTTCAGGTGAGCTCCAGTGATGGTCTAGACAAAGCCACAAGCATTCCTGTGACACTGTCACCTGTCATCTAGAGCAGGGACTGTCTGCATTTCTGAAAATAGTTAAACAAATGTCTGGCTATCATATGTTTCTCCATTTGTTAGATCCTATTTATTTGATCTTTAAACTTTTTTTTAAATTTTCTTGACCATCAACTTTCTCTCCCCCCCCCCCAATGATTTAATATTGATTTACAAAATTTAGTACAGGAGCCCATATGACCTTTGAGTCCCTGTCAGTCTGAGCTCACAATCCATGGTCACAGCTTGGAACATTCTAGGCTGCATTCATTTAAGGACCAGTCTTCCTTGAGTGGCAATGTAGGCAGATGCAGCCTCCCTTCAGAGAGTGGGTCAGACCCTACCATTACTACTTTACAGTGAAGGCGTGGTCCTGGAGAGGCTCTCAAGTGGGCTACTGATGAGGTTCCTGGTGGAAGTGACCAGTGAAAGTAGAGAGAGGGGTCTGTTAGATGTCTAAGCCCATCATAAGTAAGGGGGAATCCTAGGACTCCCTGACAAGGACCCCAGGTCATGGGGTGGCCTGGTAGTGATCAAAAAGGCCACCATTAAGTAGGCCAGTCTCTTGCCCTTATCTAACTTTTGTAGTCCCTTCTTTATCTGACAACCTTAGACTTTGTCTCACCTGTGAAAGCATTGACGATCACTTGTATCTAAACCAGTATTAGGTCTGTGGGGTCTGGTTTCAAGTTGGGGAGGAAATACACCTAGGATTTTAGTGGGGTAAAATTTTAAATATGTATTTTATTTATTTATTTTTTGAAGATTTTACTTATTTATTAATGAGAAAGATAGGAGGAGAGAGAAAGAACCAGACATCACTCTGGCACATGTGCTGCTGGGGATCGAACTCAGGACCTCATGCTTGAGAGTCCAAAATCTTATCACTGCGCCACCTCCCAGACCACTATTTTATTTATTTTGGATAGAGACAGAGAGAAGTTGAGAGTGAAGGGGGAGATAAAGAGGGACACACACACATACCTGCAATACTGCTTCACCACTTATGAAGCTTTCCCCTTGCAGATGGGGACTGGAGGCTTGAACCTGGGTCCTTACACACGATAGTGTACACTCAACCAGGTTTGCCACCACCTGGACCCTTAGTTTTTAATGTTTTTTTTTTTTTTCCCTCCAGGTTTATTGCTGGGGCTTGGTGCCTGCACCATGAATCCACTGCTCCTGGAGGCTATTTTTTCCCTTTTGTTGCCCTTGTTGTATTACTGTTGTTGTTGTTATTATTATTATTATTGTTGTTGTTGGATAGGACAGAGAGAAATGGAGATAGGATGAGAAGACAGAGAGGGGGAAAGAAAGACACCTGCAGACCTACTTCACCGCCTGTGAAGTGACCCACTATAGGTGGTGAGCCAGAGGCTTGAACCAGGATCCTTACGCCAATCTTTGAGCTTTGCACCATGTGCACTTAACCCACTATGTTACCGCCCAACCTCCATTTTTAATCTTTTAAAAAAGATTTATCTATTTACTATTTATTAGATAGAGACAGAGATAAACTGAGAGAAGAAGGGAGAGAGACACCCTGCTTCACCACTCATGAAGCTTCCTCTTAATGTGTGGACTCAACCAGGTATACCACAGCCCAGTCCCAGTTAGAATCCATTTTGAACAGGCTTGGAGTTTGATTAGGATCTATACCACCAGAAAAGGGATTGGAGGGTGACAACTTCCCAGATACACGAAGCCCCTGGCACTGGCACTGCTGTGAACATAGGGTTCAATACTTGTGCCTCACCCAGTGTGTCACAGAGTGAGGGTAGTGGATAAACTCTCAGGACACACAGCCTAGACCTCATGCTGTCAGCAAACCTGTGGTTTTTGCAAAAAAAAAGGATTAGAATTTCTCAACGTTGTAAGACTCCAGTAGTGCTCGCTCAGTCCTAGGTTAGTGTGAAATTCACTTCTTGCTAGAAGGATGGACAGGACAAGGCCTGGGTATTCATCAGTCAAACTGTAATTAGAGAGACAGCAGCTGCATTGTAAGGATAAGAGATCAAGTGTATGGAGGTCTTCAATGCCTGGGTCAGGATGTCACTCATCCACAGAGCCGGTGGTAGCCAATAGATTGAGCACACACATTACCATGTGCAAGGACCCAGGGTCTTAAACCTGCAGGGGAGAAGCTTTACTAGTAGTGAATCTGTGCTGCAAGTGTCTTTCTCTCTTTTTTCCTCTCTACTTCCTCCTCCCTTCTTAATTTGTCTCTGTTCTATCAAATAATAATAATAAAAGGACAGAAGAAAAAAGGAAAAGGAAAAAATATGGCCCCCAGGGAGCCATAAATGATAGATTTGTTGTGCAGGCACTGACCTCCAGCAATAAGTCTGGTGGCTATAAGAAAATAAAGTAGAAAAAATTTAAAAAGTGTCACCTATCCTCTTTGAAAAGGATGTGATGAAGGTCTGTTCTACTGAGCACTCCTAGGCACCCTTATCAGCCTATTTTATGGTCACAGGATGGAAAAGAGCTGAATCCTTGCTCTGAAAGTACTGCAACCAGACACAAAGATGCTGCTTAATATAAACAAAATGGGAAAAAAATATAGTAAAGGCATTCTTACCTGGGCAGGATTTTTATTTTCCCTGAGATTCTTAAAAATGAAACTCATTTGGGGAGTCGGGCTGTAGCGCAGCGGGTTAAGCGCAGGTGGCGCAAAGCACAAGGACCGGCATAAGGATCCTGGTTCAAACCCCAGCTCCCCACCTGCAGGGGAGTCGCTTCACAGGCGGTGAAGCAGGTCTGCAGGTGTCTATCTTTCTTTCCTCCTCTCTGTCTTCCCCTCCTCTCTCCATTTCTCTCTGTCCTATCCAACAACGACAACAACAATAATAACTACAATAATAAAACAACAAGGGCAACAAAAGGGAATAAATAAATAAAATAAATATTTAAAAAAATGAAACTCATTTTTGGCAAGATATCTATCAAGTACTCATAGAGAAAGTCTTTCAACCAAGACTACTGTATCCTGCTAGACTGTCATTCAGACTAGATGGAGGAATAAAAACTTTCTCAGACAAGCAACCGTTGAAGGAATCAAGTATCACCAAGCCTTCCCTGAAAGAAGTTCTGAAAGGTCTCCTATAAATAATCAGATCACCATAAACATGCCATATATCAGAACACTCTAAAACTCTATAATAATGGCATTAAAATATCTTCAGTCTATGATATCAATAAATGTCAATGGCCTGAATTCACCTATTAAAAGGCACAGAGTAGGAAGATGGATCAGAAAACATAACTCACCCATATGTTGTATGCAGGAATCCCACCTAACTCAACAAGACAAACACAGACTCAAAGTGAAAGGATGGAAAACTACCAGACAAGCCAATGGACAACAAAAGGGGGAGGGGCAGGAATAGCTATGCTTATATCTGACATGATAGACTTTAAAATAAATAAAATTTAAAAAAGATAGGGATGGACATTACTTAGTGCTCAGAGGATCAATCAATCAAGAGGACTTAATGATTATCAACATCTATACACCCAAGGAGAGGCCATCTAAATATGTCAAACATCTACCGAAAGAGCTACAGCAATATATTGACAGCAACACAGTCATAGTAGGGGACTTCAACACCCCACTCTCTCAGCTTGACAGATCATCCAAGCAGAAAATCAATAAAGAAATGAGGGAGCTAAATGAGGAGATAGATAAACTAGAACTACTGGACATTTTCAGAGTTATTCTCCCCAAGACACTGTACTACACATTCTTATTTTATTTCTTTATTGGGGAATTAATGTTTTACATTCAACAGTAAATAAAATAGTGTGTACATGCATAAAATTTCCCAGTTTTCCATATAACAATACAACTCCCACTAGGTCCTCTGTCATCCTTTTTGGACCTGTATGGAATACACATTTTACTCAAGTCCACATGGGCCATTCTCAAGGATAGACCATATGTTAGGCCACAAAGACAGCATCAGCAAATTCAAGAGCACTGAAATCATCCCAAGCATCTTCTCAGACCACAGTGGAATTAAACTAACACTTAACAAGCAACAAAAGATTAGTAAGAGTCCCAAAATGTGGAAGCTCAACAGTACACTCCTTAACAACTACTGGGTCAAAGAGGAAATAAAAGAAGAAATAAAAAATGTTTTGAGAATTCAATGAAAATGAAAACACAAGATATCAAAATATTTGGGACACAGCTAAGGCAGTACTGAGAGGGAAGTTCATAGCCATACAAGCATACATTAGGAAACAAGAAAAAGCACAAATAAACAACCTGATTGCACACCTTAAAGACCTTAGAAGAAGAACAAAGGAACCCTAAAGCATAGAAATGAAGGACAGAAATCACTAAAGTTAGGGCAGAAATAAATAACATTGAAATTAAGAAAACCATACAAAAGATCAACAAAAGTATTCAGCTGTGACTGGCTTGAGATGTGAAAAGAAAAAAAAAAAGCCACACTCTGAGAAGCTCCACAGGAAATCCCTATTATTTTATTAATTTTAAATTTTATTTATTTATTTATTTATTTATTTATTTATTTATTACTGCCACCAGGGTTATCACTGGGGCTTGGTGCCTGCATAATGAATATAACACTCCTGGCCTCAACTTCTCCTTTTTATTTTCTTTTTATTGTATAGGACAGAAAGAAAGTGAAAGGGAAGGGGGAAATCGAGAGGGAGAGAAAGAAAGAAGCTTCTCTCCCTGTAGGTAGTGACCAGGGGACTTGAACTTGGATCCTTGTACATAGTAATGAATGCTCTCACCACAGGAAGTTCTTCAGGCTGAAGGCAGTGACTTCCAGACAGAAGCACTGAACAGCAGGAAGGAATGAGGAACACTAGAAAGATAAATATTGGGTCTACATACACAGTGTTAACCATTTAGAGTAATTGCACATTTCAAGAACACTAAAATGCATGTGAACAATGGTGTCAGGGAAGAGAAGGGATGAAGGGAGCCAGGGACCCTTCACCAAAATGCATCATATGCTGACCTATTTTTCATTTCTTTTAATTAACCAACTAGTTAATTAAGTTCTTTATTGGAGTTAATGGTTTACAGTTGACAGTAAAACGTGGTAGTTGTTACATGTGTAACATTTCTCAGTTTTTCCACATAACAATCTGACCCCCCACCCTCCTTCTTTGCTATCATATTCCCCCACCACCCCCAGAATCTTTTAGTTTGGTGCAGTACACCAACTCCCATCCAAGATCTGCTTTGTGTTTTCCCTCCTGTGCTGATCTATTTTTAAGAGTTTCAAAAATATTTTTTTTATTTATTCACTATTGGATAGAGACAAAGAGAAATAAAGAGGGGAGGGGAGATAGTGAGGGAAAGAGACAGAGAGATGCCTGCAGCCCTGCTTCACCACTTGTGAAGCTTTCCCCCTGTAGGTGGGGACCAGGGGCTTTAACCTGGGTCCTTGTGCACTGTAATGTGAGTTCTTAACCAGGTGCACCACTGTCTGGCCCCTACTCATTTATTTTTTTTTTAAAAAAAAAACCTTGTTCAGGGGCCAGAGGGAGATAGCTCACCAGGTAGGGTGACTGCATTGCCATGCATAAGTCCCAGGTTTGAGTCCAAGCACCACATAGAAGGTGTTATGGTAATAGAGGAAGCTTTGCTACTATGCTGTGTCTCTCACCCCTGTCTCTTTATCTGAATGAAAACAACTGACACATAGCAGAGATATTGTAATATTGTGGCCTTAATTCCACATAAATGAAATAAAACAAAATCTTATTCATTTGTGTCTGGCCTGGCTGTTTAACACTGTTTAATTCTTAGAGCCTCTCTGGTCACCTGTTTGTCAGAAGAATTGATGACACTTACCTCAGAGGCCAGGGGTCTGAGTTGAATTTGAAAATATTGGAGGAGGCAAGAGACAGCTCACTGGGTAACTGAGTAGGGGCTGTGCCTTGCTAGGCGTGTAGCCCCGGTTAGAGTCACAGCACTACAGGGAGAGCCACAGCACCAGGACAAATTTTAGTGCTGTAATCTCTCTCTCTCTCTCTCTCTCTCTCTTTCTCCCTCTCCCTCTTCCTCTCCTTCTCTTTCTGTTTCTTCATTGCTATCTAAATAAAAAAGTTCACCCAGGAGTGGTGAAGTTGTGTGTACACAAGTGTTGGTATGCTTCTAAAACCCCTTCTGTTTCATTGGTTTAATCCCCCCTGCTTAACACTGTAGTCTATTTACATAACCACTGTTAAGTAAGCACTACCCTGCCTGCAGGGCATTGGTTTAATCCCCACTGGTTAATCATGTCTTTTTGCTCCGCCCTCTCTCGTAGTACACCCTGATTTGCACCAGTCACTTTTCGCTCCACCCTCTCTACGGCACATCCTGTTTACACCCTACTTGGCGAGTGTATATATATAAGGACAGGATTGTGATTAGAGATGGTATAGTTTAGATGGCTTAGACTGTGCTGTGTTCTACATGAATAAAGAGATACTGCGTACAGCTCAGCCATGAGTCCCTGGTCATCTGTCTCCCGCCCGCCAAGATAGTCCGACACACAAGTCCTTAACTCTGGGAAAAATGTCAATCAGTAAAAGAGAGAGTGAGAGAGCTTGAGAGAGACTGGGGAGAGAGAAGTGGGAGAACACCAGCATATTGCTGTATAAGTTGTGAGCTTACTCTTAGCTTTAAACACCCACCCTCACCCTCAACTTGAAATCCTTGTGTCTAAAAAGAAGAAATCTCTTTAGATCTGCAACAGACACTCCTTATTTTGCTTCTGAGCATCCCAGAAGCTTGTGTGATGTATTAAGGTGACTTTGGGAACCCAAACCAAAATAAAAAAAAAAATCCCCAGACAAACTATCCCATGGGGTATGGGGTTCTCTATCTGCTTCTTTGTTTTGAGGAGTTAGAGAAGCCAGGAGGAAAGGTTTTGTTGTTGGTGATGATGCTCCTTTGTTTCTCCTTTTCCCTCCTCTTTCTTTCTGTATGACTACTTTAAGAAATTAAAAGTGAAAAAATTGGGCTGGGGAGTTCACCCAGTGGTGCTCCTCATATTTGAGCCACTGGGTTCATTTCCCAGCACTGTCTTAAAAAAGGGGGAGGTGGTAAAGGATGGGGATGGCAAGATGGCTCACTTGGATAGGGTTTTTTTTAAAAAACATTTCATTTAAAGAACAAAATTAATATTTTTAAAAATCTATGTGATGCGCTTGTTTTGGCATTTCCCACAACAAAACCTGAATGACATGGGTAAATTGACAGGCTCCCCTAGCGTGGCGTGCCAGTTTGTGGAGTGCTCCAGTTCAGGAATCCAAGGGACAGGGGGATATCATCTTTAAATGCTGAAAGAATAGACAACCACAGACAGACAGCCTTTTGGAAGAAGGTAGTTTTCAGAGTGAAGGCTGGTCCACGGTGTCCTCAAACAAAAGCCGAGAGAATGAGCAGCCAATACAGCAATGCTCCAAGAAGCTCCGCAGGAAGTTCTTCAGGCTGAAGGAGGTGACTCCCAGATAGGAGCACTGAACAGCAGGAAAGAATGAGGAACACAGGAAAGGTAAATATTGGGCAAGCAGACAAAATATTAACCATTTAAAGCTACAGTCTGCAACAAAAGGCTCTAACACGTGTGCTAACTGTGGCACCAGGGAAGGAAAGGGGGAGTTGGAGCAATGGAACATTCACCAAAATAGACCATATGCTGAGCCCTAGAGCAAGTCTCAACAGATTTCAAAGAACTGAAATCACTCAGAGTGTGTTGTCTGACCACAGCACAATTAAACAAGAAATTAATAACAGAAAGATAATTGGAGAATCCCCAAGTGTTTGGAAATTAAGCAACACACTTCTTCGTAACCCACAGGTCAGAGAAGAAATCACAATGGAAATTAGAAACTACTTTGAACTGGATGATAATGAACATGAACGTATTGAAACTTGTTAGAAAGCAGCTGATGAAGTGCCTGCTGGAAAGTTTTCATTTTAAAGGCAAGAAGTAGAAAATAAGAAGTTTGTGGGTCAGGCAGTAGCGCAGCGGGTTAAGCGCAAGTGGCACAAGGCACAAGGACCGGCGTAAGGATCCCGGTTCGAGCCCCCAGCTCCCCACCTGCAGGGGAGTCACTTCACAGGTGGTGGAGCAGGTCTGCAGGTGTCTGTCTTTCTCTCCCCCTCTCTGTCTTCCCCTCCTCTCTCCATTTCTCACTGTCCTATCCAACAACGATGATATCAATAACCACAATGTTAAAACAACAAGGGCAACAAAGGGGGGGGGAGAAATTAAGAAGACTGAAAGCCGATGATTGAAGCATGTGTTTCACGAACTTAGAAAAACTTGAGCAAATTCATCCTGAAGTGGAAGGAAGAATATCATCAAGATGGGAGTAGAGATAAGTGAACTAGTAAACAGGTGAGCAATAGAAGAACAATTCACAAAGCCAAAGTCGGTTTTTGAAAAGTTTAATCAAACTGAAAACTCAAAGAGATTAATCAAGGGAAAATGACACCCATATTTTTTTCATCCAATATTAAAAACATAGACCACCCCTACAGAGCCTAATGACATTTTATATGTAATAACAAGATGCTATGGGCAACTTTACGCCATAAACTGACAACTTGGAAGAAAGGGATACATTCTTTTAGAATTTTTTATTTAGATAGAGACAGAGAGAAACTGAGATAGGTGAGGGAGACAGAGAGACAGAGAGACACCTGCAACATTGCTTCACCTCTCGTGAAGCTTTCCCAGTGTAGCTGGGGAGTAGGGGCTTGAACCTGGGTCCTTGCGCACTATAATGTATGTGCTTAACCAGGTGTGCCACTGTCTGGCCCCCGAAAGAGACACAATTTTAAGAGTCAAAATTTACATTTGGGAGGTAACTAACTCAGTTAAGCACAGGACTATCAGGTGCGGGGCCCTTCATTTGCGCTCTGGCACCACACGGATGGTATAAGGAGAGTTCCATGGATGGTGGAATGATGCGATGGTGTATCTTCTCTCTGTCTCTCCTCCCCTCCTCTTTCTCTTCGTCTGCCGCATCTGCTCTTTTCCTACCTTTGGGCTTCTGTTTATTAAGCAGTTTGTCCTGCTTTGTATCTATCGTCTTTCAGCCACCAAGATGCAGCTGCGACCTGACCTCCCTGGGCAGACGACCTTACCAATATGTCCCGAAGTCTCACCTCCCCAGAGCCCTGCCCAACTAGGGAAAAGACAGAAACAGGCTGGCAGTATGGTTTCACCTGCCAATATCCATGTCCAGCAGAGAAGCATCCCATAAAGAATTTTGGTCCATACTCCCAAATGGATACAGAATAGGGAATCTTCCAATGGAGGGGATGGAACATGAAACTCTGGTGGTGGAAACTGTCTGGAAGTATACCCCTGTTATCTTAAAATCTTCTTAAATATTATTAGATCACTAGTATAAAATTTAAAAAATAATAAAAAAAAAAGACTGAGGAGATCACCCAGTAGTGGTGTTCTTCACACTTGAGCCACTGGGTTCACTGTCCAGTGCTGCCATAAAAAAAAGAGAGGGAGGTGGTGGAGGACAGGACTGGCAAGATAGCTCATTTGGATAGTCAAGATAGCTCATTTGGATAGCTTTGTCATGGTATGACTCAGGTTTGACCCGAGACCTACCATACTGAAGAAAGTTTCAGTGATGTGATATTTCTGATATTGAAAAGTCGAGAGTCGGGCGGTGGCTCAGCGGGTTAAGCGCACGTGGCACAAAGCACAAAGACCGGCATAAGGATCCCGGCTGGAGCCCCAGCTCCCCACCTGCAGGGGAGCCACTTCACAAGTGGTGAAGCAGGTCTGTAGATGTCTATCTTTCTCTTCCCCTCCTCTCTCCATTTCTCTCTGTCCTATCCAACAACAATGACATCAATAACCACAATGTTAAAACAACAAGGGCAACAAAAAGGAAAATAAATAAATATAAAAAAATTTTTAAAAAAAGAAAAAGTCATCCTAAAGCAGTGAAACCCCAGTGACAATGAACACACACACACACACGCACACGCACACGGGTGGGGGAGATAGCATAATGTTTATGCAAACAGACTCTCATGCCTGAGATGTGAAGGTCCCAGGTTCAATCCACTATACCACCAGAGCTGATCAGTGCTCTGTGGGGGAAAAAAAAATTAAAAGCCCAAATAACTCTATACAGTTGAGAACTATTGATTCTATAATTAAAAGCTTTCTTACAAAGAAAACTCCAGACTCAGATGACTTCATTGATAGTTTTCCAAGTGTGTCTGAAAGAAGTAATACCAGTCTTATCAAGAACAAAGGATAAAAAAGAACACTTATCAAGAACAAAGGATAAAAACTTATCAAGAACAAAGGATAAAAAAGAATGCTATGATGCCTACACCATCCTGATATTAAAGCTTAACAAGGCCATCATATTACGCTTCTCACAAATATAGATGTAAATTTTAAGCAAAATATTAGTTAAATGAAGTGCAGAGTCAAATGATAATATTTTGTGGCCTGAGATATGGCACAGTAGGCTAGAATTCTAGACTTACAACATGAAGTCTCAAGTTTAGTCCCTGGCATTACATGTGTCAGAGTGGTGCTCTGATTCTCTCACTCTCTATCAGTAATAATTAAATAATTATTCTAAAATGATAATATTTCATGACAAAGTAGAGTTTATTTCAGAAACGCAAGGTGCTTACACTTGGAAATCAGTCTGTACTATATGTCACGG
Organism: Erinaceus europaeus; assembly: GCF_950295315.1. Taxonomy (NCBI): domain Eukaryota; kingdom Metazoa; phylum Chordata; class Mammalia; order Eulipotyphla; family Erinaceidae; genus Erinaceus; species Erinaceus europaeus. Next base: position 14,496,141 of record NC_080165.1, on the reverse strand, counting down.
TGATGAGTAAATGTAGGCAAGCTCATTGGTGCAGAAACACATTTGATAACATTAATAATTCATTCATAATAAAGCATTCTCTATTGATTAAAAACTAGTTTTTAAATATTTTATTTTATTTATTTTGGATAAAGACAGAAACTGAGAGAAAAGGGAGATATAAAGAGAGAAAGAAAGAGAGAGAGAGAGAGAGAGAGACCTGCTGCAGCACTGATTCATCAATTATGAAGCTCTCCCTGCCTTAACAGGTGGGAACCAGGGGCTTGAATTTATGTTCTAGAATATTGTCATGTGCTCTCTACCAGATGTGACACTACCCCCAAAGGACACTTTCTTAAGCTAATAAAGGTTATACACTAAAAAGCTTATTTTTAGGGCCAGGTGGTGGCACACCAGGTTGAACCCACATGTTATAATGTGCAAGGACCCAGGTTCAAGCCCCCGGGCCCCACCTTCAGGGGGAAAACTTTGAAAGTGGTGAAGCAGGGCTGCAGGTGTCTCTCAGCCTCTCTGCCTTTCTATCTCCCCCTCTTCTCTCAATTTATCTCTGTCTCGATCCAATATATAAAAAAGAAAAAAAAACTGTTTAAAAGATGTATTTATGGGGGTTGGGCGGTAGCGCAGTAGGTTAAGTGCATGTGATGCAAAGCGCAAGGACCGGCAGAAGGATCCCAGTTTGAGCCCCCAGCTCCCCACCTGCACGGGGGGTGGGTCGCTTCACAGGTGGTGAAGCAGGTCTGCAGGTGTCTATCTTCCTCTCCCCCTCTGTCTTCTCCTCTTCTCTCCATTTCTCTCTGTCTTATCCAACAACAAACGACATCAAGAACAACCATAATAACCACGACAAGGCTACAACAAGGGCAACAAAAGGGGGGAAAATGGCCTCCAGGAGCAGTGGATTCATGGTGCAGGCACTGAGCCCCAGCAATAACCCTGGAGGCAAAAAAAGATGTATTTATTAATGAGAGGAGAAAGAACTAGAGTGTGATTCTGGCACATGCAATGCCAGAGATTGAACTTAAGACCTTGTGTGAGAGCACAGTGCTTTATCCACTGTGCCAGCACCCAGGGAACTAACTCTACTATTGATGTAAATTCAACTATTAAGCACTTTGCTCTGGCTCACTATTACCACTTCTATTCAGTGTGGTTTTGTAAGTCTTAGCCAGTATAATAAGGCAAGAAGAAGAAAAAGATATAGACTGGGAAGGAAGAAAATAAAACTGTTAATGTTTTCAGATGATTTAGATGCATGCATAGAAAATTCGAGCAAATCTACAAATTGTTAGAATTTGTAGAGTAATGCAGTAAGATCACAAGATATATTGTCACTGTATGGTAGCAAGGTAGCTCACCTGGTTAGTCCATCTGGTTTATCATGTATGTGACCCAACTTGAACCCAGTGTCCACTGCACTAGAGTAAGCTTCAGTTTTATGGTATCTTTCCCTCTCTCCCTCTGCTTCTTAACCTATCTCTCTACCTATCTGTCTGTCTTTAAAAAGTCTGCTCAGAGACAACCCACTTTGTGACTTGGGGCCCCGCCTCTCCAGAGCCCTGCCCCATATTAGGGAAAGAGAGAGACAGGCTGGGAGTATGGATCGACCTGTCAACGCCCATGTTCAGTGGAGAAGCAATTACAGAAGCCAGACCTTCCACCTTCTGCATCCCATAATGAGCCTGGGTCCATACTCCCAGAGTGGTAAAGAATAGGAAAGCTATCAGGGGAGGGGACGGGATATGGAGCTCTGGGGGTGGGCACTGTGTAGAAATGTACCCCTCTTATCCTATAGTCTTGTCAATATTTCCATTTAATAAATAAAAATAAATCAGAAAAAAAATCTACTTAGAACAGTGAAGCCAATATAAAATAAAAATAAACTGCCAGTATGTAAGACTAAGGTTTTTTTTTTTTTTTCTGCACTAGTAACAGGTGAGTAAAAAATGAAATTCCGGAGTGGGGGAGATAACATAATGGTTATCAGGCAAAGAGCCTTTCATGCCTGAAGCTGCCAGGTCCCATGTTCAATCCCATATACCACCATAAACCAGAGCTGAGTAGTGCTCCGGTGGGGGGGGGGAATGAAATTCGAAACAATTTACGACAGCATAAAATATAAAGCTTTTAGGAATAGCCTTTTAAAAATATTTATTTATATTGATAGAGACAGAAAAAAATGAGATGGGAGGGGAGATAAGAGAGGGAGAAAGACAGAGACACCTATAGCATTGCTTCACCACTCGTGAAGCTTCCCTCCTGCAGGTGGGAACCAGAGGCTTGAACCTGGATCCTTGTGCTTTGTGACATGTACACTCAAGAGCAAACCTTTTGAAAAAATGTATAAGACAACACTGAAAACTATAAAACATTTCTAAGGGAGATTAAAGATATAAATCAGTGGAGAAATACCATGATTGTGGACTGGAAAAGTCAGTACTGTTATGATGTCAAGACTCCTGTATTGATCTATAGATTCAACATAACTTCACTCAAAATCCCAGTCTTGATTTTGTAATGGATAGTGACAAACGGCTCTGTCTGGAATTGCAAAGAACCCGGAATAACCAGAACATTTTGAAGAATAAAATTAAAAGACTTCAAGACCTACTATACAATGTAGCTACAATGAAGCAACATCAATGTTCTATCCTAGTGCGTATGGAAGATGCAATGGAATAGATGGTCCGGAAATAGACACTTGCATCTAGAAATAGACATAGGCCCCTTGGGACCGAGACCTTCTGACTCTGGAGGAACCAGTCTGAGTGGTTCTGAGGACGGTCATTGTCTCCATGTAGGGTGGGTGTGAAGTGTATGTGGCAGGTCTGGAGTCTTGTCACTCAAACCCATAGGGTGGTGTTTTTTCACCCTAGGCTTCTGGGAATAAGGTTGGGGGTAGGGAGTGCTACATATTAGGAACAAGACTAGGAGTAGCCTCATGACACCCCTATCAGTCTCAAAGAGGTTTAGTAACATGCCCCAAACAGCATTTCTAGCAGGGTCAAGACAAACCCAGGCTATTTGTCTCCACAATCCACGCTTTGCTCCATTACATTTTGACTGTTTTAGACCAAGTTGCCAAGGAAGCTGCCCCAGGCTGGTCAAGGGCCCCCTCTATCTCAGGAGGCAATCCACAAAGCTCCCAAGTCCCAGAAATGAACCCCACAAGATCCCTGGGGGCATCTGCCAATAGGATTATCCCAACACCTATCCACCTCAAACGAAACAGGCTTCCAGAGTCCCCACAGACAGCATATGGTCCTGAGGCCCCAGACAGACGAAATCTTTCTCCAGGACCTGTCTGTCCTATCCCAGGGCATGTTATCTCCCTGGCTACCTCCCCTCTGTCCCAAAGAGAGCTGGGCTTTCTTTCTCCAGAGCTGGAGTCCAGGATGCCTCCCTCCCCCACCCAGTTGACAAGCAAAATTGTGGTGGATGATATGAGTAATAACTGGGAAGCAGTGTGAATCCCCAGAGGCCAGGGGTAAAATAAAGGGGTGATGACAAGGGCTGCTGAAAGATCACACTGACAGGACAGCTTCCTAACCAGCCTGTGAGCTGGCCACCCGCAGGGGGAGGGGCAGCCCTGCTCCAGCCATGGCCTGTGTCCCACTGCTGAGAAATGACATCTGCTCTGGGCATTGGGGTTTGCTTGCTCTTCACATTACAATGGGATTGTGTTAGTGACTCTGGGAACAAGGCAGCATCACTGATGCCTCCTTGGAGAGTCCATGACACCGTTCACTTTGGTTTTTTTGTTTGTTTGTTTGTTCTCCATCAGGGTTATCACTGAACTGGGGCTCATTGCCTATATGACATCTCCATCACTCCCAGCAAACTTTTCCCTCTTTATTCTGATAGAAACAGAGAAAAAGGGGGAGAAAATGTTAGAGAAAGAGAGATACTTGTAGTACTGCTCCACCGACTTTGAAGCTTTCCTTCAAAAAAGGGGGTTGAACCTGGTCCTCGTACACGATAATGTAGGTAATGTATATGCCCTACCCGGTGAGCCACCAACCAGTCCCGGCATCACTCACTTTATTAGGAGGACATGTGGATCAGAGTATGGGAATTAGGGCCAGGCAGTGGCTTACCTGGTTGAACACCCACAATGTTCAAGGACCCAGGTTCAAGCTCCTGGTCCCCACCTGCAGGGGTAAAGCTTCACGAGTGGTGAAGCAAGGGTGCAGGTGGCTGTCTTTCTCACTCTCTATCTCCTCTTCCCCTCAATTTCTGTCTCTATCCAATTATATATATATATATATATAGTATATGGGAATCACTGTGCTATCTCTCTAAGACAGTGAGAGAAGGAACTGGCTCAGTGCATTTTCTTTGAGACAAATTTTTTTTTTTAAGAATTTATTTATTTATTCATGAGAAAGATAGGAGGAGAGAAAGAACCAGACATCACTCTCATACATGTGCTGCCAGGGACTGAACTTGGGACCTCATGTTTGAGAATCTAATGCTTTAGCCACTGCACTACCTCCCGGATCATGAGACAAATCTTTTACAGGGCTCCTCTTCAGGTGATTTCATTTCTTTTGTTCTTTCTTTTAAAAAGAAATGTATTCATTTATTTATGAGTGAGAGAGGATAGAGAGAACCAGAACACCACTCTGGCACATACGATGCCAGGGACTAAATTCAGGACCTTGTGATTCAGAGTCCAATACTACCCACTGTGCCACCTCCCAGGTCCCCTTTCTAACATTTTTATTAACGACTTTATTGTGGTAATACATATATATCATAAAATTATCATCTTAATCATTTTACATTTGACATTTTGCAGCACTAAATACATTCACTTTGGTTAGCAGTGATCCCCACTATCTGTCTCCAGAACTTCCTCATCAGAAGGCTCTTGAAATGAGTCAAAGAAGAGATTTAGGGAGTTTGGCCCTGTGGAGACAAAACCCACTCCCTCTGCTATACCACTTAGCCCACTGGCTAAGCGGCTTTCGTGTCCTGGAGGGGGGTCTGTCCTGGACCCAGAGTTCCTGCCTATCAGCTAGACCTTACCATGATGTTGGTATTTTAACCATATTTGGATTCACACATATTAAATGTTCAATTAGTACTCATCAGATGGTACTGGAGGATGCTGGGAGCAAAGTCATTTGCACAATGCCAAGGTGGACCCAGAGTTTAGATAGGAGGCAGCTCCCACCTTTGTAGAGGGAAGAAGTTAGGAGGGTCCCAGAGGAAGAAGCAGCTTGACTGGATGCTCTGTGCTCCCCTGAGTGAGTTCCTCGATCTCTGAGGCTCAGGCTGGTCTTTAAAAAATGGTAATCTAGGCAGAGGGCAGATAGCATAATGGTTATGCAAACAGACTCTCATGCCTGAGGCTCCAAAGTCCCAGGTTCAGTCCCCGGCACCACCAGTGCTCTGGGAAAAAAAAAAAAAAAAAGGTAATCTAGTAGTTCCCCCTTTGTTTCTGACTTGGCTTACCCTGGTTACAGTTACCTGCAGTCAAGAACAGATACAAAATATCCTATGAAAATATTATGTATCGTAAAATATTTTTGCCAGAGAGAGATCATACTCATACAACTTCTGTTATAATATTTTGTTGTAATAATTGGGTTTTATTATTAGTGTTGCTAATCTCTTGATTTATAAATTACACTTTAATTTATAAACCTGAGGCATGTATGTATAGGGAAAATATAGTGTCTATAATGGATTGGGACCACCCAAGTTTTGGGGCATCCACTTAGGGTATTGGGACATGATCCCCATGGATAAAGGATAGGGGAACTACTGTAAAGACAGTCTCCCACTGTCATCTGCAGATGCCAGGTGGACAATGTTTCTCTAAAGAGAGTCGTCCTGTCCTGGGTGGATGGTTCTTCATTTTTCCTGCCTTTAGTAGAAGTAAACTCAGCTAGTACTTGGTGACACTTGAACTTGTCCTGGTCACACACATGCCCTGCCTCTTCCTGAACTTCCAAGGTTCCAGGCCACTGCCCAGCCTGCCCCTCCCCCTCCAGATACAAAGACCCCCCCCCCCCCATCCAGCTCTGTGCCAAGAGGAGTTGGCATCCATCTAAGGATCAGATTCTCTCATGATTCCCTGGGCTCATACCCTCCACCACACCTTTGTGATACAGGAAGAGAAAAAGGCCCCTTTCTTTTCTCCCATGGAACTGAAGAAGTCTGGAATGTGGAAAATGCTGCCGCCCTCCTCCGAAATCTGATTTCTTCTTGTTCACCAAAAAAAAAAAAAAAAAAAAAAGAACATTCTCACCACTAAGTCATTATCAGCTCAGGCCAGAGTGGGTTTTCCTTGATACCATTAGCATGGGGTCTAGAGATGCCAAATGCTTTCTCTGCTGTGATTAGGTGTGTGGGCCAGTATGATCCAGGTTTCTAAAAGTCAGCGCTGGGGAGTTCTCTTCATGCCTACCCGTAGAGTCTCGGGGAGCAACTTGAACCAAGGGTCTCTGCAAATCTAGGAGACAACATATAAATAGTTCCTCCATGGAGCTGCTAATACTTCATACTGAGACAGACAGGGTCTGCTCTCTAGAGCAAGAATTAATCATCTTCCATGTGCACAGTGATGGGCTGGGGGAGGGTGGGTTACTCGGAATGAGGTTCAGGAAAGCACTTTCTTAGGAATCAGGAGTTTTCTTTGGAGATCTCTCTCACTTGGCCCACAAGCAATGCAGAATAGAGGTTCACCTCTTATAAATGGGTACCAGGATCCTTGGTACCCAACATACTGACTGAATACCCTCTCCCACACCCACCTTCACTGACCCCCACAACAAATACACACAGGTTCAGGAACTGGGGGAGAGTGGCAGGGACGAGGAACCAGGTACTAAGAGTGAGGTCTTGTCTCTTGCAAGAATATAGCATAAGGGCTACAGTTTCTGTGTGACACCCTTAGCATCAGCTCTAGGAACAACTTAGCCCCTTCAGGACATTGGAACTTGGCCTTGAGCCCCACAAGGGCTGGATGCAGTGGCATTAGATGACTGCTGCTTCTGTTCTGTGATGTTTCTGTGGCTTCTGGGTCCCATTCCATGACCCCGTGGCCCCACAAGGGATATCTACCTCTTCCATCACATTTATTCCTTTTCTTTAAAAAATATTTTTAAATATTTATTTATTTCCTTTTATTGCCCTTGTTGCTTTATTGTTGTTATTATTGTTATTGTTGCTGGATAGGACAGAGAGAAATGGAGAGAGAAGGGAAAGAGAAAGGGGAAGAGAGAAGAGAAAGACAGACACCTGCAGACCTGCTTCACCGCCTGTGAAGGCGACTCCCTTGCAGGTGGAGGCTCGAACCAGGATCCTTCCGCCGGTTCTTGCACTTTGAGTCACCTGTGCTTAACCTACTGCGCTACCGCCTGACTCCTCATTTGTTCCTTTTCTTAACAATCTTGCCCAAAGACAGGAGTAGGGGATAGACAGATTTTAGGTCCACATACTAGTGTGCTTTGGAATCAGAGAGGTCTTGGGTACCATACACAAAAGCTATCCCTGGCACCCAATAACCAGAGTGCCCATAAACAGAGACCACAGGCTTTGTCTCCAAAGTTTCTGTAGCAAGAAGATGAAGATGGAGGTCAGCACCATAGAGGCCCAACCCAAGGACCAGCAGGTAAGGCAGGAATCCGGGGGATTCATGCCTGAGAGACACACACTGGAGACCAGGAAGGATAGACAAAGGTGGGGTAGGGATGGGGGTGACAGGGCTAATTCAAAGAATCAAGTATGCGGTTAGAGAAATAGCTCACTTGGATAGTGTGATACTTTGCAATGTACAGGACCTAGGCTTGAGCCTGGGTTGAACATACTGTATTCTGTATTCGAGCATACTGTATTGAAGGAATCTTTGGTGCTATGATCCTGTGATGTCTCTCTCTTTCTCTTTTCCTCTCTGCCTCTGTCAAAAAAAAAAAAAAGGGAAGGAAGGAAGGAAGCAAGGACTGGGCAGTGGTGCACCCAGTTGAGTGCACATGTTACCATGCTCAAGGGTCTGGGTTCAAGCCCCCACTCCCCAACTGTAAGAAAGATGCTTCAAGAGTAGCCAAGCTGGTCTGCAGCCATCTGTCTTTCTCTCTCTCCCTCTTTACTTGCTTTTCCCCTCTCCATTTCTCTCTGTCTTATCTAATAAAAAAGAAAGAAAGAAAAAAAATAAAGTGGCAACTAGGAGCAGTAGATACATTTTGTGTTCACCAAGTCCCATTGCTAAACATGGTGGAAAAAATTAAAAAACAATAAGAAAGAAAGGAAAGAAAAGTGAAGGAAAAAGAAAGGAATCCGATATGGAGGAGCCGGGCAGTGGTGCATTCAGCAGAGCACACATTACCCTCAACAGTTACCTGGGTGCCCCCATATACATATCACCCTCTATCAAAAAAGAAGAAGCATGATTACCCAGATGTGGTGAGGGAGTCATACAGGCATCAAGTCCCAGCAATAGCTCTGCCTACAAAACTAACTAAATAAATAAATATCGACTTTGGAAACCATTTTCTTACCACATAGCACTTGGTCCTGGGGCGCTAAGCCAGGGCGTGCTCATGCCAGATGACATCCCTCCATGTAATGGCTCCAGTCCTTTACAGGTTGAGTCTCCAGGCCCGAACTGCAGAGCCTCTCCAACATGGTGATTTTGACTGTGACTCCAAGCGTCCATCCAGGCACAGGCAAATTTGCCTCCAAGCAATTGCCAGGTATGTGGGTGTGGAGGGAAGCATGTAGAGAATAGGAAGCATATGCTGGTTTTCTAGAAGTGTCTTGGGAAACAGAAAAAGGAATGGGCCAAAGACTCACCAGATGCCCCTGACTCTTTGCAACCTTGAGGCCAGGAGACATCTTTAGCCCGACTACCCAGGCTAAGTCTTAGCACCAAGGAGCAGCCTCAGACTTAATCCAGCAGAGCAGACAGGCAGTGACAAGGGCCACCATGCTTTGGATCTGGCTGGCCCTGTAATCAGATTCGAGTGTCACACTGGGGACCTGGCGCAGAGGGAGCCTGGCACCTTCCCAGTGTTGTGGGCGTTAGGCTTCACACTCCTAATAACCACCTTCTCTTGGTGAGTTACCTGCAAGCAATTAATTATGCAATTATCTAGGCTGGGTTAAGACGAGCAACCATCAGATTGTCAAGATAGGCCACGGAATAAGAGGGTTTCCACTCTGCAGATTGAAAAACATTCCTTTCAAATGGCTAAATCCCATCAGGCTAGCTGCAGTGAAAGCAGAATCTAGTACTTTGGGGGTAGCCTGGCTTAGGGGTGTTCGTGTCATCTTTACAACCTAAGCTGTACTTATTGGGGTATCTCTCACACAAGTACTTTTTAATTGCCATTCTTTCTTTCTTTCTTTCTTTCTTTCTTTCTTTCTTTCTTTTATCAGAGAAAAGGAAAAGGGGAGAGACTAGAACACCACTCACGTCTGGTATGTCGGGATACAGAATCCACTGCTGGTTCTGCTTCCAAAGTTGGCAGAGGAGATATGCTGTGAAACCCAGTGCGGCATGGTGGAGCTGGGTTCATGTCAGAGGTTAAAGGTCAAGAAGCAAAGCACACTGAAACTGGTAAGGGAGCCTCTGAAGAACCCAAGACCAGGAGGAGCTCTGTCTTGTCTTGGCTTTGGAAAGAGGGACTGGGTGGTGGCACACCAGGTTAAGTGCACAAGGACCTGTGGCAAGATCCGGACTCAAGCCCACACTCCCCACCTGCAAGGGCCTGTTTCATGAGCAATGAAGTAGGTCTGCAGTTGTCTATCTTTCCCTTCCTCTTTTTATCTCCCCTTCCTTTCCCAATTTCTCTCTGTCCTATAAAATTTTTTTTTAAAAAAAAAAGGAAAAGAAAAGATAACTTGCCAGGAGCTGTGGGTCATAATGCTAGCACCGAGCCCCAGAAAGAACCCTGGTGGCCAAAATAACATGACAACCATGAGGAAAGATTGGACAGAGATGGGAGGTGAAGCAATTTGCCAGTGGATAGGCATGAAATTAGGTGATTGAATGGATGAGGGGAGGAACTAACTAGAGAAGTCAGAAGGAATTGGACCAGATGGTGCAGGATATTACAAAGGAAGCAGAGGAGTTGGGATTAAGTGTAATTTACTCCAAAGGAGCCCCAGGGTGATCTCCATCAAGGAGAAATGGTAACTGGCAGGCAGGGCCTCAGTGCATGAAGACTGAGGGTGCCTCATGGGCTGGTGCCAGCTAGGGAGAGCCCTTCATCTCCTATGGCATCAGAAACACCACCCAGAAGACTGCTCTGTGGACTGCCTTTATGGCACTGCAGGCCCCAGTGATTTCAAGTCATCACTTCAAGCTGACTTGGCCTGTGAACACTATCCCATACTTAATTCTATGAGTGATTATAGGACCATCAGTTCAGTTCAATAACACCAGTTCATGCACGAGCTGCCACAAATATTAACGAAGGAGCTGGATTAAACACAATCTCGCATTATCACGTGCCCAAGCCTCCTGATGCCCCATGGTGTTTAGTAATTAGACTGTGATGCCTGGAATCTGCAGTGGGCATGTGACTCTGAGCTGAATTCATTCTCCCAGGGAAACGTAGCTGCACTCTTTCTTCTGCATTGCTTGATGTCATTTAGGGTGCGTGGTCGTGCTGAGTCTGTTATGTTGGGGCGGATGATTCCCTGCGCTCGGTGCCGCCATCTGGGAGCTATTCCCAGGGGAACAGGTGTCCTGGGTGAGCTGCTGTCCCTGAGACTGAGACTGGGAGCATGTAAGCCAACCTCAAGGATGTCATCTTAGTCTTTAAAAATACAGCTTATTTGTTATTTTAGTGAGAGAGACAGAGAGATGGAGAGAGAGGGAGAGAGTTGGAGAGAGAACAGAGCAGTGTTCAGCTCTGGCTTTTGTTAGTGCAAGAGACTGAACCTGGAGTCTCACGCATGAAGTTTTTCTGCATAGACATTATGTTATTTCCCTCCCCCTGAAGGAGAATAATGAAAAAATAGCAGTATTGGTTCCCTACCTGTATGATCTAATAAATACCTAAACCCAGAACTGTATCACTGAGCAGTAATTTTTAGTTTTTGCTATTTACTTTTTGGTTAGTTCTGCTGCCAGGGTTTTGCTGGGGAACGCTTTCATTCGTCCATGATACCACTCCTAGTGGATGCTTTTCTTCTTCTGATCCCAGATAGATGGTGAGAGATGGAGGAGAAAGAGGAGAGACACTTGTCTCTTTATATATTTACTACTTACTTTTTTTCTACAGAGTCTATTATTTTTATTGTGGATCGCTTATTCATTTGCTTCAGTTAGATAAACAGCAGCTTCTAACTTTAAACCCTGCTTTCTAAACACAGGAAAGGATAGTTGTCCTTCCAGTCACCCAGCTCCTCCTCAGCCTTCCGGCCCTATTCCAGGCAGACACGGAGGTCTGTGTTCACTGCTCACATGTCACTGCCCTGATCCCTGTTGCCCAGCCTCTGGTTCTGGTTCTGAGCAGCAGGTATGTGAATGACTCAGAGCTCTGCCTGGACCAGGTGAATACAACTTAACCGTTAAGCCAGGCACCCCTGGAACTACTGAAGTAAGTGCTGAAAGAGTGTTCTGGGGCTTAGGAGACAGCATATGCTTCTGCAAAAGACATTCATGCCTGAGGCTCCAAAGTTCTAGGTCCAATCCCTACCACCATCATAAGCCAGAGCTGAGCAGGACTCTCATCTCTCTCTATCTCTCTCCATCTCTCTCTCTGTATCTCTATCCATCTTGTTAAAAAAATAAAAATAAATATTAAAGAGATACATGCGGGAGTCGGGCGGTAGCACAGGGGGTTAAGTGCAGGTGGTGCAAAGTACAAGGACTGGTGTGAGGATCCCTGCAGGTGGGGAGCCAGGGGCTTGAACCAGGATCCATACACTGGTCTCAAATTGTATTATGGGGCCGTTGTCACCAAAATTGCTTGGTACTGGAGCATGAATAGACATACTGACCAGTGGAATAGAATTGAGAGCCCTGTCAGTGGCATTCCTCTATGCAAACACTAAGTTAGAAGAAATTGAAATCCAGAAATCAGTTCCTTTTTCTATAGCAACAAAAACAATAAAATATCTAGGAGTAAACATAACCAAAGAAGTGAAAAGCTTGTACACTGAAAATTATGAGTCACTACTCAAAGAAATTGAAAAAGACACAAAGAAGTGGAAAGATATTCCATGTTCATGGGTTGGAAGAATTAACATCATCAAAATGAATATATTACCCAGAACCATCTACAAATTTAATGCTATCCCCATCAAGATCCCAAGCACATTTTTTAGGATAATAGAAAAAATGCTACAAATCTTTATCTGGAACCAGAAAAGACCTAGAATTGCCAAAACAATCTTGAGAAAAAAGAACAGAACCGGAGGCATCACACTCCCAGATCTCAAACTGTATTATAGGGCCATTGTCATCAAAACTGCTTGGTACTGGAACATGAACAGACACACTGACCAGTGGAATAGAATTGAGAGCCCAGAAATGAGGTCCCACACGTATGGACATCTAATCTTTGACAAAGGGGCCCAGACTATTACATGGGGAAAGCAGAGTCTCTTCAACAAATGGTGTTGGAAACAATGGGTTGAAACATGCAGAAGAATGAAACTGAATCACTGCATTTCACCAAATACAAAAGTAAATTCCAAGTGGATCAAGGACTTGGATGTTAGACCAGAAACTATCAGATACTTAGAGGAAAATATTGGCAGAACTTTTTTCCGCATAAATTTTAAAGACATTTTCAGTGAAACGAATCCAATTATAAGGAAGACTAAGGCAAGTATAAACCTATGGGACTACATCAAATTAAAAAGCTTCTTCACAGCAAAAAAAACCACTCCCCAAACCAAGAGACCCCTCACAGAATGGGAGAAGATCTTTACATGCCATACATCAGATAAGAGTTTAATAACCAACATATATAAAGAGCTTGCCAGACTCAACAACAAGACAACAAATAACCCCATCCAAAAATGGGGGGAGGACTTGGACAGAATAGATCCACAGAAGAGATCCAAAAGGCCGAGAAACACATGAAAAAATGTTCCAAGTCTCTGATTGTCAGAGAAATGCAAATCAAGACAACAGTGAGATATCACTTCACTCCTGTGAGAATGTCATACATCAGAAAAGGTAACAGCAGCAAATGCTGGAGAGGTTGTGGGGTCAAAGGAACCCTCCTGCACTGCTGGTGGGAATGTAAATTGGTCCAACCTCTGTGGAGAACAGTCTGGAGAACTCTCAGAAGGCTAGAAATGGACCTACCCTATGACCCTGCAATTCCCCTCCTGGGGATATATCCTAAGGAACCCAACACATCCATCCAAAAAGATCTGTGTACACATATGTTCTTGGCAGCACAATTTGTAATAGCCAAAACCTGGAAGCAACCCAGGTGTCCAACAACAGATGAGTGGCTGAGAAAGTTGTGGTATATATACACAATGGAATACTACTCAGCTGTAAAAAATGGTGACTTCACCGTTTTCAGCCAATCTTGGATGGACCTTGAAAAAATCATGTTGAGTGAAATAAGTCAGAAACAGAAGGATGAACATGGGATGATCTCACTCTCAGGCCGAAGTTGAAAAACAAGATTAGAAAAGAAAACACAAGTCGAACCTGAAATGGAATTGGAGTATTGCACCAAAGTAAAAGACTCTGGGGTGGGTGGGTGGAGAGAATACAGGTCCATGAAAGATGATGAATGACATAGTGGGGGTTGTATTGTTAAATGGGAATCTGGGGAATGTTATGCATGTACAAACTATTGTATTTACTGTTGAATGTAAAGCATTAATTCCCCAATAAAGAAATAAATTATTTAAAAAAAAAGAATTGAGAGCCCAGAAGTAAGCCCCCACACTTATGAACATCTAATCTTTGACAAAGGTTCCCAGACTATTAAATGGGGAAAGCAGAGTCTCTTCAACAAATGATGTTGGAAAAAATGAGTTGAAACATGCAGAAGAATGAAACTGAACCACTATATTTCACCAAACATAAAAGTAAATTCTAAGTGGATCAAGTACTTAGTTGTTAGACCAGAAACTATCAGAACTTAGTAGAAAATATTGGTAGAACTCTTTTCTGCATAAATTTTATAAAGACATCTTCAATGAAACAAATCCAATCACAAATAAGACTAAGACAACTATAAACTTATGGGACTACATCAAATTAAAATTAAAATTTTTGCTTCTGCACAGCAAAAGAAACCACTACCCAAACCAAGAGACCCCTCACAGAATGAGAGAAGATCTTTACATGCCATACATCAGACAAGAGTTTAATAACCAAAATATATAAAGAGCTTGCCAAACTCAAGAACAAGAAAACAAATGACCCCATCCAAAAATGGGGAAAGGACATAAACAGAATATTCACCACAGAATAGATTCAAAAGGCCAAGAAACACATGAAAAAATGTTCCAAGTCTTTTGATTGTCAGAGAAATGCAAATAAAGACAACAAGGAGATACCATTTCACTCCTTGAGAATGTCAAATGTCAGAAAAGATAGCAACAACAAATGCTGGCATGGTTGTGGGGTCAAAGGAACCCTCTTGCACCGCTAATGGGAATGCAAATTGGTCCAACCTCTGTGGAGAACAGTCTGGAGAACTCTTGAAGGCTAGAAATGGACCTACCCAACTTGGATGGAGCTTGAAGAAATCATGTTAAGTGAAATAAGTCAGAAAGAGAAGGATGAGTATGGGATGATCTCACTCTCAAGCAGAAGTTGAAAATCAAGATCAGAAGAGAAAACACAAGTAGAACCTGAACTGGAGTTGGTGTATTGCACCAAAGTAAAAGACTCTGGGGTGGGGGTGGGGGAAGTACAGGTCCTGGAAAAGGATGACAGAGGACCTAGTAGGGGTTGTATTGTTATGTGGAAAACTGAGAAATGTTATTCATGTATAAACTATTATCTTTACTGTCGACTGTAAAACATTAATCCTCCAATAAAGAAAATTTTTAAAAGTGGCCATTCTACCAAGAACAATCTACAATTTCAATACAATCTCTATCAATGACAGTTTTCAAAGAAATTGAACAATCTGTCCAAAAATTTGTGTGGAGCCATATAAAACCATGAATAGTCAAAACATTTCTGAGAAAAAAGGGAAAAAAATGGAGGTACCATGCTCCCCAACTTCAGTTTATACTATAAGGTAATAGTAATTAAAACAGCTTGGTATCAAAATAAAAATGGACGCTTAAATAAAATAAAAAAAATAAAAATGGGTCAGTGGAGCACAATTGAAAGCCCAGAAAGGAGCCTACACATATGCCAATATATAACAAAGGGGCCCAAACCATTCAACTGGGTGAAGAAGCTCTCTTCAGCAGAGGGAGCAGAGAAAAGTACACAGGCATATGTTTAAAAGTGAAACTAGGACACCCATTAACACCATGTACCAAGGTCACATCAAAATAGATCAAAGACCTGGATATTAGATCAGAAACTCTACAATTGATAAAAGAAAACAGTAGTGAAGCATTTTAGAGTTTCTGGAATACTTCTCTGCAGTTGAAAAAGATAATGTTGTGTCCACTGAGACCAAATGGATAGAACTAGAGGTAATTATACTTAGTGAAATAAGTAAAGAGACGAAAGGCAATTACATGATGTTTTCATTCCTACGTGGAATTACAGAACTAATCACATGAACTTGGTAACAAACAAACAAGCGAACAGAAGCAAGCCAAATGTTTGTAAGACTTGTGAGAACTACAGTAGTTAGCTATAGGAAGTGGGAGGGTAGGGACACAGAACTTTGGTGGTGGGTGTCTTATGGAACTCTACTCCATGATTTTACGATCTTGCAACCCACTATTAATCACAAATAAAAAATGTGGAAAAATAAAAATAAAATTAAAGGACTCCTTCACTTTGCTTCAGGATGGTGAAGGAGGAATCGCCACCCCCGGCCTTAAGGCTGGTCCATGCATGCAGACATCCTCCCAAAATAGAAGAGGTTGGGATGACTTTGAGGAGAACGCAACAGACGCACAGGTGTCATACAAGGTCAACAGCCACAGTGGCAAATACCCCTGACAGAGGAGTGGTAAGGCTGGTTCACCTCTGTGGACCACCCCCCCCTCTAAAAAATATCTTTGACTCCCAATCCTGAGAAAAGAAAGTCAAGAACCATTCTATAACATACTTGCTCATTACTTCTTAAAAATGCCAACATCGGGAGTCAGGCGGTAGCACAATGGGTTTTGCGCCACCGGTGCAAAGCGCAAGGACCGGCGTAAGGATCCCGGTTCAAGTTCCCGGCTCCCCACATGCAGGGGAGTCCCTTCATAGGTGGTGAAGCAGATCTGCAGGTGTCTATCTTTCTCTCCCTCTCTCTGTCTTCCCCTCCTCTCTCCATTTCTCTCTGTCCTATCCAATAACTACAACAACAAGGGGAATAAAGGGAATAAATAAATAATAAAAATAAATAAATAAATGTTAAAAAATGTCAACATCATAAAAAACAAAGTCAGTCTGAGAAATTGCCCTTATCCAGAGGAGCTAAGAAGACATGGCAAGGAAATGTTATGTAGGATTCTGGGTGTTCCCTGGACAGAGAAGGAACATCTGAATGAAATGTACATTTAATTAATAATATCATGTCACTTTGGGCTTGTTAATTGTGATTGAGTATATATTATATGTTAAATATTAATACTGGAGGAATGAAGTGCTGGCTAGATGGGTCCTTTGTATTATCTTCACTGTTTTTCTGCTATCTGAAGCCATTCAAGAAAAAAACATTTAAGGGTTGGGTGGTGACACACCTGGATAAGTACCCAGATTATCATGTTCAAAACCTGGGTTTGAACTTCCACTCCACACTTGCAGTGGGGGGGGAGCTTCATGAGTAGGGAAGCAAATACTGCAGGTGTCTCTCTGTCTCTTTCCCTTCCCTCTTAATTTCTCTCTGTCCTATTAAATAAATGGGGGGAGAAAGGAAAAAATGTCCATCAGGATCAGTGGATTTATAATGCAGGCACTGAGCTTCAGTGATAATACTGGTGGCAAAAAAATTTTTTAAAAAAGTTTGTCTTCTTCAGTGTGTCTATCTTTCTTTTTTATTTTTATAGTTATTATTGTTGTTGTTACTGGTGTCATTGTTGTTGGATAGGACAGAGAGAAATGGAGAGAGGAGGGGAAGACAGAGAGGGGAAGAGAAAGACAGACACCTGCAGACCTGCTTCACCACCTGAAGGTGAGGAACCAGGGGCTCGAACCATCCTTACACCAATCCTTTGTGCCACCTGCTGCACTACTGTCTGACTCCCTCTATCTTTCTCTATATAATTAAATACTTAAAGACATGCAGCAAGAAGTAAAGTAATAATGTTCATTTAGAATACAGTCCTGCAAAATAAAAGGAGCTGGGGATGTATGAGAGAGATGAAGGAAGTTTTACATATTCTTCTCTACATTTTTTTTTTCCTCCAGGGTTATTGCTGGGCTCGGTGCCTGCACCATGAATCCACCGCTCCTGGAGGCCATTTTCCCCCCTTTTTGTTGCCCTAGTTGTTGCAGCCTCGTTGCGGTTATTATTGCCATTGTTGACGTTGCTTTGTTGTTGGATAGGACAGAGAGAAATGGAGAGAGGAGGGGAAGACAGAGAGAGAGGGGGAGAGAAAGACACCTGCAGACCTGCTTCACCGCCTGTGAAGCGACTCCCCTGCGCAGGGGAGTCGGGGGCTCGAACCGGGATCCTTACGCCAGTCCCTGCGCTTTGCGCCACGTGCGCTTAACCCACTGTGCCACGTGCGCTTAACCCACTGCGCCACAGCCCGACCCCCTCTTCTCTACATTGTAATGCATTAAAAATTCTAACTTTTGAAAGAAAAAAAAAAGCAAACATTACAGATTCAGTTTCATGAAGGAGGGAAAAGAAAGCTATCCATGCAGAGCTGTGGGTACATGAACTCAGGTTACATTATTGACGCATAATTACAGTGGGTACTCGAGTGCACAGGGCTGGCCCTGGTAGTAAAGTAAAGTGGGTCTCTTCTTAGTAGGACATGGCCCTGAGCTGGCTTGAGAGACTGAGGTGTGTGTGTGTGTGTGTGTGTGTGTGTGTGTGTGTGCGTGTGTTGGGGTTGCTGCAGAGGCATTCCTGGCTCATGGCAGGTCTTCCACAAAGTGCTATGGGATGATTGTTAGGCGTCATGGTGACTGTCACCATTCCTCCCTTGGACCTTATCCCCTGTGTTCGCTAACAGCTCCATTTCTCCCTTGAGATTTCAGGAGTTCCACTTAGTGGGATGATGGTGAACAGCCTTTTGGAGCCCATCATTTTGTCATGGACAAAGTTAGCAAGTATGCACAGAGATGAGGAATTGCTGCTGGTACCCAGGCATCATCCAACTGACAGCAAAAGACAAACTTTCCTGAATGTGGATCTGAATCGGCCCAGGGAGACAGTCCTGCTGTGATCCTGTCAGTGACCTAGGTCCCACTATTGTTCCTGACTCCACCAGCAAATATTCTGCTGGGGAGAAACCATGTCGCACCAAACCACTTCAGATCACTCTCACACATTCTTCTAGAGTTTCTGGCTCCACGGCATGTCCGCACTAGACTCTAATAAAATGTGGCATTTAACTGCGTGAAGAACACCCTCTTCAACTCTAGTTGTCTGGTGGTACTCTTTATTGGGGAACTCATACTCAGTTCTTTTTTAAAAATATTTATTTATTTATTTTAATGAGAGATATATAGAGAGGGGAGAGAGACCAGAGCACTGCTCAGCTCTGGCTTATGGTGGTGCTGGGGATTGAACCTGGGACCTTGGAGCCTCAGGCATAGGAGTTTCTTTGCCTAACCATTATGCTGTCTCCCCAGCCCCGTACTCAGTTCTTGTGCTGTGCATGCTTTGCGTAACCATTCCACTTCATTCTTACCTGTAATTACTTTCATTTTGTAGCAGAAAACAAGGAAGTGGCTGATACAGTATGTGCCCAAGGCCACACACCTAGTAAGTGGCTATCCAGGAACTCAAGTCCACAGGCCTACAGTTGTCTAAAGTTATATTTAATATCTCATCAAGTCATCATTTCTTTAAAACACAAATGGACCCAGTAAAATGCTAACTGTAGACTTGCAGTGGCATTTTAATTCCCCTGACTTGGTTACGTGCTGAAAATTTCTTCACCATGACCTATTAGGAAAGAAAAAAATCAGCATGATTTCTGGGTGTTTTTCCCCTTGAACAAGTTTGGGACCCTTGACGGGACTTTCAAAAATTGCTTCTTCCTTGCATCCTAGCTGTGGGTGGTCTCTGCACCCCTTAATATTGGCTGCTCTGGAACATGAGGGACCCTAAGTGGTCCCTCAAGGTGTGATGCCCCTCTGAACACGAGAGCAGGTCCTCTTCACTCAAAACAGACACAGCTCTTTGGAAGAAAATTTCAGTGCCAAATCTTCTGAAAGCTTCCCCTCAAGTTTCTTCTGCTCCTAGATCAGAAAAGAAAAAATTGACTGAACCCAACTGTCTCTGTGTGTTTGCCTGTCTGTCCTGCTTATAAACAACTTTTTCCCTTCAGCAATCGCCCTTGATTTTGTTTTCAGGCTGCAATTAAGAAAGGATCACTGTTCTTGGGGCTCAGAGGCACTGCCGGCTCCCAGGAGAGGTCCCTTAATGCAGGAGACGCTGGGCCTGACAGTAATTACTTTGCAAGAATAATGGGATATTTATCAGCCCATCAGGTTTCCAACCCAGAGCATGATATGAAATATGAAAAGTTAGGCTGGGGCGTCTAGTCAACCATCTGCTGAAGCTCTTGCTTATTAAGAAGATTCCAGAGAGCATTTGCGTGGCTGGATTGACAGTGACAATTATTATCCTTGTCACTACCATCACACTCACCGCTGTTAACAAAGTGACAGTAAGCTCTCAGATGGTAGGTAGTACAGCCCTTTAGGTCTCCTCACTCCTCAATGTCACCTCACTGCTACCCAGGGGCAGGGTACCCAGGCACAGATTACTGGTCCCATTTTACAGATGCAGATACTGAGGCGGGGCGGTTGGCAGCCTCCCTCCAAGGGGAGGTTGGGAGCTGACTTCTCTTCGGACTCTCTAAATCAGGTGTAGTCAGGGGCTGGCTCCTACTCTCCTTGCCCACACCATCCTTTCCAGATCCTTTTACCAGTATGGAGCCCTGTCCTTTGCACACTTCCACACCCGGTCCATCAGAGGAATCACAAAGCAGTTTATTTTCCCACTGATGACAAGAAAAGACGGATGTATTGACAGAGTCCAAAGAAGCCCAGCCATCATTTGGTGTTACATGAGGGGGTACAGACACTTATCTTGGGGAGATGCCAAAATGCACCCCTGTGACAAGTCCTACAAATCAGCTTGTCCTCAAGAAAGTGGTTAGGAAAAAAAGTAATAACTGGGTAGATAACATACCATTGGCCAAAAAAAAAAAAAGTTTTGCCAAATTTCACACAATCTGGGTCAGACCTATTCTCTTGGTGTTGGAACTGGCAACCCACTGAAGAAGAATTGTCTCTTTTTTGCCCCCATTGGTGCTTAACAAGACTCAGCCCAGAGATGGAGAGCAAGGGGGCAAACTGCAACCTTGCATTAAACATATACAAGGTTTCCAACCAATTATGTCATTAAACACCAAAAGACACACCATGAACTAATTCCTCTGGCCCAGCTGAATATAGATCAGCTTAACACTACAAACAAACAAATACATAAATTTCAGAGGATTCTGCATGGCACAAGGGGGACAGGCAGAGCTAAGGGCAACAACAATTCCATCTGCGGGCACAGCCATGGCTGCCCAGTGGACTGGCCCTCAGAACCAGTACTCAGAGACGAAGACGTGGACGTTGACCACATTCCGTTGGGACATCACACCCCCGACCACGTAGTTCATCTCCAGCTTCAGGATGGTGTGGAATGGGCCCACAATGGGCCGTACCTGGCGCACAACACCTGGAGGAGAGAACAGACGTTGGTGGAGTTAGCAGGGCCGGCAGCAACTCGGAGATGTGAGAGACATCTTCCGAGCCCAAAGGGGACTTAGGTTTCATCCTGTCCCTTTCTGGAGCCCCCCTGCATCGCATCTCCCTTTGTGGGATTCCCCTTGGCTCTGCTTCCACATCCAGGGCTGTGACACTGAGCTTGTTTCTTCCTGATACAGGCTTCCCATGTAGATAGCTCAGAGAGACCAGCAAGGAAGCTAGATGTAGGTTTTGAAGTCAGATGGCTCTGGGGTCATGCTTCTGCCTTCTCAGAGCCCGACTTCCTCTTCTGCTATCTTCTACTTGACAGAGGTTATAATTTTTAAAATTTTATTGAGGGAGGTTTAATGATTTACAGTGTAGTCTTTACCACAGAGACACAGCCTTTCACCTCCCCTCTAACAGTGTCTAGGGGACACACCAGGATACTAAAGTTTCTTCATCCTGTCTCTTTTCCTCTTTCCCCAGAATCCTTTGCTCTGGTGTACTCAACCACACCCAGTCCAAGTTTTTTACCTTTTGTCCTCTCTTAACTGTTCTTTACTCTTAAGTTCCACCTATAAGTGAGATCACTCAGTATTGGTCTTTCTCTTTCTGCTTTGTCTCACTCAACATGATGCCTTCACATTTTGACCAAGTCATTACAAAGGAGATGACCTCATAGTTGCTAACAGCTGCATAGAACTCTATTGTGTATTTGTAACATGAATTTCTTAGCCCATTCATCTGCCATTGGGCATCTGGGTTGCTTCCTTGATGGAGGTTTTGAGACCAGGCAAAGGCCTAGCAAGGAATAGATGCCCAACAGATGCCTGCCACCCCTTTCTTGCCCACTTCCCGGTTCTGAACAGTGGGTACAAACAAAGCAGGTGTGATATTAAACATCAAAGTGATCTAGTGGGGCTTGTATTGTTATGTGGAAAACTGGGAAATGTTATGCATGTGCAAACTATTTTATTTACTGTCGACTATAAAACATTAATTCCCCAATAAAGAAATAAAAAAAAAAAAGTGATGACCTGGATCCCTTGATCTGAGGGAAACAATCCTGTTTCCTCGGGGGCCATGACTCTGGGTCAGGGAGGGCACCCCCGGAGCTCATTGCTTAGTGTGTGTGGCTACAGGTGGGCAGGAGGTGGCTAGGATGACAGAGACTCAGAGTGAGGTCTGACTTGAGCAGCAGAAGTCACCAGGGCAGCCAGAGGACAGGTGGCAGAAGGGAAGCTGGTGATCAGCCTGGGGAGGCAGAGACCTGTGATGTGAAGCTGCTGGGCTAGCAGGGGTCTCTGCCTGGGCCAAGGTAGGCACCTTGGAACAGTCAGGACCTTCCCTTCTGAGGCTCAGAGCACAGAGAAGGCTCAGCTTGGCCAGAGCAGGAGAGGGGGCAGGGACATTTTTTCCCAGTTCGACTGCAGAACTTGCCTGCCCCAGGCCTCAAGTTTGCCCAGGCTATATGCTTGAGGAGATCTCTGGCTTCTCTCTCCCTCTCTCAATGGGAGAACTATTGCAGATTCCAATGGAGGGGATGGGGACACAGAACTCTGATGGTGGGAACCATATGTAATTATACATTTATTATCTTACAAAATTGTAAGTCAATATTAAATCACTAGTGAAAAATAAATAAAATGAATCTTTTGGGGGCCACGTAGTGGCATACCCAGGTTCACACACTACCATGCTTGAGGACCCGGGTTCAAGCCCTCAATACCCACCGTGGGGGGACAGTTCATGAATAGTGAAGCAGGACTGCAGGTGTCTCCCTTTCTCTCCATGTCTATCTTCCCTTCCCCTCTTGGTTACTATCTGTCCTATCAAATTAAAAATGGGAAAAAATGGCTGTAGGGAGTGGCAGATTTCATCATGCAGACACCGAGCCCCAGCAATAACCATGGTGACAATAAAAAAGAAAAAATAAATAAATCTTTTTTTTTTACAGTTTTTTTTTATTGGCTAGAGACAGAGAGAAATTGAGAGGGGAGGGGAAGATAGAGACTGAAAGAAATAGAGAGACACCTGCAGCCCTGCTTCATCACTTATGAAGCTTTCTCCCTGCAGGTGGGGTCAAGGGGCTTGAACCTGGGTCCTTGTGCATTGTAATATATGTGCTTAACTAGGTGCGCCACCACCTGGCCCCATAAATAAATCTTTTAAAATTAAGTGGATGCCCTACTTTCCCAGAAACTTGAGCCTGAACATCTTGTGCACAGCCTTGTCTCTGCAGGGCGCCCAAGAGCTCCCAGTGAGCCCCTGCACTTGAGAGGAGATAGCTGGGGCTAGAGTGAGAATTAGCACCCTGGCTGGTCCTTTGCAGGTCCCAGGTTACTCGCGAGCAGGTGATGCATCACGCCTTCTGCACAGTTCAGATGCCCTGGCAGGTGTCTGCAGAGGTGGTGCTCCAGGTGTGCAGGGCCACCTCCCCGCCAGACTGCCCGGCTCAGCTCTTGAGCGCCCTGTGCACTCAGCCTTCCCTATCAGGAGCAGATCTCAGTGACACAGAAAAAAGGGAAAGGCTCTGAGTTGCGGAGCCGGTGGAGAAGCTGGGTGAGCGCCATGCTCTGAAGATAGTCAGTGAAGTGTGAGCAGGGTTCAGATGGAGGTGAGGAGAGCTGGGGTGGAGGGGGGAGCAGGGAAAGCCTTGGATGCATTAGAAGTCTTGGAAACAGGTGGGGGAGGAGAGGGGAGACAGCATAATGGTTATATAAACAGACTCTCATGCGTGAGGCTCCGAAGTCCCAGGTTCACCTCTCTGTACCATCATAAGCCAGTGCTTTGGGGGAGAAAAAAAAACCAGATTTTAAAAAAGTCTTGGGAGCTTCTGTTGTGCAGTTTGATCTCCAAAGCTGCCTCCAGCTGCCGGATTTTGGAGCAAATGACTTGCTGTTAGGAGCGGTGCAGAGGTAGACAGGCTTTCCAGCTGTACCATGGGATGTGTCCACAGCTGGTGTCCAGCTACCACTGTGACCTAACCAGAGGCAGGTGGGATGGACTGCACAGCCTCTCTCGGGACCTGGAGCCACTCCCATGCACCACTGTGGGTGCTCTTATGAGCAAGCCAGGGGGCTGCAGTTCCAAGGTCACAAGCTCCACGTGAAGCAACTGCCACTGATTGCCAGCTAAGCTACAGCAAACTGCTCCTGCCAGTCTGCTCTCTATCAATAGTTCCTTCCAGACACAGAAGTCATGTGGAAGCAGCACAGCCAGGCCCTGGGCACCCTCCCCACAAGCAGTAAAGCTCAGGGTGACAAAAATGTCCAGAAGGCCATCCGAACTGTCGGGTCCTGGGACACCAAGTTCATAATCAGGAGGGGAAGTTGAGTGCATCGTCACCCCTCTTTCACTCCCCAGGCTTACATTTCAAAAGTGAAATGCCCAGCAGCCGGGGTGGAATTCCAGGCTATTTATTCTAAGCAAACAAGAGCTTAGCTCAGATGGAGAGATAAGCGCAGGCTTCTGCGGGCTGTCAGCACCCTTTCTATGCCCCTACCCGGCGATGACATCACAGCTTTGTCCTGTCTGAACGCCCACGAACATCTCCAGCTCCCAGCTAAAGACAGGGGCTTGTCACCACCCTGGGTTTGCCAGTGGCCCCTGATGACTGGGCCCCTCCGGCCCACCCCTTCCTGGCACAGTCTGGACCAGGTCAGTGTAGGCTCACAGGTGTTGAGTCGAACACCCTCTCTCTGTGAAGAATCCCAGGTCCTCCCACCCCTATGTCCAACACCGGGGTCACCTTCCCCTGTCCTCAGTCTGAAGCCCACAACAGGGCATGCCAGCTTCGATGGCCTGAGCAGCATGATGATTTCAGCCATCAAGAGCAGAGAATATCACCACTAATTAAACTAATGAAACAGAAGGGGTTTTTAGAAGCATACCAACAGGGCTCAGAGGGCTCTGAGAGGCTGGGTGAGCCTTAGACCTACTTTAGGAGAGAGGAGCATCAAAGGGCAAGGTACAATTCTATAACTGTAGCCAGTCATGCACTCATCTCTTATCATTATCATTATTACATTACATAGTATATCATCATAATAGCATCAAAATAATTATTTTAAATGCAAAATGTAGCACTATATTAAATATATACACATCCAAATCTACTTAGAATGTCATTTATATCTGAAATGTCACATAACTTATATCTAATAAATATATATTTAATATTCTATATAGTATTTATTACTTGAATATATAATATATATCACAAGATATACATTGTATTTCAAATTCATATAAAATTTCCCTTCTGTAAACTTATATCACTATAGAAAATATTTTATATATTAGAATATATAAAATATAGCTAGCTATACAATATTCTTTTTTATTGGCATCAGTGTTATTGCTGGGGCTCACTCAGTGCCTGTATAAGAAACACACTGCTCCTACTGCCCTTCCTTCCTTCCTTCCTTTCTTCCTTTCTTTCTTTCTTTCTTTCTTTCTTTCTTTCTTTCTTTCTTTCTTTCTTTTTCTTTCTTATTAGACAGGACAGAGAGAAATTGAGAGGGGAAAGGAAGATAGACAGAGACAGTCACCTGCAGATCTGAATCACTACTTATGAAGCTTTCCCTTTTCAGATGGGGAGTGGGGGCTCAAACCCAGGCCCTCAAGAACTCTAAAGTGTGAGCTCAACCGAGTATGCTCCCATCTGGCCCCCCCCAAACATGTATTACATATATATATAATATTCATCACAAAGCCTTATGAAAATAATTATATTACACACACTTAAATAAAAATGTCTTGCTGCATAGGGGAGACTTAATTGCATTGACTGCTCAGATCCACAGATATTTCTGGACATACCTGGACATGGCAGACACCATAGAGAAAATACTGAGTTGTCTTTGGTGGCTCAGTGAGGGGACAGAGGAGAGAGACATGCTAAGACAGTGACCTTGGCTCTGGGCCAGAGAGTACCGGCACAGCCATGGGTGAGCTAGTTATTTAACCTTCTAACCTTCCTGAGTCTCAATTTCCTCCTCTATGAAACAGGGATTCAAAACAGCAACCTTCTAAACCAGAAACAAAACAAACACAAGGGTACCCTTCTCCCTCAGCAGTGACTGCTGGGGACCACAACACTCCCCAACATTTATCTAGAAACACCACCTGACTTTCAGATGAAGTTGTGCTGAATGCTCGCATCAACAACAATGGAACAAGTGTTACTTGTCTTTGTTGGATTGAGGGTAAACTTTTATGAGAAAGGAAAGCTCTGGATGTGTGAAAAGACATCTAATACATTGTGTTTGGGTACTTGTCCAAGTCTAGTTTCTCTGGTGACTGGGAAATCAGAACAACAGACCCACACTTTGCCCTGTTTCGGTAAGCTCTCTCCCACATCAAGCTTACTTTTAGTGTCATTGTGGTCACTCTCACCAGACCCAGGCTTTCTCCTGATAGATTTACCACGTGTTTCTTCACAACTTTCCTACTCACCCATCCACCTATTAATTTATATACCCCATCCATCTATCACCCACTCGTCAACCACCCTACCCACCCTTTTAATCACACCCCCTCAGCAGAGGGGAGACTTAAGGAAGATTCTAGAAAGGAACTGAGATTGACATTGGATTGGGGGAGGGGTAGTGACATACATGGCTGAGTGCACAAGTCACCAGGCACCAGGGCCAGAGTTTAAGCCTCTGTCTCCACCTGCAGGGGGAGACGGCATGAGAGGTCACATGGTGCAGCAGGCGTCTCTCTCTCCCCTTCTCCATCTCTCCTTTCTCTCTCAATTTCTCTGTCTATATCTAAAAAAAATTTTAATGAAAAAGTAACTGGATTTATTTTTGCTTCCAGAGTTTTATGCCTACATGACTCCACCACTCCCAACAGACTTTCCCCCCTCCAGAGGGTGAAGGAGAGACAGGAAGAGAGAAGAGAGATACCACAGCATTGCTTTACCATTCACGAAACTTCCCCTTTTCGTGGTGATCCTACATGGTGGTTAGAGGCACAAACCCCATTCCTCACACATGCTAATGTGTGCAGTTTATCAGTTGAGTATCACCAGGGTCCCTACACTGGATTTGGAAGAGTAAATAGGCACCAAGGAAGCAGAAAGGGTAGTGTCAAGTCCAAGAGTTGGAAGGCTAAGGACAGTTCTTGGAATAGACTCAGTCTTGGGGAGAAATGGTAAAAGAGGTGGAGGATGTGGCAAAATCTTCTCAGAAGACCTCCTACCTCACCAGCCTCACAGAATGGGAATCTGGGTCACTAGTCCCCTGGCGCCCTTGCCACCACCACCACCACCACCACCACCACCACCACCACACACACACACCATTAATTTTAGACAAGTGTTTTTTCAGAACCACCAACAACCTTCCTATTGCAGGAAGCGAGAGAGGGTGGAGAGGAACAC